>NW_028240257.1:0-296624 GCF_028749965.1 Puma concolor
GCGAGCAGCCCCGGGCGAGGAGGCCCGGGGCGAGCAGCCCCGGGCCTGGAGGCCCGGGGCGAGCAGCCCCCGGGCGAGGAGGCCCGGGGCGAGCAGCCCCGGCCTGGAGGCCCGGGGCGAGCAGCCCCGGGCTGAGGAGGCCCGGGGCGAGCAGCCCCGGGCGAGGAGGCCCGGGGCGAGCAGCCCCGGGCGAGGAGGCCCGGGGCGAGCAGCCCCGGGCGGAGGCAGGCCCGGGGCGAGCAGCCCCGGCGAGGAGGCCCGGGGCGAGCAGCCCCGGGCGAGGAGGCCCGGGGCGAGCAGCCCCGGGCGAGGAGGCCCGGGGCGAGCAGCCCCGGGCCGAGGAGGCCCGGGGCGAGCAGCCCCGGGCCTGGAGGCCCGGGGCGAGCAGCCCCGGGCGAGGAGGCCCGGGGCGAGCAGCCCCCGGGCGAGGAGGCCCGGGGCGAGCAGCCCCGGGCGAGGAGGCCCGGGGCGAGCAGCCCCGGGCGAGGAGGCCCGGGGCGAGCAGCCCCGGGCGAGGAGGCCCGGGGCGAGCAGCCCCGGGCGAGGAGGCCCGGGGCGAGCAGCCCCGGGCCTGGAGGCCCGGGGCGAGCAGCCCCGGGCGAGGAGGCCCGGGGCGAGCAGCCCCGGGCCTAGGAGGCCCGGGGCGAGCAGCCCCGGGCGAGGAGGCCCGGGGCGAGCAGCCCCGGGCCTGGAGGCCCGGGGCGAGCAGCCCCGGGCGAGGAGGCCCGGGGCGAGCAGCCCCCGGGCCTGGAGGCCCGGGGCGAGCAGCCCCGGGCCTGGAGGCCCGGGGCGAGCAGCCCCGGGCCTGGAGGCCCGGGGCAGAGCAGCCCCGGGCCTGGAGGGCCCGGGGCGAGCAGCCCCGGGCCTGGAGGCCCGGGGCGAGCAGCCCCGGGCCTGGAGGCCCGGGGCGAGCAGGCCCCGGGCCTGGAGGCCCGGGGCGAGCAGCCCCGGGCCTGGAGGCCCGGGGCGAGCAGCCCCGGGCCTGGAGGCCCGGGGCGAGCAGCCCCGGGCCTGGAGGCCCGGGGCGAGCAGCCCCGGGCCTGGAGGCCCGGGCGAGCAGCCCCGGGCCTGGAGGCCCGGGGCGAGCAGCCCCGGGCCTGGGAGGCCCGGGGCGAGCAGCCCCGGGCCTGGAGGCCGGGGCGAGCAGCCCCGGGCTCTGGAGGCCCGGGGCGAGCAGCCCCCCGGGCCGCTGGAGGCCCGCCGGGCGGGCGAGCAGCCCCGGGCCTGGAGGCCCGGGGCGAGCAGCCCCGGGCGGGAGGCCCGGGGCGAGCAGCCCCGGGCGAGGAGGCCCGGGGCGAGCAGCCCCGGGCGAGGAGGCCCGGGGCGAGCAGCCCCGGGCGAGGAGGCCCGGGGCGAGCAGCCCCGGGCGAGGAGGCCCGGGGCGAGCAGCCCCGGGCGAGGAGGCCCGGGGCGAGCAGCCCCGGGCCGAGGAGGCCCGGGGCGAGCAGCCCCGGGCGAGGAGGCCCGGGGCGAGCAGCCCCGGGCGAGGAGGCCCGGGGCGAGCAGCCCCGGGCGAGGAGGCCCGGGGCGAGCAGCCCCGGGCGAGGAGGCCCGGGGCGAGCAGCCCCGGGCGAGGAGGCCCGGGGCGAGCAGCCCCGGGCCTGGAGGCCCGGGGCGAGCAGCCCCGGGCGAGGAGGCCCGGGGCGAGCAGCCCCGGGCCGAGGAGGCCCGGGGCGAGCAGCCCCGGGCGAGGAGGCCCGGGGCGAGCAGCCCCGGGCGAGGAGGCCCGGGGCGAGCAGCCCCGGGGCCGAGGAGGCCCGGGGCGAGCAGCCCCGGGCGAGGAGGCCGGGGCGAGCAGCCCCGGGCCTGGAGGCCCGGGGCGAGCAGCCCCGGGCGAGGAGGCCCGGGGCGAGCAGCCCCGGGCGAGGAGGCCCGGGGGCGAGCAGCCCCGGGCCTGGAGGCCCGGGGCGAGCAGCCCCGGGCCAGGAGGCCCGGGGCGAGCAGCCCCGGGCGAGGAGGCCCGGGGCGAGCAGCCCCGGGCCGTGGAGGCCCGGGGCGAGCAGCCCCGGGCCTGGAGGCCCGGGGCGAGCAGCCCGGGCCTGGAGGCCCGGGGCGAGCAGCCCCGGGCGAGGAGGCCCCGGGGCGAGCAGCCCCGGGCAGGAGGCCCGGGGCGAGCAGCCCCGGGCGAGGAGGCCCGGGGCGAGCAGCCCCGGGCGAGGAGGCCCGGGGCGAGCAGCCCCGGGCGAGGAGGCCCGGGGCGAGCAGCCCCGGGCGAGGAGGCCCGGGGCGAGCAGCCCCGGGCGAGGAGGCCCGGGGCGAGCAGCCCCGGGCGAGGAGGCCCGGGGCGAGCAGCCCCGGGCGAGGAGGCCCGGGGCGAGCAGCCCCGGGCCTAGGAGGCCCGGGGCGAGCAGCCCCGGGCGAGGAGGCCCGGGGCGAGCAGCCCCGGGCCTGAGAGGCCCGGGGCGAGCAGCCCCGGGCGAGGAGGCCCGGGGCGAGCAGCCCCGGGCGAGGAGGCCCGGGGCGAGCAGCCCCGGGCGAGGAGGCCCGGGGCGAGCAGCCCCGGGCGAGGAGGCCCGGGGCGAGCAGCCCCGGGCCTGGAGGCCCGGGGCGAGCAGCCCCGGGCGAGGAGGCCCGGGCGAGCAGCCCCGGGCCTGAGGGCCCGGGGCGAGCAGCCCCGGGCGAGGAGGCCCGGGGCGAGCAGCCCCGGGCGAGGAGGCCCGGGGCGAGCAGCCCCGGGCGAGGAGGCCCGGGGCGAGCAGCCCCGGGCGAGGAGGCCCGGGGCGAGCAGCCCCGGGCCTGGAGGCCCGGGGCGAGCAGCCCCGGGCGAGGAGGCCCCGGGGCGAGCAGCCCCGGGCGAGGAGGCCCGGGGCGAGCAGCCCCGGGCCTGGAGGCCCGGGGCGAGCAGCCCCGGGCCTGGAGGCCCGGGGCGAGCAGCCCCGGGCCTGGAGGCCCGGGGCGAGCAGCCCCGGGCCTGGAGGCCCGGGGCGAGCAGCCCCGGGCCTGGAGGCCCGGGGCGAGCAGCCCCGGGCCTGGAGGCCCGGGGCGAGCAGCCCCGGGCCTGGAGGCCCGGGGCGAGCAGCCCCGGGCCTGGAGGCCCGGGGCGAGCAGCCCCGGGCCTGGAGGCCCGGGGCGAGCAGCCCCGGGCCTGGAGGCCCGGGGCGAGCAGCCCCGGGCCTGGAGGCCCGGGGCGAGCAGCCCCGGGCCTGGAGGCCCGGGGCGAGCAGCCCCGGGCCTGGAGGCCCGGGGCGAGCAGCCCCGGGCCTGGAGGCCCGGGGCGAGCAGCCCCGGGCCTGGAGGCCCGGGGCGAGCAGCCCCGGGCCTGGAGGCCCGGGGCGAGCAGCCCCGGGCCTGGAGGCCCGGGGCGAGCAGCCCCGGGCCTGGAGGCCCGGGGCGAGCAGCCCCCGGGCCTGGAGGCCCGGGGCGAGCAGCCCCGGGCCTGGAGGCCCGGGGCGAGCAGCCCCGGGCCTGGAGGCCCGGGGCGAGCAGCCCCGGGCCTGGAGGCCCGGGGCGAGCAGCCCCGGGCCTGGAGGCCCGGGGCGAGCAGCCCCGGGCCTGGAGGCCCGGGGCGAGCAGCCCCGGGCCTGGAGGCCCGGGGCGAGCAGCCCCGGGCCTGGAGGCCCGGGGCGAGCAGCCCCGGGCCTGGAGGCCCGGGGCGAGCAGCCCCGGGCCTGGAGGCCCGGGGCGAGCAGCCCCGGGCGAGGAGGCCGGGGCGAGCAGCCCCGGGCCTGGAGGCCCGGGGCGAGCAGCCCCGGGCGAGGAGGCCCGGGGCGAGCAGCCCCGGGCCGAGGAGGCCCGGGGCGAGCAGCCCCGGGCGAGGAGGCCCGGGGCGAGCAGCCCCGGGCGAGGAGGCCCGGGGCGAGCAGCCCCGGGCCTGGAGGCCCGGGGCGAGCAGCCCCGGGCGAGGAGGCCCGGGGCGAGCAGCCCCGGGCCTGGAGGCCCGGGGCGAGCAGCCCCGGGCGAGGAGGCCCGGGGCGAGCAGCCCCGGGCCTGGAGGCCCGGGGCGAGCAGCCCCCGGGCCTGGAGGCCCGGGGCGAGCAGCCCCGGGCCTGGAGGCCCGGGGCGAGCAGCCCCGGGCCTGGAGGCCCGGGGCGAGCAGCCCCGGGCCTGGAGGCCCGGGGCGAGCAGCCCCGGGCCTGGAGGCCCGGGGCGAGCAGCCCCGGGCCTGGAGGCCCGGGGCGAGCAGCCCCGGGCCTGGAGGCCCGGGGCGAGCAGCCCCGGGCCTGGAGGCCCGGGGCGAGCAGCCCCGGGCCTGGAGGCCCGGGGCGAGCAGCCCCGGGCGAGGAGGCCCGGGGCGAGCAGCCCCGGGCCTGGAGGCCCGGGGCGAGCAGCCCCGGGCGAGGAGGCCCGGGGCGAGCAGCCCCGGGCGAGGAGGCCCGGGGCGAGCAGCCCCGGGCGAGGAGGCCCGGGGCGAGCAGCCCCGGGCGAGGAGGCCCGGGGCGAGCAGCCCCGGGCCTGGAGGCCCGGGGCGAGCAGCCCCGGGCGAGGAGGCCCGGGGCGAGCAGCCCCGGGCCTGGAGGCCCCGGGGCGAGCAGCCCCGGGCGAGGAGGCCCGGGGCGAGCAGCCCCGGGCGAGGAGGCCCGGGGCGAGCAGCCCCGGGCCTGGAGGCCCGGGGCGAGCAGCCCCGGGCCTGGAGGCCCGGGGCGAGCAGCCCCGGGCCTGGAGGCCCGGGGCGAGCAGCCCCGGGCCTGGAGGCCCGGGGCGAGCAGCCCCCGGGCCTGGAGGCCCGGGGCGAGCAGCCCCGGGCGAGGAGGCCCGGGGCGAGCAGCCCCGGGCGAGGAGGCCCGGGGGCGAGCAGCCCGGGCGAGGAGGCCCGGGGCGAGCAGCCCCGGGCGAGGAGGCCCGGGGCGAGCAGCCCCGGGCGAGGAGGCCCGGGGCGAGCAGCCCCGGGCGAGGAGGCCCGGGGCGAGCAGCCCCGGGCGAGGAGGCCCGGGGCGAGCAGCCCCGGGCGAGGAGGCCCGGGGCGAGCAGCCCCGGGCGAGGAGGCCCGGGGCGAGCAGCCCCGGGCGAGGAGGCCCGGGGCGAGCAGCCCCGGGCCTGGAGGCCCGGGGCGAGCAGCCCCGGGCGAGGAGGCCCGGGGCGAGCAGCCCCGGGCCTGGAGGCCCGGGGCGAGCAGCCCCGGGCGAGGAGGCCCGGGGCGAGCAGCCCCGGGCGAGGAGGCCCGGGGGCGAGCAGCCCCGGGCGAGGAGGCCCGGGGCGAGCAGCCCCGGGCCTGGAGGCCCGGGGCGAGCAGCCCCGGGCGAGGAGGCCCGGGGCGAGCAGCCCCGGGCGAGGAGGCCCGGGGCGAGCAGCCCCGGGCCTGGAGGCCCGGGGCGAGCAGCCCCGGGCCTGGAGGCCCGGGGCGAGCAGCCCCGGGCCTGGAGGCCCGGGGCGAGCTGCCCCGGGCCTGGAGGCCCGGGGCGAGCAGCCCCGGGCCTGGAGGCCCGGGGCGAGCAGCCCCGGGCCTGGAGGGCCCGGGGCGAGCAGCCCCGGGCGAGGAGGCCCGGGGCGAGCAGCCCCGGGCGAGGAGGCCCGGGGCGAGCAGCCCCGGGCGAGGAGGCCCGGGGCGAGCAGCCCCGGGCGAGGAGGCCCGGGGCGAGCAGCCCCGGGCGAGGAGGCCCGGGGCGAGCAGCCCCGGGCGAGGAGGCCCGGGGCGAGCAGCCCCGGGCCTGGAGGCCCGGGGCGAGCAGCCCCGGGCGAGGAGGCCCGGGGCGAGCAGCCCCGGGCCTGGAGGCCCGGGGCGAGCAGCCCCGGGCGAGGAGGCCCGGGGCGAGCAGCCCCGGGCGAGGAGGCCCGGGGCGAGCAGCCCCGGGCGAGGAGGCCCGGGGCGAGCAGCCCCGGGCGAGGAGGCCCGGGGCGAGCAGCCCCGGGCGAGGAGGCCCGGGGCGAGCAGCCCCGGGCGAGGAGGCCCGGGGCGAGCAGCCCCGGGCGAGGAGGCCCGGGGCGAGCAGCCCCGGGCCTGGAGGCCCGGGGCGAGCAGCCCCGGGCGAGGAGGCCCGGGGCGAGCAGCCCCGGGCCTGGAGGCCCGGGGCGAGCAGCCCCGGGCGAGGAGGCCCGGGGCGAGCAGCCCCGGGCGAGGAGGCCCGGGGCGAGCAGCCCCGGGCGAGGAGGCCCGGGGCGAGCAGCCCCGGGCGAGGAGGCCCGGGGCGAGCAGCCCCGGGCCTGGAGGCCCGGGGCGAGCAGCCCCGGGCGAGGAGGCCCGGGGCGAGCAGCCCCGGGCGAGGAGGCCCGGGGCGAGCAGCCCCGGGCCTGGAGGCCCGGGGCGAGCAGCCCCGGGCCTGGAGGCCCGGGGCGAGCAGCCCCGGGCCTGGAGGCCCGGGGCGAGCAGCCCCGGGCCTGGAGGCCCGGGGCGAGCAGCCCCGGGCCTGGAGGCCCGGGGCGAGCAGCCCCGGGCCTGGAGGCCCGGGGCGAGCAGCCCCGGGCGAGGAGGCCCGGGGCGAGCAGCCCCGGGCGAGGAGGCCCGGGGCGAGCAGCCCCGGGCCTGGAGGCCCGGGGCGAGCAGCCCCGGGCCTGGAGGCCCGGGGCGAGCAGCCCCGGGCCTGGAGGCCCGGGGCGAGCAGCCCCGGGCGAGGAGGCCCGGGGCGAGCAGCCCGGGCCGGGCCGGCGAGGAGGCCCGGGGCGAGCAGCCCCGGGCCTGGAGGCCCGGGGCGAGCAGCCCCGGGCGAGGAGGCCCGGGGCGAGCAGCCCCGGGCCTGGAGGCCCGGGGCGAGCAGCCCCGGGCGAGGAGGCCCGGGGCGAGCAGCCCCGGGCCTGGAGGCCCGGGGCGAGCTGCCCCGGGCCTGGAGGCCCGGGGCGAGCAGCCCCGGGCCTGGAGGCCCGGGGCGAGCTGCCCCGGGCCTGGAGGCCCGGGGCGAGCAGCCCCGGGCCTGGAGGCCCGGGGCGAGCTGCCCCGGGCCTGGAGGCCCGGGGCGAGCAGCCCCGGGCCTGGAGGCCCGGGGCGAGCAGCCCCGGGCCTGGAGGCCCGGGGCGAGCAGCCCCGGGCCTGGAGGCCCGGGGCGAGCAGCCCCGGGCCTGGAGGCCCGGGGCGAGCAGCCCCGGGCCTGGAGGCCCGGGGCGAGCAGCCCCGGGCCTGGAGGCCCCGGGGCGAGCAGCCCGGGCCTGGAGGCCCGGGGCGAGCAGCCCCGGGCCTGGAGGCCCGGGGCGAGCAGCCCCGGGCCTGGAGGCCCGGGGCGAGCAGCCCCGGGCCTGGAGGCCCGGGCGAGCAGCCCCGGGCCTGGAGGCCCGGGGCGAGCAGCCCCGGGCGAGGAGGCCCGGGGCGAGCAGCCCCGGGCCTGGAGGCCCGGGGCGAGCAGCCCCGGGCGAGGAGGCCCGGGGCGAGCAGCCCCGGGCGAGGAGGCCCGGGGCGAGCAGCCCCGGGCGAGGAGGCCCGGGGCGAGCAGCCCCGGGCGAGGAGGCCCGGGGCGAGCAGCCCCGGGCCTGGAGGCCCGGGGCGAGCAGCCCCGGGCGAGGAGGCCCGGGGCGAGCAGCCCCGGGCCTGGAGGCCCGGGGCGAGCAGCCCCGGGCGAGGAGGCCCGGGGCGAGCAGCCCCGGGCGAGGAGGCCCGGGGCGAGCAGCCCCGGGCCTGGAGGCCCGGGGCGAGCAGCCCCGGGCCTGGAGGCCCGGGGCGAGCAGCCCCGGGCCTGGAGGCCCGGGGCGAGCAGCCCCGGGCTGGAGGCCCGGGGCGAGCAGCCCCGGGCCTGGAGGCCCGGGGCGAGCAGCCCCGGGCCTGGAGGCCCGGGGCGAGCAGCCCCGGGCCTGGAGGCCCGGGGCGAGCTGCCCCGGGCCTGGAGGCCCGGGGCGAGCAGCCCCGGGCCTGGAGGCCCGGGGCGAGCAGCCCCGGGCCTGGAGGCCCGGGGCGAGCAGCCCCGGGCCTGGAGGCCCGGGGCGAGCAGCCCCGGGCCTGGAGGCCCGGGGCGAGCAGCCCCGGGCCTGGAGGCCCGGGGCGAGCAGCCCCGGGCCTGGAGGCCCGGGGCGAGCAGCCCCGGGCCTGGAGGCCCGGGGCGAGCAGCCCCGGGCCTGGAGGCCCGGGGCGAGCAGCCCCGGGCCTGGAGGCCCGGGGCGAGCAGCCCCGGGCCTGGAGGCCCGGGGCGAGCAGCCCCGGGCCTGGAGGCCCGGGGCGAGCAGCCCCGGGCCTGGAGGCCCGGGGCGAGCAGCCCCGGGCCTGGAGGCCCGGGGCGAGCAGCCCCGGGCCTGGAGGCCCGGGGCGAGCAGCCCCGGGCCTGGAGGCCCGGGGCGAGCAGCCCCGGGCCTGGAGGCCCGGGGCGAGCAGCCCCGGGCCTGGAGGCCCGGGGCGAGCAGGCCCCGGGCCTGGAGGCCCGGGGCGAGCAGCCCCGGGCCTGGAGGCCCGGGGCGAGCAGCCCCGGGCGAGGAGGCCCGGGGCGAGCAGCCCCGGGCGAGGAGGCCCGGGGCGAGCAGCCCCGGGCGAGGAGGCCCGGGCGAGCAGCCCCGGGCGAGGAGGCCCGGGGCGAGCAGCCCCGGGCGAGGAGGCCCGGGGCGAGCAGCCCCGGGCGAGGAGGCCCGGGGCGAGCAGCCCCGGGCGAGGAGGCCCGGGGCGAGCAGCCCCGGGCGAGGAGGCCCGGGGCGAGCAGCCCCGGGCGAGGAGGCCCGGGGCGAGCAGCCCCGGGCGAGGAGGCCCGGGGCGAGCAGCCCCGGGCGAGGAGGCCCGGGGCGAGCAGCCCCGGGCCTGGAGGCCCGGGGCGAGCAGCCCCGGGCGAGGAGGCCCGGGGCGAGCAGCCCCGGGCCTGGAGGCCCGGGGCGAGCAGCCCCGGGCGAGGAGGCCCGGGGCGAGCAGCCCCGGGCGAGGAGGCCCGGGGCGAGCAGCCCCGGGCGAGGAGGCCCGGGGCGAGCAGCCCCGGGCGAGGAGGCCCGGGGCGAGCAGCCCCGGGCCTGGAGGCCCGGGGCGAGCAGCCCCGGGCGAGGAGGCCCGGGGCGAGCAGCCCCGGGCGAGGAGGCCCGGGGCGAGCAGCCCCGGGCCTGGAGGCCCGGGGCGAGCAGCCCCGGGCCTGGAGGCCCGGGGCGAGCAGCCCCGGGCCTGGAGGCCCGGGGCGAGCTGCCCCGGGCCTGGAGGCCCGGGGCGAGCAGCCCCGGGCCTGGAGGCCCGGGGCGAGCAGCCCCGGGCCTGGAGGCCCGGGGCGAGCAGCCCCGGGCGAGGAGGCCCGGGGCGAGCAGCCCCGGGCGAGGAGGCCCGGGGCGAGCAGCCCCGGGCGAGGAGGCCCGGGGCGAGCAGCCCCGGGCGAGGAGGCCCGGGGCGAGCAGCCCCGGGCGAGGAGGCCCGGGGCGAGCAGCCCCGGGCGAGGAGGCCCGGGGCGAGCAGCCCCGGGCCTGGAGGCCCGGGGCGAGCAGCCCCGGGCGAGGAGGCCCGGGGCGAGCAGCCCCGGGCCTGGAGGCCCGGGGCGAGCAGCCCCGGGCGAGGAGGCCCGGGGCGAGCAGCCCCGGGCGAGGAGGCCCGGGGCGAGCAGCCCCGGGCGAGGAGGCCCGGGGCGAGCAGCCCCGGGCGAGGAGGCCCGGGGCGAGCAGCCCCGGGCGAGGAGGCCCGGGGCGAGCAGCCCCGGGCGAGGAGGCCCGGGGCGAGCAGCCCCGGGCGAGGAGGCCCGGGGCGAGCAGCCCCGGGCCTGGAGGCCCGGGGCGAGCAGCCCCGGGCGAGGAGGCCCGGGGCGAGCAGCCCCGGGCCTGGAGGCCCGGGGCGAGCAGCCCCGGGCGAGGAGGCCCGGGGCGAGCAGCCCCGGGCGAGGAGGCCCGGGGCGAGGCAGCCCCGGGCGAGGAGGCCCGGGGCGAGCAGCCCCGGGCGAGGAGGCCCGGGGCGAGCAGCCCCGGGCCTGGAGGCCCGGGGCGAGCAGCCCGGGCGAGGAGGCCCGGGGCGAGCAGCCCCGGGCGAGGAGGCCCGGGGCGAGCAGCCCCGGGCCTGGAGGCCCGGGGCGAGCAGCCCCGGGCCTGGAGGCCCGGGGCGAGCAGCCCCGGGCCTGGAGGCCCGGGGCGAGCAGCCCCGGGCCTGGAGGGCCCGGGGCGAGCAGCCCGGGCCTGGAGGCCCGGGGCGAGCAGCCCCGGCCTGGAGGCCCGGGGCGAGCAGCCCCGGGCGAGGAGGCCCGGGGCGAGCAGCCCCGGGCGAGGAGGCCCGGGGCGAGCAGCCCCGGGCCTGGAGGCCCGGGGCGAGCAGCCCCGGGCCTGGAGGCCCGGGGCGAGCAGCCCCGGGCCTGGAGGCCCGGGGCGAGCAGCCCCGGGCGAGGAGGCCCGGGGCGAGCAGCCCCGGGCCTGGAGGCCCGGGGCGAGCAGCCCCGGGCCTGGAGGCCCGGGGCGAGCAGCCCCGGGCCTGGAGGCCCGGGGCGAGCAGCCCCGGGCCTGGAGGCCCGGGGCGAGCAGCCCCGGGCCTGGAGGCCCGGGGCGAGCAGCCCCGGGCCTGGAGGCCCGGGGCGAGCAGCCCCGGGCGAGGAGGCCCGGGGCGAGCAGCCCCGGGCGAGGAGGCCCGGGGCGAGCAGCCCCGGGCGAGGAGGCCCGGGGCGAGCAGCCCCGGGCCTGGAGGCCCGGGGCGAGCAGCCCCGGGCGAGGAGGCCCGGGGCGAGCAGCCCCGGGCCTGGAGGCCCGGGGCGAGCAGCCCCGGGCGAGGAGGCCCGGGGCGAGCAGCCCCGGGCGTGGAGGCCCGGGGCGAGCAGCCCCGGGCCTGGAGGCCCGGGGCGAGCAGCCCCGGGCGAGGAGGCCCGGGGCGAGCAGCCCGGGCCTGGAGGCCCGGGGCGAGCAGCCCCGGGCGAGGAGGCCCGGGGCGAGCAGCCCCGGGCCTGGAGGCCCGGGGCGAGCAGCCCCGGGCCTGGAGGCCCGGGGCGAGCAGCCCCGGGCCTGGAGGCCCGGGGCGAGCTGCCCCGGGCCTGGAGGCCCGGGGCGAGCAGCCCCGGGCCTGGAGGCCCGGGGCGAGCTGCCCCGGGCCTGGAGGCCGGGGCGAGCAGCCCCGGGCCTGGAGGCCGGGGCGAGCAGCCCCGGGCCTGGAGGCCCGGGGCGAGCAGCCCCGGGCCTGGAGGCCCGGGGCGAGCAGCCCCGGGCCTGGAGGCCCGGGGCGAGCAGCCCCGGGCCTGGAGGCCCGGGGCGAGCAGCCCCGGGCCTGGAGGCCCGGGGCGAGCAGCCCCGGGCCTGGAGGCCCGGGGCGAGCAGCCCCGGGCCCTGGAGGCCCGGGGCGAGCAGCCCCGGGGCCTGGAGGCCCGGGGCGAGCAGCCCCGGGCCTGGAGGCCCGGGGCGAGCAGCCCCGGGCCTGGAGGCCCGGGGCGAGCAGCCCCGGGCCTGGAGGCCCGGGGCGAGCAGCCCCGGGCCTGGAGGCCCGGGGCGAGCAGCCCCGGGCCTGGAGGCCCGGGGCGAGCAGCCCCGGGCGAGGAGGCCCGGGGCGAGCAGCCCCGGGCGAGGAGGCCCGGGGCGAGCAGCCCCGGGCGAGGAGGCCCGGGGCGAGCAGCCCCGGGCGAGGAGGCCCGGGGCGAGCAGCCCCGGGCGAGGAGGCCCGGGGCGAGCAGCCCCGGGCCTGGAGGCCCGGGGCGAGCAGCCCCGGGCGAGGAGGCCCGGGGCGAGCAGCCCCGGGCCTGGAGGCCCGGGGCGAGCAGCCCCGGGCGAGGAGGCCCGGGGCGAGCAGCCCCGGGCGAGGAGGCCCGGGGCGAGCAGCCCCGGGCGAGGAGGCCCGGGGCGAGCAGCCCCGGGCGAGGAGGCCCGGGGCGAGCAGCCCCGGGCGAGGAGGCCCGGGGCGAGCAGCCCCGGGCGAGGAGGCCCGGGGCGAGCAGCCCGAGGCCCGGGGCGAGCAGCCCCGGGCCTGGAGGCCCGGGGCGAGCAGCCCCGGGCGAGGAGGCCCGGGGCGAGCAGCCCCGGGCGAGGAGGCCCGGGGCGAGCAGCCCCGGGCCTGGAGGCCCGGGGCGAGCAGCCCCCGGGCCTGGAGGCCCGGGGCGAGCTGCCCCGGGCCTGGAGGCCCGGGGCGAGCAGCCCCGGGCCTGGAGGCCCGGGGCGAGCTGCCCCGGGCCTGGAGGCCGGGGCGAGCAGCCCCGGGCCTGGAGGCCCCGGGGCGAGC
This sequence comes from Puma concolor, assembly GCF_028749965.1. Taxonomy (NCBI): domain Eukaryota; kingdom Metazoa; phylum Chordata; class Mammalia; order Carnivora; family Felidae; genus Puma; species Puma concolor. The sequence goes on from NW_028240257.1 coordinate 11,924, forward strand.
AGCCCCGGGCCTGGAGGCCCGGGGCGAGCAGCCCCGGGGCCTGGAGGCCCGGGGCGAGCAGCCCCGGGCCTGGAGGCCCGGGGCGAGCAGCCCCGGGCCTGGAGGCCCGGGGCGAGCAGCCCCGGGCCTGGAGGCCCGGGGCGAGCAGCCCCGGGCCTGGAGGCCCGGGGCGAGCAGCCCCGGGCCTGGAGGCCCGGGGCGAGCAGCCCCGGGCCTGGGAGGGCCCGGGGCGAGCAGCCCCGGGCCTGGAGGCCCGGGGCGAGCAGCCCCGGGCCTGGAGGCCCGGGGCGAGCAGCCCCGGGCCTGGAGGCCCGGGGCGAGCAGCCCCGGGCCTGGAGGCCCGGGGCGAGCAGCCCCGGGCGCTGGAGGCCCGGGGCGAGCAGCCCCGGGCGAGGAGGCCCGGGGCGAGCAGCCCCGGGCGAGGAGGCCCGGGGCGAGCAGCCCCGGGCGAGGAGGCCCGGGGCGAGCAGCCCCGGGCGATGGAGGCCCGGGGCGAGCAGCCCCGGGCGAGGAGGCCCGGGGCGAGCAGCCCCCGGGCGAGGAGGCCCGGGGCGAGCAGCCCCGGGCCTGGAGGCCCGGGGCGAGCAGCCCGGGCGAGGAGGCCCGGGGCGAGCAGCCCCGGGCCTGGAGGCCCGGGGCGAGCAGCCCCGGGCGAGGAGGCCCGGGGCGAGCAGCCCCGGGCGAGGAGGCCCGGGGCGAGCAGCCCCGGGCGAGGAGGCCCGGGGCGAGCAGCCCCGGGCGAGGAGGCCCGGGGCGAGCAGCCCCGGGCCGAGGAGGCCCGGGGCGAGCAGCCCCGGGCGAGGAGGCCCGGGGCGAGCAGCCCCGGGCCTGGAGGCCCGGGGCGAGCAGCCCCGGGCGAGGAGGCCCGGGGCGAGCAGCCCCGGGCCTGGAGGCCCGGGGCGAGCAGCCCCGGGCGAGGAGGCCCGGGGCGAGCAGCCCCGGGCGAGGAGGCCCGGGGCGAGCAGCCCCGGGCGAGGAGGCCCGGGGCGAGCAGCCCCGGGCGAGGAGGCCCGGGGCGAGCAGCCCCGGGCCTGGAGGCCCGGGGCGAGCAGCCCCGGGCGAGGAGGCCCGGGGCGAGCAGCCCCGGGCGAGGAGGCCCGGGGCGAGCAGCCCCGGCCTGGAGGCCCGGGGCGAGCAGCCCCGGGCCTGGAGGCCCGGGGCGAGCAGCCCCGGGCCTGGAGGCCCGGGGCGAGCTGCCCCGGGCCTGGAGGCCCGGGGCGAGCTGCCCCGGGCCTGGAGGCCCGGGGCGAGCAGCCCCGGGCCTGGAGGCCCGGGGCGAGCAGCCCCGGGCCTGGAGGCCCGGGGCGAGCAGCCCCGGGCGAGGAGGCCCGGGGCGAGCAGCCCCGGGCGAGGAGGCCCGGGGCGAGCAGCCCCGGGCGCAGGAGGCCCGGGGCGAGCAGCCCCGGGCGAGGAGGCCCGGGGCGAGCAGCCCCGGGCGAGGAGGCCCGGGGCGAGCAGCCCCGGGCGAGGAGGCCCGGGGCGAGCAGCCCCCGGGCGAGGAGGCCCGGGGCGAGCAGCCCCGGGCCTGGAGCCCGGGGGCGAGCAGCCCCGGGCGAGGAGGCCCGGGGCGAGCAGCCCGGGCCTGGAGGCCCGGGGCGAGCAGCCCCGGGCGAGGAGGCCCGGGGCGAGCAGCCCCGGGCGAGGAGGCCCGGGGCGAGCAGCCCCGGGCGAGGAGGCCCGGGGCGAGCAGCCCCGGGCGAGGAGGCCCGGGGCGAGCAGCCCCGGGCCTGGAGGCCCGGGGCGTGCAGCCCCGGGCGAGGAGGCCCGGGGCGAGCAGCCCCGGGCGAGGAGGCCCGGGGCGAGCAGCCCCGGGCCTGGAGGCCCGGGGCGAGCAGCCCCGGGCCTGGAGGCCCGGGGCGAGCAGCCCCCGGGCCTGGAGGCCCGGGGCGAGCAGCCCCGGCCTGGAGGCCCGGGGCGAGCTGCCCCGGGCCTGGGAGGCCCGGGGCGAGCAGCCCCGGGCCTGGAGGCCCGGGGCGAGCTGCCCCGGGCCTGGAGGCCCGGGGCGAGCAGCCCCGGGCCTGGAGGCCCGGGGCGAGCAGCCCCGGGCCTGGAGGCCCGGGGCGAGCAGCCCCGGGCCTGGAGGCCCGGGGCGAGCAGCCCCGGGCCTGGAGGCCCGGGGCGAGCAGCCCCGGGCCTGGAGGCCCGGGGCGAGCAGCCCCGGGCCTGGAGGCCCGGGGCGAGCAGCCCCGGGCCTGGAGGCCCGGGGCGAGCAGCCCCGGGCCTGGAGGCCCGGGCGAGCAGCCCCGGGCCTGGAGGCCCGGGGCGAGCAGCCCCGGGCGAGGAGGCCCGGGGCGAGCAGCCCCGGGCGAGGAGGCCCGGGGCGAGCAGCCCCGGGCGAGGAGGCCCGGGGCGAGCAGCCCCGGGCGAGGAGGCCCGGGGCGAGCAGCCCCGGGCGAGGAGGGCCCGGGGCGAGCAGCCCCGGGCGAGGAGGCCCGGGGCGAGCAGCCCCGGGCGAGGAGGCCCGGGGCGAGCAGCCCCGGGCCTGGAGGCCCGGGGCGAGCAGCGCCGGGCGAGGAGGCCCGGGGCGAGCAGCCCCGGGCCTGGAGGCCCGGGGCGAGCAGCCCCGGGCGAGGAGGCCCGGGGGCGAGCAGCCCCGGGCGAGGAGGCCCGGGGCGAGCAGCCCCGGGCGAGGAGGCCCGGGGCGAGCAGCCCGGGCGAGGAGGCCCGGGGCGAGCAGCCCCGGGCCTGGAGGCCCGGGGCGAGCAGCCCCGGGCGAGGAGGCCCGGGGCGAGCAGCCCCGGGCGAGGAGGCCCGGGGCGAGCAGCCCCGGGCCTGGAGGCCCGGGGGCGAGCAGCCCCGGGCCTGGAGGCCCGGGCGAGCAGCCCCGGGCCTGGAGGCCCGGGGCGAGCTGCCCCGGGCCTGGAGGCCCGGGGCGAGCTGCCCCGGCCTGGAGGCCCGGGGCGAGCAGCCCCGGGCCTGGAGGCCCGGGGCGAGCAGCCCCGGCCTGGAGGCCCGGGGCGAGCAGCCCCGGGCCGAGGAGGCCCGGGGCGAGCAGCCCCGGGCGAGGAGGCCCGGGGCGAGCAGCCCCGGGCGAGGAGGCCCGGGGCGAGCAGCCCCGGGCGAGGAGGCCCGGGGCGAGCAGCCCCGGGCGAGGAGGCCCGGGGCGAGCAGCCCCCGGGCCTGGAGGCCCGGGGCGAGCAGCCCCGGGCGAGGAGGCCCGGGGCGAGCAGCCCCGGGCCTGGAGGCCCGGGGCGAGCAGCCCCGGGCGAGGAGGCCCGGGGCGAGCAGCCCCGGGCCTGGAAGGCCCGGGGCGAGCAGCCCCGGGCGAGGAGGCCCGGGGCGAGCAGCCCCGGGCGAGGAGGCCCGGGGCGAGCAGCCCCGGGCGAGGAGGCCCCGGGGCGAGCAGCCCCGGGCGAGGGAGGCCCGGGGCGAGCAGCCCCGGGCCTGGAGGCCCGGGGCGAGCAGCCCCGGGCGAGGAGGCCCGGGGCGAGCAGCCCCGGGCGAGGAGGCCCGGGGCGAGCAGCCCCGGGCCTGGAGGCCCGGGGCGAGCAGCCCCGGGCCTGGAGGCCCGGGGCGAGCTGCCCCGGGCCTGGAGGCCCGGGGCGAGCTGCCCCGGGCCTGGAGGCCCGGGGCGAGCAGCCCCGGGCCTGGAGGCCCGGGGCGAGCAGCCCCGGGCGACCCGGGCCTGGAGGCCCGGGGCGAGCAGCCCCGGGCCTGGAGGCCCGGGGCGAGCAGCCCCGGGCGAGGAGGCCCGGGGCGAGCAGCCCCGGGCGAGGAGGCCCGGGGCGAGCAGCCCCGGGCCTGGAGGCCCGGGGCGAGCAGCCCCGGGCCTGGAGGCCCGGGGCGAGCAGCCCCGGGCGAGGAGGCCCGGGGCGAGCAGCCCCGGGCGAGGAGGCCCGGGGCGAGCAGCCCCGGGCCTGGAGGCCCGGGGCGAGCAGCCCCGGGCCTGGAGGCCCGGGGCGAGCAGCCCCGGGCCTGGAGGCCCGGGGCGAGCTGCCCCGGGCCTGGAGGCCCGGGGCGAGCAGCCCCGGGCCTGGAGGCCCGGGGCGAGCAGCCCCGGGCCTGGAGGCCCGGGGCGAGCAGCCCCGGGCCTGGAGGCCCGGGGCGAGCAGCCCCGGGCCTGGAGGCCCGGGGCGAGCAGCCCCGGGCCTGGAGGCCCGGGGCGAGCAGCCCCGGGCCTGGAGGCCCGGGGCGAGCAGCCCCGGGCCTGGAGGCCCGGGGCGAGCAGCCCCGGGCCTGGAGGCCCGGGGCGAGCAGCCCCGGGCCTGGAGGCCCGGGGCGAGCAGCCCCGGGCCTGGAGGCCCGGGGCGAGCAGCCCCGGGCCTGGAGGCCCGGGGCGAGCAGCCCCGGGCCTGGAGGCCCGGGGCGAGCAGCCCCGGGCCTGGAGGCCCGGGGCGAGCAGCCCCGGGCCTGGAGGCCCGGGGCGAGCAGCCCCGGGCCTGGAGGCCCGGGGCGAGCAGCCCCGGGCCTGGAGGCCCGGGGCGAGCAGCCCCGGGCCTGGAGGCCCGGGGCGAGCAGCCCCGGGCCTGGAGGCCCGGGGCGAGCAGCCCCGGGCCTGGAGGCCCGGGGCGAGCAGCCCCGGGCCTGGAGGCCCGGGGCGAGCGGGGCACTTCCCATTCTGGGTCTCCAATGCCTCGGACCTTTGCGGGGAATCTCTGCACTGAGTCCCCAGTGTCTGGAGGCTGTTTCGGGTCCTGTGAACCCTTTCTCTCAGGTACAGGGAGCGGCTTCACCCACGGTGAGACAAGGTAATGACTCAGGGCTTGGATGCCGTGTCTCGTAGCAGGTTTTTGGGATTCTGTGTTTCCCTACTCTCGGACCTAACCCCGGCATTTCTGGGCCGAGAGGAAGGGTTTGTTTCCTTTTCGGAGTCAGGCATCTGTCTCCTTGGGATTTTGTGCTCGCTGCATAGCCCCTGGAGGGGCTGCTTGGGATTCTGTGTCTCCCACTTCTCCAACATTCCCCGTAAGGTTCTCGACCCCATGGACTGGAGGCTGTGTGGGATACTCTGACCCGTTCCTCTCGGGTACAGGCAGAGGCTTCAGGCATGATTAGCCATGGTAAGAGACAGCCCCGGGCGCAGCCGAGGAGGCCCGGGGCGAGCAGCCCCGGGCGAGGAGGCCCGGGGCGAGCAGCCCCGGGCGAGGAGGCCCGGGGCGAGCAGCCCCGGGCGAGGAGGCCCGGGGCGAGCAGCCCCGGGCGAGGAGGCCCGGGGCGAGCAGCCCCGGGCGAGGAGGCCCCGGGGCGAGCAGCCCCCGGGCGAGGAGGCCCGGGGCGAGCAGCCCCGGGCGAGGAGGCCCGGGGCGAGCAGCCCGGGCCTGGAGGCCCGGGGCGAGCAGCCCCCGGCGAGGAGGCCCGGGGCGAGCAGCCCCGGGCGAGGAGGCCAGGGGCGAGCAGCCCCGGGCAGGAGGCCCGGGGCGAGCAGCCCCGGGCGAGGAGGCCCGGGGCGAGCAGCCCCGGGCGAGGGAGGCCCGGGGCGAGCAGCCCCGGGCGAGGAGGCCGGGGCGAGCAGCCCCGGGCGAGGAGGCCCGGGGCGAGCAGCCCCGGGCGAGGAGGCCCGGGGCGAGCAGCCCCGGGCGAGGAGGCCCGGGGCGAGCAGCCCCGGGCGAGGAGGCCCGGGGCGAGCAGCCCCGGGCGAGGAGGCCCGGGGCGAGCAGCCCCGGGCGAGGAGGCCCGGGGCGAGCAGCCCCGGGCGAGGAGGCCCGGGGGCGAGCAGCCCCGGGCGAGGAGGCCCGGGGCGAGCAGCCCCGGGCGAGGAGGCCCGGGGCGAGCAGCCCCGGGCCTGGAGGCCCGGGGGCGAGCAGCCCCGGGCCTGGAGGCCCGGGGCGAGCAGCCCCGGGCCTGGAGGCCCGGGGCGAGCAGCCCCGGGCCTGGAGGCCCGGGGCGAGCAGCCCCGGGCCTGGAGGCCCGGGGCGAGCAGCCCCCGGGCCTGGAGGCCCGGGGCGAGCAGCCCCGGGCCTGGAGGCCCGGGGCGAGCAGCCCCGGGCCTGGAGGCCCGGGGCGAGCAGCCCCGGGCCTGGAGGCCCGGGGCGAGCAGCCCCGGGCCTGGAGGCCCGGGGCGAGCAGCCCCGGGCCTGGAGGCCCGGGGCGAGCAGCCCCGGGCCTGGAGGCCCGGGGCGAGCAGCCCCCGGGCCTGGAGGCCGGGGCGAGCAGCCCCGGGCCTGGAGGCCCGGGGCGAGCAGCCCCGGGCCTGGAGGCCCGGGGCGAGCAGCCCCGGGCCTGGAGGCCCCGGGGCGAGCAGCCCCGGGCCGAGGAGGCCGGGGCGAGCAGCCCCGGGCGAGGAGGCCCGGGGCGAGCAGCCCCGGGCGAGGAGGCCCGGGGCGAGCAGCCCCGGGCGAGGAGGCCCGGGGCGAGCAGCCCCGGGCGAGGAGGCCCGGGGCGAGCAGCCCCGGGCGAGGAGGCCCGGGGCGAGCAGCCCCGGGCGAGGAGGCCCGGGGCGAGCAGCCCCGGGCGAGGAGGCCCGGGGCGAGCAGCCCCGGGCGAGGAGGCCCGGGGCGAGCAGCCCCGGGCGAGGAGGCCCGGGGCGAGCAGCCCCGGGCGAGGAGGCCCGGGGCGAGCAGCCCCGGGCGAGGAGGCCCGGGGCGAGCAGCCCGGGCGAGGAGGCCCGGGCGAGCAGCCCCGGCGAGGAGGCCCGGGGCGAGCAGCCCCGGGCCTGGAGGCCCGGGGCGAGCAGCCCCGGGCCTGGAGGCCCGGGGCGAGCAGCCCCGGGCCTGGAGGCCCGGGGCGAGCAGCCCCGGGCCTGGAGGCCCGGGGCGAGCAGCCCCGGGCCTGGAGGCCCGGGGCGAGCAGCCCCGGGCCTGGAGGCCCGGGGGCGAGCAGCCCCGGGCCTGGAGGCCCGGGGCGAGCAGCCCCGGGCCTGGAGGCCCGGGGCGAGCAGCCCCGGGCCTGGAGGCCCGGGGCGAGCAGCCCCGGGCCTGGAGGCCCGGGGCGAGCAGCCCCGGGCCTGGAGGCGCGGGGCGAGCAGCCCCGGGCCTGGAGGCCCGGGGCGAGCAGCCCCGGGCCTGGAGGCCCGGGGCGAGCAGCCCCGGGCCTGGAGGCCCGGGGCGAGCAGCCCCGGGCCTGGAGGCCCGGGGCGAGCAGCCCCGGGCCTGGAGGCCCGGGGCGAGCAGCCCCGGGCCTGGAGGCCCGGGGCGAGCAGCCCCGGGCCTGGAGGCCCGGGGCGAGCAGCCCCGGGCCTGGAGGCCCGGGGCGAGCAGCCCCCGGGCCTGGAGGCCCGGGGCGAGCAGCCCCGGGCCTGGAGGCCCGGGGCGAGCAGCCCCGGGCCTGGAGGCCCGGGGCGAGCAGCCCCGGGCCTGGAGGCCCGGGGCGAGCAGCCCCGGGCCTGGAGGCCCGGGGCGAGCAGCCCCGGGCCTGGAGGCCCGGGGCGAGCAGCCCCGGGGCCTGGAGGCCCGGGGCGAGCAGCCCCGGGCCTGGAGGCCCGGGGCGAGCAGCCCCGGGCCTGGAGGCCCGGGGCGAGCAGCCCCGGGCCTGGAGGCCCGGGGCGAGCAGCCCCGGGCCTGGAGGCCCGGGGCGAGCAGCCCCGGGCCTGGAGGCCCGGGGCGAGCAGCCCCGGGCCTGGAGGCCCGGGGCGAGCAGCCCCGGGCCTGGAGGCCCGGGGCGAGCAGCCCCGGGCCTGGAGGCCCGGGGCGAGCAGCCCCGGGCCTGGAGGGCCCGGGGCGAGCAGCCCCGGGCCTGGAGGCCCGGGGCGAGCAGCCCCGGGCCTGGAGGCCCGGGGCGAGCAGCCCCGGGCCTGGAGGCCCGGGGCGAGCAGCCCCGGGCCTGGAGGCCCGGGGCGAGCAGCCCCCGGGCCTGGAGGCCCGGGGCGAGCAGCCCCGGGCCTGGAGGCCCGGGGCGAGCAGCCCGGGCCTGGAGGCCCGGGGCGAGCAGCCCCGGGCCTGGAGGCCCGGGGCGAGCAGCCCCGGGCCTGGAGGCCCGGGGCGAGCAGCCCCGGGCCTGGAGGCCCGGGGCGAGCAGCCCCGGGCCTGGAGGCCCGGGGCGAGCAGCCCCGGGCCTGGAGGCCCGGGGCGAGCAGCCCCGGGCCTGGAGGCCCGGGGCGAGCAGCCCCGGGCCTGGAGGCCCGGGGCGAGCAGCCCCGGGCCTGGAGGCCCGGGGCGAGCAGCCCCCGGGCCCTGGAGGCCCGGGGCGAGCAGCCCCGGGCCTGGAGGCCCGGGGCGAGCAGCCCGGGCCTGGAGGCCCGGAGGCGAGCAGCCCCGGGCCTGGAGGCCCGGGGCGAGCAGCCCCGGGCCTGGAGGCCCGGGGCGAGCAGCCCCCGGGCCTGGAGGCCCGGGGCGAGCAGCCCCGGGCCTGGAGGCCCGGGGCGAGCAGCCCCGGGCCTGGAGGCCCGGGGCGAGCAGCCCCGGGCCTGGAGGCCCGGGGCGAGCAGCCCCGGGCCTGGAGGCCCGGGGCGAGCAGCCCCGGGCCTGGAGGCCCGGGGCGAGCAGCCCCGGGCCTGGAGGCCCGGGGCGAGCAGCCCGGGCCTGGAGGCCCGGGGCGAGCAGCCCCGGGCCTGGAGGCCCGGGGCGAGCAGCCCCGGGCCTGGAGGCCCGGGGCGAGCAGCCCCGGGCCTGGAGGCCCGGGGCGAGCAGCCCCGGGCCTGGAGGCCCGGGGCGAGCAGCCCCGGGCCTGGAGGCCCGGGGCGAGCAGCCCCGGGCCTGGAGGCCCGGGGCGAGCAGCCCCGGGCCTGGAGGCCCGGGGCGAGCAGCCCCGGGCCTGGAGGCCCGGGGCGAGCAGCCCCGGGCCCTGGAGGCCCGGGGCGAGCAGCCCCGGGCCTGGAGGCCCGGGGCGAGCAGCCCCGGGCCTGGAGGCCCGGGGCGAGCAGCCCCGGGCCTGGAGGCCCGGGGCGAGCAGCCCCGGGCCTGGAGGCCCGGGGCGAGCAGCCCCGGGCCTGGAGGCCCGGGGCGAGCGGGGCACTTCCCTTTCTGGGTCTCCAATGCCTCGGACCTTTGCGGGGAATCTCTGTACTGAGTCCCCAGGGTCTGGAGGCTGTTTCGGGTCCTGTGAACCCTTTCTCTCAGGTACAGGGAGCGGCTTCACCCACGGTGAGCCAAGGTAATGACTCAGGGCTTGGATGCCGTGTCTCGTAGCAGGTGTTTGGGATTCTGTGTTTCCCTACTCTCGGACCTAACCCCGGCATTTCTGGGCCGAGACGAAGGGTTTGTTTCCTTTTCGGAGTCAGGCATCTGTCTCCTTGGGATTTTGTGCTCGCTGCATAGCCCCTGGAGGGGCTGCTTGGGATTCTGTGTCTCCCACTTCTCCAACATTCCCCGTAAGGTTCTCAGCTTAGACCCCATGGACTGGAGGCTGTGTGGGATACTCTGACCCGTTCCTCTCGGGTACAGGCAGAGGCTTCAGGCATGATTAGCAATGGTAAGAGACAGCCCCGGGCGAGGAGGCCCGGGGCGAGCAGCCCCGGGCGAGGAGGCCCGGGGCGAGCAGCCCCGGGCGAGGAGGCCCGGGGCGAGCAGCCCCGGGCGAGGAGGCCCGGGGCGAGCAGCCCCGGGCGAGGAGGCCCGGGGCGAGCAGCCCCGGGCGAGGAGGCCCGGGGCGAGCAGCCCCGGGCCTGGAGGCCCGGGGCGAGCAGCCCCGGGCCTGGAGGCCCGGGGCGAGCAGCCCCGGGCCTGGAGGCCCGGGGCGAGCAGCCCCGGGCCTGGAGGCCCGGGGCGAGCAGCCCCGGGCCTGGAGGCCCGGGGCGAGCAGCCCGGGCCTGGAGGCCCGGGGCGAGCAGCCCCGGGCCTGGAGGCCCGGGGCGAGCAGCCCCGGGCCTGGAGGTCCGGGGCGAGCAGCCCCGGGCCTGGAGGCCCGGGGCGAGCGGGGCACTTCCCATTCTGGGTCTCCAATGCCTCGGACCTTTGCGGGGAATCTCTGCACTGAGTCCCCAGGGTCTGGAGGCTGTTTCGGGTCCTGTGAACCCTTTCTCTCAGGTACAGGGAGCGGCTTCACCCACGGTGAGACAAGGTAATGACTCAGGGCTTGGATGCCGTGTCTCGTAGCAGGTTTTTGGGATTCTGTGTTTCCCTACTCTCGGACCTAACCCCGGCATTTCTGGGCCGAGAGGAAGGGTTTGTTTCCTTTTCGGAGTCAGGCATCTGTCTCCTTGGGATTTTGTGCTCGCTGCATAGCCCCTGGAGGGGCTGCTTGGGATTCTGTGTCTCCCACTTCTCCAACATTCCCCGTAAGGTTCTCAGCTTAGACCCCATGGACTGGAGGCTGTGTGGGATACTCTGACCCGTTCCTCTCGGGTACAGGCAGAGGCTTCAGGCATGATTAGCCATGGTAAGAGACAGCCCCGGGCGAGGAGGCCCCGGGGCGAGCAGCCCCGGGCGAGGAGGCCCGGGGCGAGCAGCCCCGGGCGAGGAGGCCCGGGGCGAGCAGCCCCGGGCGAGGAGGCCCGGGGCGAGCAGCCCCGGGCGAGGAGGCCCGGGGCGAGCAGCCCCGGGCGAGGAGGCCCGGGGCGAGCAGCCCCGGGCCTGGAGGCCCGGGGCGAGCAGCCCCGGGCGAGGAGGCCCGGGGCGAGCAGCCCCGGGCGAGGAGGCCCGGGGCGAGCAGCCCCGGGCCTGGAGGCCCGGGGCGAGCAGCCCCGGGCCTGGAGGCCCGGGGCGAGCAGCCCCGGGCCTGGAGGCCCGGGGCGAGCAGCCCCGGGCCTGGAGGCCCGGGGCGAGCAGCCCCGGGCCTGGAGGCCCGGGGCGAGCAGCCCCGGGCCTGGAGGCCCGGGGCGAGCGGGGCACTTCCCTTTCTGGGTCTCCAATGCCTCGGACCTTTGCGGGGAATCTCTGCACTGAGTCCCTAGGGTCTGGAGGCTGTTTCGGGTCCTGTGAACCCTTTCTCTCAGGTACAGGGAGCGGCTTCACCCACGGTGAGCCAAGGTAATGACTCAGGGCTTGGATGCCGTGTCTCGTAGCAGGTGTTTGGGATTCTGTGTTTCCCTACTCTCGGACCTAACCCCGACATTTCTGGGCCGAGAGGAAGGGTTTGTTTCCTTTTCGGAGTCAGGCATCTGTCTCCTTGGGATTTTGTGCTCGCTGCATAGCCCCTGGAGGGGCTGCTTGGGATTCTGTGTCTCCCACTTCTCCAACATTCCCCGTAAGGTTCTCAGCTTAGACCCCATGGACTGGAGGCTGTGTGGGATACTCTGACCCGTTCCTCTCGGGTACAGGCAGAGGCTTCAGGCATGATTAGCCATGGTAAGAGACAGCCCCGGGCGAGGAGGCCCGGGGCGAGCAGCCCCGGGCGAGGAGGCCCGGGGCGAGCAGCCCCGGGCGAGGAGGCCCGGGGCGAGCAGCCCCGGGCGAGGAGGCCCGGGGCGAGCAGCCCCGGGCCTGGAGGCCCGGGGCGAGCAGCCCCGGGCGAGGAGGCCCGGGGCGAGCAGCCCCGGGCCTGGAGGCCCGGGGCGAGCAGCCCCGGGCGAGGAGGCCCGGGGCGAGCAGCCCCGGGCGAGGAGGCCCGGGGCGAGCAGCCCCGGGCGAGGAGGCCCGGGGCGAGCAGCCCCGGGCGAGGAGGCCCGGGGCGAGCAGCCCCGGGCCTGGAGGCCCGGGGCGAGCAGCCCCGGGCGAGGAGGCCCGGGGCGAGCAGCCCCGGGCGAGGAGGCCCGGGGCGAGCAGCCCCGGGGCCTGGAGGCCCGGGGCGAGCAGCCCCGGGCCTGGAGGCCCGGGGCGAGCAGCCCCGGGCCTGGAGGCCCGGGGCGAGCTGCCCCGGGCCTGGAGGCCCGGGGCGAGCTGCCCCGGGCCTGGAGGCCCGGGGCGAGCAGCCCCGGGCCTGGAGGCCCGGGGCGAGCAGCCCCGGGCCTGGAGGCCCGGGGGCGAGCAGCCCCGGGCGAGGAGGCCCGGGCGAGCAGCCCCGGGCGAGGAGGCCCGGGGCGAGCAGCCCCGGGCGAGGAGGCCCGGGGCGAGCAGCCCCGGGCGAGGAGGCCCCGGGGCGAGCAGCCCCGGGCGAGGAGGCCCGGGGCGAGCAGCCCCGGGCGAGGAGGCCCGGGGCGAGCAGCCCCGGGCGAGGAGGCCCGGGGCGAGCAGCCCCGGGCCTGGAGGCCCGGGGCGAGCAGCCCCGGGCGAGGAGGCCCGGGGCGAGCAGCCCCGGGCCTGGAGGCCCGGGGCGAGCAGCCCCGGGCGAGGAGGCCCGGGGCGAGCAGCCCCGGGCGAGGAGGCCCGGGGCGAGCAGCCCCGGGCGAGGAGGCCCGGGGCGAGCAGCCCCGGGCGAGGAGGCCCGGGGCGAGCAGCCCCGGGCCTGGAGGCCCGGGGCGTGCAGCCCCGGGCGAGGAGGCCCGGGGCGAGCAGCCCCGGGCGAGGAGGCCCGGGGCGAGCAGCCCCGGGCCTGGAGGCCCGGGGCGAGCAGCCCCGGGCCTGGAGGCCCGGGGCGAGCAGCCCCGGGCCTGGAGGCCCGGGGCGAGCAGCCCCGGGCCTGGAGGCCCGGGGCGAGCTGCCCCGGGCCTGGAGGCCCGGGGCGAGCAGCCCCGGGCCTGGAGGCCCGGGGCGAGCTGCCCCGGGCCTGGAGGCCCGGGGCGAGCAGCCCCGGGCCTGGAGGCCCGGGGCGAGCAGCCCCGGGCCTGGAGGCCCGGGGCGAGCAGCCCCGGGCCTGGAGGCCCGGGGCGAGCAGCCCCGGGCCTGGAGGCCCGGGGCGAGCAGCCCCGGGCCTGGAGGCCCGGGGCGAGCAGCCCCGGGCCTGGAGGCCCGGGGCGAGCAGCCCCGGGCCTGGAGGCCCGGGGCGAGCAGCCCCGGGCCTGGAGGCCCGGGGCGAGCAGCCCCGGGCCTGGAGGCCCGGGGCGAGCAGCCCCGGGCGAGGAGGCCCGGGGCGAGCAGCCCCGGGCGAGGAGGCCCGGGGCGAGCAGCCCCGGGCGAGGAGGCCCGGGGTCGAGCAGCCCCGGGCGAGGAGGCCCGGGGCGAGCAGCCCCGGGCGAGGAGGCCCGGGGCGAGCAGCCCCGGGCGAGGAGGCCCGGGGCGAGCAGCCCCGGGCGAGGAGGCCCGGGGCGAGCAGCCCCGGGCCTGGAGGCCCGGGGCGAGCAGCGCCGGGCGAGGAGGCCCGGGGCGAGCAGCCCCGGGCCTGGAGGCCCGGGGCGAGCAGCCCCGGGCGAGGAGGCCCGGGGCGAGCAGCCCCGGGCGAGGAGGCCCGGGGCGAGCAGCCCCGGGCGAGGAGGCCCGGGGCGAGCAGCCCCGGGCGAGGAGGCCCGGGGCGAGCAGCCCCGGGCCTGGAGGCCCGGGGCGAGCAGCCCCGGGCGAGGAGGCCCGGGGCGAGCAGCCCCGGGCGAGGAGGCCCGGGGCGAGCAGCCCCGGGCCTGGAGGCCCGGGGCGAGCAGCCCCGGGCCTGGAGGCCCGGGGCGAGCAGCCCCGGGCCTGGAGGCCCGGGGCGAGCTGCCCCGGGCCTGGAGGCCCGGGGCGAGCTGCCCCGGGCCTGGAGGCCCGGGGCGAGCAGCCCCGGGCCTGGAGGCCCGGGGCGAGCAGCCCCGGGCCTGGAGGCCCGGGGCGAGCAGCCCCGGGCGAGGAGGCCCGGGGCGAGCAGCCCCGGGCGAGGAGGCCCGGGGCGAGCAGCCCCGGGCGAGGAGGCCCGGGGCGAGCAGCCCCGGGCGAGGAGGCCCGGGGCGAGCAGCCCCGGGCGAGGAGGCCCGGGGCGAGCAGCCCCGGGCCTGGAGGCCCGGGGCGAGCAGCCCCGGGCGAGGAGGCCCGGGGCGAGCAGCCCCGGGCCTGGAGGCCCGGGGCGAGCAGCCCCGGGCGAGGAGGCCCGGGGCGAGCAGCCCCGGGCCTGGAGGCCCGGGGCGAGCAGCCCCGGGCGAGGAGGCCCGGGGCGAGCAGCCCCGGGCGAGGAGGCCCGGGGCGAGCAGCCCCGGGCGAGGAGGCCCGGGGCGAGCAGCCCCGGGCGAGGAGGCCCGGGGCGAGCAGCCCCGGGCCTGGAGGCCCGGGGCGAGCAGCCCCGGGCGAGGAGGCCCGGGGCGAGCAGCCCCGGGCGAGGAGGCCCGGGGCGAGCAGCCCCGGGCCTGGAGGCCCGGGGCGAGCAGCCCCGGGCCTGGAGGCCCGGGGCGAGCAGCCCCGGGCCTGGAGGCCCGGGGCGAGCTGCCCCGGGCCTGGAGGCCCGGGGCGAGCTGCCCCGGGCCTGGAGGCCCGGGGCGAGCAGCCCCGGGCCTGGAGGCCCGGGGCGAGCAGCCCCGGGCGAGGAGGCCCGGGGCGAGCAGCCCCGGGCGAGGAGGCCCGGGGCGAGCAGCCCCGGGCCTGGAGGCCCGGGGCGAGCAGCCCCGGGCCTGGAGGCCCGGGGCGAGCAGCCCCGGGCGAGGAGGCCCGGGGCGAGCAGCCCCGGGCCTGGAGGCCCGGGGCGAGCAGCCCCGGGCCTGGAGGCCCGGGGCGAGCAGCCCCGGGCCTGGAGGCCCGGGGCGAGCAGCCCCGGGCCTGGAGGCCCGGGGCGAGCTGCCCCGGGCCTGGAGGCCCGGGGCGAGCAGCCCCGGGCCTGGAGGCCCGGGGCGAGCAGCCCCGGGCCTGGAGGCCCGGGGCGAGCAGCCCCGGGCCTGGAGGCCCGGGGCGAGCAGCCCCGGGCCTGGAGGCCCGGGGCGAGCAGCCCCGGGCCTGGAGGCCCGGGGCGAGCAGCCCCGGGCCTGGAGGCCCGGGGCGAGCAGCCCCGGGCCTGGAGGCCCGGGGCGAGCAGCCCCGGGCCTGGAGGCCCGGGGCGAGCAGCCCCGGGCCTGGAGGCCCGGGGCGAGCAGCCCCGGGCCTGGAGGCCCGGGGCGAGCAGCCCCGGGCCTGGAGGCCCGGGGCGAGCAGCCCCGGGCCTGGAGGCCCGGGGCGAGCAGCCCCGGGCCTGGAGGCCCGGGGCGAGCAGCCCCGGGCCTGGAGGCCCGGGGCGAGCAGCCCCGGGCCTGGAGGCCCGGGGCGAGCAGCCCCGGGCCTGGAGGCCCGGGGCGAGCAGCCCCGGGCCTGGAGGCCCGGGGCGAGCAGCCCCGGGCCTGGAGGCCCGGGGCGAGCAGCCCCGGGCCTGGAGGCCCGGGGCGAGCAGCCCCGGGCCTGGAGGCCCGGGGCGAGCAGCCCCGGGCCTGGAGGCCCGGGGCGAGCAGCCCCGGGCCTGGAGGCCCGGGGCGAGCAGCCCCGGGCCTGGAGGCCCGGGGCGAGCAGCCCCGGGCCTGGAGGCCCGGGGCGAGCGGGGCACTTCCCATTCTGGGTCTCCAATGCCTCGGACCTTTGCGGGGAATCTCTGCACTGAGTCCCCAGTGTCTGGAGGCTGTTTCGGGTCCTGTGAACCCTTTCTCTCAGGTACAGGGAGCGGCTTCACCCACGGTGAGACAAGGTAATGACTCAGGGCTTGGATGCCGTGTCTCGTAGCAGGTTTTTGGGATTCTGTGTTTCCCTACTCTCGGACCTAACCCCGGCATTTCTGGGCCGAGAGGAAGGGTTTGTTTCCTTTTCGGAGTCAGGCATCTGTCTCCTTGGGATTTTGTGCTCGCTGCATAGCCCCTGGAGGGGCTGCTTGGGATTCTGTGTCTCCCACTTCTCCAACATTCCCCGTAAGGTTCTCAGCTTAGACCCCATGGACTGGAGGCTGTGTGGGATACTCTGACCCGTTCCTCTCGGGTACAGGCAGAGGCTTCAGGCATGATTAGCCATGGTAAGAGACAGCCCCGGGCGAGGAGGCCCGGGGCGAGCAGCCCCGGGCGAGGAGGCCCGGGGCGAGCAGCCCCGGGCGAGGAGGCCCGGGGCGAGCAGCCCCGGGCGAGGAGGCCCGGGGCGAGCAGCCCCGGGCGAGGAGGCCCGGGGCGAGCAGCCCCGGGCGAGGAGGCCCGGGGCGAGCAGCCCCGGGCGAGGAGGCCCGGGGCGAGCAGCCCCGGGCGAGGAGGCCCGGGGCGAGCAGCCCCGGGCGAGGAGGCCCGGGGCGAGCAGCCCCGGGCCTGGAGGCCCGGGGCGAGCAGCCCCGGGCGAGGAGGCCCGGGGCGAGCAGCCCCGGGCGAGGAGGCCCGGGGCGAGCAGCCCCGGGCCTGGAGGCCCGGGGCGAGCAGCCCCGGGCGAGGAGGCCCGGGGCGAGCAGCCCCGGGCGAGGAGGCCCGGGGCGAGCAGCCCCGGGCGAGGAGGCCCGGGGCGAGCAGCCCCGGGCGAGGAGGCCCGGGGCGAGCAGCCCCGGGCGAGGAGGCCCGGGGCGAGCAGCCCCGGGCGAGGAGGCCCGGGGCGAGCAGCCCCGGGCCTGGAGGCCCGGGGCGAGCAGCCCCGGGCGAGGAGGCCCGGGGCGAGCAGCCCCGGGCGAGGAGGCCCGGGGCGAGCAGCCCCGGGCGAGGAGGCCCGGGGCGAGCAGCCCCGGGCGAGGAGGCCCGGGGCGAGCAGCCCCGGGCGAGGAGGCCCGGGGCGAGCAGCCCCGGGCCTGGAGGCCCGGGGCGAGCAGCCCCGGGCCTGGAGGCCCGGGGCGAGCAGCCCCGGGCCTGGAGGCCCGGGGCGAGCAGCCCCGGGCCTGGAGGCCCGGGGCGAGCAGCCCCGGGCCTGGAGGCCCGGGGCGAGCAGCCCCGGGCCTGGAGGCCCGGGGCGAGCAGCCCCGGGCCTGGAGGCCCGGGGCGAGCAGCCCCGGGCCTGGAGGCCCGGGGCGAGCAGCCCCGGGCCTGGAGGCCCGGGGCGAGCAGCCCCGGGCCTGGAGGCCCGGGGCGAGCAGCCCCGGGCCTGGAGGCCCGGGGCGAGCAGCCCCGGGCCTGGAGGCCCGGGGCGAGCAGCCCCGGGCCTGGAGGCCCGGGGCGAGCAGCCCCGGGCCTGGAGGCCCGGGGCGAGCAGCCCCGGGCCTGGAGGCCCGGGGCGAGCAGCCCCGGGCGAGGAGGCCCGGGGCGAGCAGCCCCGGGCGAGGAGGCCCGGGGCGAGCAGCCCCGGGCGAGGAGGCCCGGGGCGAGCAGCCCCGGGCGAGGAGGCCCGGGGCGAGCAGCCCCGGGCGAGGAGGCCCGGGGCGAGCAGCCCCGGGCGAGGAGGCCCGGGGCGAGCAGCCCCGGGCGAGGAGGCCCGGGGCGAGCAGCCCCGGGCGAGGAGGCCCGGGGCGAGCAGCCCCGGGCGAGGAGGCCCGGGGCGAGCAGCCCCGGGCGAGGAGGCCCGGGGCGAGCAGCCCCGGGCGAGGAGGCCCGGGGCGAGCAGCCCCGGGCCTGGAGGCCCGGGGCGAGCAGCCCCGGGCCTGGAGGCCCGGGGCGAGCGGCCCCGGGCGAGGAGGCCCGGGGCGAGCGGCCCCGGGCGAGGAGGCCCGGGGCGAGCGGCCCCGGGCGAGGAGGCCCGGGGCGAGCGGCCCCGGGCCTGGAGGCCCGGGGCGAGCGGGGCACTTCCCTTTCTGGGTCTCCAATGCCTCGGACCTTTGCGGGGAATCTCTGCACTGAGTCCCTAGGGTCTGGAGGCTGTTTCTGGTCCTGTGAACCCTTTCTCTCAGGTACAGGGAGCGGCTTCACCCACGGTGAGCCAAGGTCATGACTCAGGGCTTGGATGCCGTGTCTCGTAGCAGGTGTTTGGGATTCTGTGTTTCCCTACTCTCGGACCTAACCCCGGCATTTCTGGGCCGAGAGGAAGGGTTTGTTTCCTTTTCGGAGTCAGGCATCTGTCTCCTTGGGATTTTGTGCTCGCTGCATAGCCCCTGGAGGGGCTGCTTGGGATTCTGTGTCTCCCACTTCTCCAACATTCCCCGTAAGGTTCTCAGCGTAGACCCCATGGACTGGAGGCTGTGTGGGATACTCTGACCCGTTCCTCTCGGGTACAGGCAGAGGCTTCAGGCATGATTAGCCATGGTAAGAGACAGCCCCGGGCGAGGAGGCGCGGGGCGAGCAGCCCCGGGCGAGGAGGCGCGGGGCGAGCGGCCCCGGGCGAGGAGGCGCGGGGCGAGCGGCCCCGGGCGAGGAGGCGCGGGGCGAGCGGCCCCGGGCGAGGAGGCGCGGGGCGAGCGGCCCCGGGCGAGGAGGCGCGGGGCGAGCAGCCCCGGGCGAGGAGGCCCGGGGCGAGCGGGCCACTTCCCATTCTGGGTATCCAATGCCTCGGACCTTTGCGGGGAATCTCTGCACTGAGTCCCCAGGGTCTGGAGGCTGTTTCGGGTCCTGTGAACCCTTTCTCTCAGGTACAGGGAGCGGCTTCACCCACGGTGAGCCAAGGTAATGACTCAGGGCTTGGATGCCGGGTCTCGTAGCAGGTGTTTGGGATTCTGTGTTTCCCTACTCTCGGACCTAACCCCGGCGTTTCTGGGCCGAGAGGAAGGGTTTGTTTCCTTTTCGGAGTCAGGCATCTGTCTCCTTGGGATTTTGTGCTCGCTGCATAGCCCCTGGAGGGGCTGCTTGGGATTCTGTGTCTCCCACTTCTCCAACATTCCACGTAAGGTTCTCAGCTTAGACCCCATGGACTGGAGGCTGTGTGGGATACTCTGACCCGTTCCTCTCGGGTACAGGCAGAGGCTTCAGGCATGATTAGCCATGGTAAGAGACAGCCCCGGGCGAGGAGCCCCGGGGCGAGCAGCCCCGGGCGAGGAGGCGCGGGGCGAGCAGCCCCGGGCGAGGAGGCGCGGGGCGAGCAGCCCCGGGCGAGGAGGCGCGGGGCGAGCAGCCCCGGGCGAGGAGGCCCGGGGCGAGCAGCCCCGGGCCTGGAGGCCCGGGGCGAGCAGCCCCGGGCGAGGAGCCCCGGGGCGAGCAGCCCCGGGCGAGGAGGCCCGGGCGAGGAGGCCCGGGGCGAGCAGCCCCGGGCGAGGAGGCCCGGGGCGAGCAGTCCCGGGCCTGGAGGCCCGGGGCGAGCAGCCCCGGGCGAGGAGGCCCGGGGCGAGCGGCCCCGGGCGAGGAGGCCCGGGGCGAGCGGCCCCGGGCCAGGAGGCCCGGGGCGAGCGGCCCCGGGCCAGGAGGCCCGGGGCGAGCGGCCCCGGGCGAGGAGGCCCGGGGCGAGCGGCCCCGGGCGAGGAGGCGCGGGGCGAGCGGCCCCGGGCGAGGAGGCGCGGGGCGAGCGGCCCCGGGCGAGGAGGCCCGGGGCGAGCGGCCCCGGGCGAGGAGGCCCGGGGCGAGCGGCCCCGGGCGAGGAGGCCCGGGGCGAGCGGCCCCGGGCGAGGAGGCCCGGGGCGAGCGGCCCCGGGCGAGGAGGCCCGGGGCGAGCGGCCCCGGGCGAGGAGGCCCGGGGCGAGCGGCCCCGGGCGAGGAGGCCCGGGGCGAGCGGCCCCGGGCGAGGAGGCCCGGGGCGAGCGGCCCCGGGCGAGGAGGCCCGGGGCGAGCGGCCCCGGGCGAGGAGGCCCGGGGCGAGCGGCCCCGGGCCTGGAGGCCCGGGGCGAGCGGCCCCGGGCGAGGAGGCCCGGGGCGAGCGGCCCCGGGCGAGGAGGCCCGGGGCGAGCGGCCCCGGGCGAGGAGGCCCGGGGCGAGCGGCCCCGGGCCTGGAGGCCCGGGGCGAGCGGCCCCGGGCGAGGAGGCCCGGGGCGAGCGGCCCCGGGCGAGGAGGCCCGGGGCGAGCGGCCCCGGGCGAGGAGGCCCGGGGCGAGCGGCCCCGGGCCTGGAGGCCCGGGGCGAGCGGCCCCGGGCCTGGAGGCCCGGGGCGAGCGGCCCCGGGCCTGGAGGCCCGGGGCGAGCGGCCCCGGGCCTGGAGGCCCGGGGCGAGCGGCCCCGGGCCTGGAGGCCCGGGGCGAGCGGGGCACTTCCCTTTCTGGGTCTCCAATGCCTCGGACCTTTGCGGGGAATCTCTGCACTGAGTCCCTAGGGTCTGGAGGCTGTTTCTGGTCCTGTGAACCCTTTCTCTCAGGTACAGGGAGCGGCTTCACCCACGGTGAGCCAAGGTCATGACTCAGGGCTTGGATGCCGTGTCTCGTAGCAGGTGTTTGGGATTCTGTGTTTCCCTACTCTCGGACCTAACCCCGGCATTTCTGGGCCGAGAGGAAGGGTTTGTTTCCTTTTCGGAGTCAGGCATCTGTCTCCTTGGGATTTTGTGCTCGCTGCATAGCCCCTGGAGGGGCTGCTTGGGATTCTGTGTCTCCCACTTCTCCAACATTCCCCGTAAGGTTCTCAGCTTAGACCCCATGGACAGGAGGCTGTGTGGGATACTCTGACCCGTTCCTCTCGGGTACAGGCAGAGGCTTCAGGCATGATTAGCCATGGTAAGAGACAGCCCCGGGCGAGGAGGCCCGGGGCGAGCGGCCCCGGGCGAGGAGGCCCGGGGCGAGCGGCCCCGGGCGAGGAGGCCCGGGGCGAGCGGCCCCGGGCGAGGAGGCCCGGGGCGAGCGGCCCCGGGCGAGGAGGCCCGGGGCGAGCGGCCCCGGGCGAGGAGGCCCGGGGCGAGCGGCCCCGGGCGAGGAGGCCCGGGGCGAGCGGCCCCGGGCGAGGAGGCCCGGGGCGAGCGGCCCCGGGCGAGGAGGCCCGGGGCGAGCGGCCCCGGGCGAGGAGGCCCGGGGCGAGCGGCCCCGGGCCTGGAGGCCCGGGGCGAGCGGCCCCGGGCCTGGAGGCCCGGGGCGAGCGGCCCCGGGCGAGGAGGCCCGGGGCGAGCGGCCCCGGGCGAGGAGGCCCGGGGCGAGCGGCCCCGGGCCTGGAGGCCCGGGGCGAGCGGCCCCGGGCCTGGAGGCCCGGGGCGAGCGGCCCCGGGCCTGGAGGCCCGGGGCGAGCGGGGCACTTCCCTTTCTGGGTCTCCAATGCCTCGGACCTTTGCGGGGAATCTCTGCACTGAGTCCCTAGGGTCTGGAGGCTGTTTCTGGTCCTGTGAACCCTTTCTCTCAGGTACAGGGAGCGGCTTCACCCACGGTGAGCCAAGGTCATGACTCAGGGCTTGGATGCCGTGTCTCGTAGCAGGTGTTTGGGATTCTGTGTTTCCCTACTCTCGGACCTAACCCCGGCATTTCTGGGCCGAGAGGAAGGGTTTGTTTCCTTTTCGGAGTCAGGCATCTGTCTCCTTGGGATTTTGTGCTCGCTGCATAGCCCCTGGAGGGGCTGCTTGGGATTCTGTGTCTCCCACTTCTCCAACATTCCCCGTAAGGTTCTCAGCGTAGACCCCATGGACTGGAGGCTGTGTGGGATACTCTGACCCGTTCCTCTCGGGTACAGGCAGAGGCTTCAGGCATGATTAGCCATGGTAAGAGACAGCCCCGGGCGAGGAGGCGCGGGGCGAGCAGCCCCGGGCGAGGAGGCGCGGGGCGAGCAGCCCCGGGCGAGGAGGCGCGGGGCGAGCAGCCCCGGGCGAGGAGGCGCGGGGCGAGCAGCCCCGGGCGAGGAGGCGCGGGGCGAGCAGCCCCGGGCGAGGAGGCGCGGGGCGAGCAGCCCCGGGCGAGGAGGCGCGGGGCGAGCAGCCCCGGGCGAGGAGGCCCGGGGCGAGCGGGGCACTTCCCATTCTGGGTATCCAATGCCTCGGACCTTTGCGGGGAATCTCTGCACTGAGTCCCCAGGGTCTGGAGGCTGTTTCGGGTCCTGTGAACCCTTTCTCTCAGGTACAGGGAGCGGCTTCACCCACGGTGAGCCAAGGTAATGACTCAGGGCTTGGATGCCGGGTCTCGTAGCAGGTGTTTGGGATTCTGTGTTTCCCTACTCTCGGACCTAACCCCGGCGTTTCTGGGCCGAGAGGAAGGGTTTGTTTCCTTTTCGGAGTCAGGCATCTGTCTCCTTGGGATTTTGTGCTCGCTGCATAGCCCCTGGAGGGGCTGCTTGGGATTCTGTGTCTCCCACTTCTCCAACATTCCACGTAAGGTTCTCAGCTTAGACCCCATGGACTGGAGGCTGTGTGGGATACTCTGACCCGTTCCTCTCGGGTACAGGCAGAGGCTTCAGGCATGATTAGCCATGGTAAGAGACAGCCCCGGGCGAGGAGGCGCGGGGCGAGCAGCCCCGGGCGAGGAGGCGCGGGGCGAGCAGCCCCGGGCGAGGAGGCGCGGGGCGAGCAGCCCCGGGCGAGGAGGCGCGGGGCGAGCAGCCCCGGGCGAGGAGGCCCGGGGCGAGCAGCCCCGGGCCTGGAGGCCCGGGGCGAGCAGCCCCGGGCGAGGAGCCCCGGGGCGAGCAGCCCCGGGCGAGGAGGCCCGGGCGAGGAGGCCCGGGGCGAGCAGCCCCGGGCGAGGAGGCCCGGGGCGAGCAGTCCCGGGCCTGGAGGCCCGGGGCGAGCAGCCCCGGGCGAGGAGGCCCGGGGCGAGCAGCCCCGGGCGAGGAGGCCCGGGGCGAGCAGCCCCGGGCCAGGAGGCCCGGGGCGAGCAGCCCCGGGCCAGGAGGCCCGGGGCGAGCAGCCCCGGGCGAGGAGGCCCGGGGCGAGCAGCCCCGGGCGAGGAGGCGCGGGGCGAGCAGCCCCGGGCGAGGAGGCGCGGGGCGAGCAGCCCCGGGCGAGGAGGCGCGGGGCGAGCAGCCCCGGGCGAGGAGGCGCGGGGCGAGCAGCCCCGGGCGAGGAGGCCCGGGGCGAGCAGCCCCGGGCGAGGAGGCCCGGGGCGAGCAGCCCCGGGCCTGGAGGCCCGGGGCGAGCAGCCCCGGGCGAGGAGGCCCGGGGCGAGCAGCCCCGGGCCTCGAGGCCCGGGGCGAGCAGCCCCGGGCCTCGAGGCCCGGGGCGAGCGGGGCACTTCCCATTCTGGGTATCCAATGCCTCGGACCTTTGCGGGGAATCTCTGCACTGAGTCCCCAGGGTCTGGAGGCTGTTTCGGGTCCTGTGAACCCTTTCTCTCAGGTACAGGGAGCGGCTTCACCCACGGTGAGCCAAGGTAATGACTCAGGGCTTGGATGCCGGGTCTCGTAGCAGGTGTTTGGGATTCTGTGTTTCCCTACTCTCGGACCTAACCCCGGCGTTTCTGGGCCGAGAGGAAGGGTTTGTTTCCTTTTCGGAGTCAGGCATCTGTCTCCTTGGGATTTTGTGCTCGCTGCATAGCCCCTGGAGGGGCTGCTTGGGATTCTGTGTCTCCCACTTCTCCAATATTCCACGTAAGGTTCTCAGCTTAGACCCCATGGCTGGAGGCTGTGTGGGATACTCTGACCCGTTCCTCTCGGGTACAGGCAGAGGCTTCAGGCATGAATAGCCATGGTAAGAGACAGCCCCGGGCGAGGAGCCCCGGGGCGAGCAGCCCCGGGCGAGGAGGCCCGGGGCGAGCAGCCCCGGGCGAGGAGGCCCGGGGCGAGCAGCCCCGGGCGAGGAGGCCCGGGGCGAGCAGCCCCGGGCGAGGAGGCCCGGGGCGAGCAGCCCCGCGCCTGGAGGCCCGGGGCGAGCAGCCCCGGGCCTGGAGGCCCGGGGCGAGCAGCCCCGCGCCTGGAGGCCCGGGGCGAGCAGCCCCGCGCCTGGAGGCCCGGGGCGAGCAGCCCCGCGCCTGGAGGCCCGGGGCGAGCAGCCCCGCGCCTGGAGGCCCGGGGCGAGCAGCCCCGCGCCTGGAGGCCCGGGGCGAGCAGCCCCGCGCCTGGAGGCCCGGGGCGAGCAGCCCCGCGCCTGGAGGCCCGGGGCGAGCAGCCCCGGGCCTCGAGGCCCGGGGCGAGCGGGGCACTTCCCTTTCTGGGTCTACAATGCCTCGGACCTTTGCGGGGAATCTCTGCACTGAGTCCCTAGGGTCTGGAGGCTGTTTCTGGTCCTGTGAACCCTTTCTCTCAGGTACAGGGAGCGGCTTCACCCACGGTGAGCCAAGGTCATGACTCAGGGCTTGGATGCCGTGTCTCGTAGCAGGTGTTTGGGATTCTGTGTTTCCCTACTCTCGGACCTAACCCCGGCATTTCTGGGCCGAGAGGAAGGGTTTGTTTCCTTTTCGGAGTCAGGCATCTGTCTCCTTGGGATTTTGTGCTCGCTGCATAGCCCCTGGAGGGGCTGCTTGGGATTCTGTGTCTCCCACTTCTCCAACATTCCCCGTAAGGTTCTCAGCTTAGACCCCATGGACTGGAGGCTGTGTGGGATACTCTGACCCGTTCCTCTCGGGTACAGGCAGAGGCTTCAGGCATGATTAGCCATGGTAAGAGACAGCCCCGGGCGAGGAGGCCCGGGGCGAGCGGCCCCGGGCGAGGAGGCCCGGGGCGAGCGGCCCCGGGCGAGGAGGCCCGGGGCGAGCGGCCCCGGGCGAGGAGGCCCGGGGCGAGCGGCCCCGGGCGAGGAGGCCCGGGGCGAGCGGCCCCGGGCGAGGAGGCCCGGGGCGAGCGGCCCCGGGCGAGGAGGCCCGGGGCGAGCGGCCCCGGGCGAGGAGGCCCGGGGCGAGCGGCCCCGGGCGAGGAGGCCCGGGGCGAGCGGCCCCGGGCCTGGAGGCCCGGGGCGAGCGGCCCCGGGCGAGGAGGCCTGGGGCGAGCGGCCCCGGGCGAGGAGGCCCGGGGCGAGCGGCCCCGGGCCTGGAGGCCCGGGGCGAGCGGCCCCGGGCGAGGAGGCCCGGGGCGAGCGGCCCCGGGCGAGGAGGCCCGGGGCGAGCGGCCCCGGGCGAGGAGGCCCGGGGCGAGCGGCCCCGGGCCTGGAGGCCCGGGGCGAGCGGCCCCGGGCCTGGAGGCCCGGGGCGAGCGGCCCCGGGCCTGGAGGCCCGGGGCGAGCGGGGCACTTCACTTTCTGGGTCTCCAATGCCTCGGACCTTTGCGGGGAATCTCTGCACTGAGTCCCTAGGGTCTGGAGGCTGTTTCGGGTCCTGTGAACCCTTTCTCTCAGGTACAGGGAGCGGCTTCACCCACGGTGAGCCAAGGTCATGACTCAGGGCTTGGATGCCGTGTCTCGTAGCAGGTGTTTGGGATTCTGTGTTTCCCTACTCTCGGACCTAACCCCGGCATTTCTGGGCCGAGAGGAAGGGTTTGTTTCCTTTTCGGAGTCAGGCATCTGTCTCCTTGGGATTTTGTGCTCGCTGCATAGCCCCTGGAGGGGCTGCTTGGGATTCTGTGTCTCCCACTTCTCCAACATTCCCCGTAAGGTTCTCAGCTTAGACCCCATGGACTGGAGGCTGTGTGGGATACTCTGACCCGTTCCTCTCGGGTACAGGCAGAGGCTTCAGGCATGATTAGCCATGGTAAGAGACAGCCCCGGGCGAGGAGGCCCGGGGCGAGCAGCCCCGGGCGAGGAGGCCCGGGGCGAGCAGCCCCGGGCGAGGAGGCCCGGGGCGAGCAGCCCCGGGCGAGGAGGCCCGGGGCGAGCAGCCCCGGGCGAGGAGGCCCGGGGCGAGCAGCCCCGGGCGAGGAGGCCCGGGGCGAGCAGCCCCGGGCGAGGAGGCCCGGGGCGAGCAGCCCCGGGCGAGGAGGCCCGGGGCGAGCAGCCCCGGGCCTGGAGGCCCGGGGCGAGCAGCCCCGGGCGAGGAGGCCCGGGGCGAGCAGCCCCGGGCGAGGAGGCCCGGGGCGAGCAGCCCCGGGCCTGGAGGCCCGGGGCGAGCAGCCCCGGGCGAGGAGGCCCGGGGCGAGCAGCCCCGGGCGAGGAGGCCCGGGGCGAGCAGCCCCGGGCGAGGAGGCCCGGGGCGAGCAGCCCCGGGCCTGGAGGCCCGGGGCGAGCAGCCCCGGGCCTGGAGGCCCGGGGCGAGCAGCCCCGGGCCTGGAGGCCCGGGGCGAGCAGCCCCGGGCGAGGAGGCCCGGGGCGAGCAGCCCCGGGCCTGGAGGCCCGGGGCGAGCAGCCCCGGGCCTGGAGGCCCGGGGCGAGCAGCCCCGGGCCTGGAGGCCCGGGGCGAGCAGCCCCGGGCCTGGAGGCCCGGGGCGAGCAGGGCACTTCCCTTTCTGGGTCTCCAATGCCTCGGACCTTTGCGGGGAATCTCTGCACTGAGTCCCTAGGGTCTGGAGGCTGTTTCTGGTCCTGTGAACCCTTTCTCTCAGGTACAGGGAGCGGCTTCCCCCACGGTGAGCCAAGGTCATGACTCAGGGCTTGGATGCCGTGTCTCGTAGCAGGTGTTTGGGATTCTGTGTTTCCCTACTCTCGGACCTAACCCCGGCATTTCTGGGCCGAGAGGAAGGGTTTGTTTCCTTTTCGGAGTCAGGCATCTGTCTCCTTGGGATTTTGTGCTCGCTGCATAGCCCCTGGAGGGGCTGCTTGGGATTCTGTGTCTCCCACTTCTCCAACATTCCCCGTAAGGTTCTCAGCTTAGACCCCATGGACTGGAGGCTGTGTGGGATACTCTGACCCGTTCCTCTCGGGTACAGGCAGAGGCTTCAGGCATGATTAGCCATGGTAAGAGACAGCCCCGGGCGAGGAGGCCCGGGGCGAGCAGCCCCGGGAGAGGAGGCCCGGGGCGAGCAGCCCCGGGCGAGGAGGCCCGGGGCGAGCAGCCCCGGGCGAGGAGGCCCGGGGCGAGCAGCCCCGGGCGAGGAGGCCCGGGGCGAGCAGCCCCGGGCGAGGAGGCCCGGGGCGAGCAGCCCCGGGCGAGGAGGCCCGGGGCGAGCAGCCCCGGGCGAGGAGGCCCGGGGCGAGCAGCCCCGGGCGAGGAGGCCCGGGGCGAGCAGCCCCGGGCGAGGAGGCCCGGGGCGAGCAGCCCCGGGCGAGGAGGCCCGGGGCGAGCAGCCCCGGGCGAGGAGGCCCGGGGCGAGCAGCCCCGGGCGAGGAGGCCCGGGGCGAGCAGCCCCGGGCGAGGAGGCCCGGGGCGAGCAGCCCCGGGCGAGGAGGCCCGGGGCGAGCAGCCCCGGGCGAGGAGGCCCGGGGCGAGCAGCCCCGGGCCTGGAGGCCCGGGGCGAGCAGCCCCGGGCCTGGAGGCCCGGGGCGAGCAGCCCCGGGCCTGGAGGCCCGGGGCGAGCAGCCCCGGGCCTGGAGGCCCGGGGCGAGCAGCCCCGGGCGAGGAGGCCCGGGGCGAGCAGCCCCGGGCGAGGAGGCCCGGGGCGAGCAGCCCCGGGCGAGGAGGCCCGGGGCGAGCAGCCCCGGGCCTGGAGGCCCGGGGCGAGCAGCCCCGGGCCTGGAGGCCCGGGGCGAGCAGCCCCGGGCCTGGAGGCCCGGGGCGAGCAGCCCCGGGCCTGGAGGCCCGGGGCGAGCAGCCCCGGGCCTGGAGGCCCGGGGCGAGCAGCCCCGGGCCTGGAGGCCCGGGGCGAGCAGCCCCGGGCCTGGAGGCCCGGGGCGAGCAGCCCCGGGCCTGGAGGCCCGGGGCGAGCAGCCCCGGGCCTGGAGGCCCGGGGCGAGCAGCCCCGGGCCTGGAGGCCCGGGGCGAGCAGCCCCGGGCCTGGAGGCCCGGGGCGAGCAGCCCCGGGCCTGGAGGCCCGGGGCGAGCAGCCCCGGGCCTGGAGGCCCGGGGCGAGCAGCCCCGGGCCTGGAGGCCCGGGGCGAGCAGCCCCGGGCCTGGAGGCCCGGGGCGAGCAGCCCCGGGCCTGGAGGCCCGGGGCGAGCAGCCCCGGGCCTGGAGGCCCGGGGCGAGCAGCCCCGGGCCTGGAGGCCCGGGGCGAGCAGCCCCGGGCCTGGAGGCCCGGGGCGAGCAGCCCCGGGCCTGGAGGCCCGGGGCGAGCAGCCCCGGGCCTGGAGGCCCGGGGCGAGCAGCCCCGGGCCTGGAGGCCCGGGGCGAGCAGCCCCGGGCCTGGAGGCCCGGGGCGAGCAGCCCCGGGCCTGGAGGCCCGGGGCGAGCAGCCCCGGGCCTGGAGGCCCGGGGCGAGCAGCCCCGGGCCTGGAGGCCCGGGGCGAGCAGCCCCGGGCCTGGAGGCCCGGGGCGAGCAGCCCCGGGCCTGGAGGCCCGGGGCGAGCAGCCCCGGGCCTGGAGGCCCGGGGCGAGCAGCCCCGGGCCTGGAGGCCCGGGGCGAGCAGCCCCGGGCCTGGAGGCCCGGGGCGAGCAGCCCCGGGCCTGGAGGCCCGGGGCGAGCAGCCCCGGGCCTGGAGGCCCGGGGCGAGCAGCCCCGGGCCTGGAGGCCCGGGGCGAGCAGCCCCGGGCCTGGAGGCCCGGGGCGAGCAGCCCCGGGCCTGGAGGCCCGGGGCGAGCAGCCCCGGGCCTGGAGGCCCGGGGCGAGCAGCCCCGGGCCTGGAGGCCCGGGGCGAGCAGCCCCGGGCCTGGAGGCCCGGGGCGAGCAGCCCCGGGCCTGGAGGCCCGGGGCGAGCAGCCCCGGGCCTGGAGGCCCGGGGCGAGCAGCCCCGGGCCTGGAGGCCCGGGGCGAGCAGCCCCGGGCCTGGAGGCCCGGGGCGAGCAGCCCCGGGCCTGGAGGCCCGGGGCGAGCAGCCCCGGGCCTGGAGGCCCGGGGCGAGCAGCCCCGGGCCTGGAGGCCCGGGGCGAGCAGCCCCGGGCCTGGAGGCCCGGGGCGAGCAGCCCCGGGCCTGGAGGCCCGGGGCGAGCAGCCCCGGGCCTGGAGGCCCGGGGCGAGCAGCCCCGGGCCTGGAGGCCCGGGGCGAGCAGCCCCGGGCCTGGAGGCCCGGGGCGAGCAGCCCCGGGCCTGGAGGCCCGGGGCGAGCAGCCCCGGGCCTGGAGGCCCGGGGCGAGCAGCCCCGGGCCTGGAGGCCCGGGGCGAGCAGCCCCGGGCCTGGAGGCCCGGGGCGAGCAGCCCCGGGCCTGGAGGCCCGGGGCGAGCAGCCCCGGGCCTGGAGGCCCGGGGCGAGCAGCCCCGGGCCTGGAGGCCCGGGGCGAGCAGCCCCGGGCCTGGAGGCCCGGGGCGAGCAGCCCCGGGCCTGGAGGCCCGGGGCGAGCAGCCCCGGGCCTGGAGGCCCGGGGCGAGCAGCCCCGGGCCTGGAGGCCCGGGGCGAGCAGCCCCGGGCCTGGAGGCCCGGGGCGAGCAGCCCCGGGCCTGGAGGCCCGGGGCGAGCAGCCCCGGGCCTGGAGGCCCGGGGCGAGCAGCCCCGGGCCTGGAGGCCCGGGGCGAGCAGCCCCGGGCCTGGAGGCCCGGGGCGAGCAGCCCCGGGCCTGGAGGCCCGGGGCGAGCAGCCCCGGGCCTGGAGGCCCGGGGCGAGCAGCCCCGGGCCTGGAGGCCCGGGGCGAGCAGCCCCGGGCCTGGAGGCCCGGGGCGAGCAGCCCCGGGCCTGGAGGCCCGGGGCGAGCAGCCCCGGGCCTGGAGGCCCGGGGCGAGCAGCCCCGGGCCTGGAGGCCCGGGGCGAGCAGCCCCGGGCCTGGAGGCCCGGGGCGAGCAGCCCCGGGCCTGGAGGCCCGGGGCGAGCAGCCCCGGGCCTGGAGGCCCGGGGCGAGCAGCCCCGGGCCTGGAGGCCCGGGGCGAGCGGGGCACTTCCCTTTCTGGGTCTCCAATGCCTCGGACCTTTGCGGGGAATCTCTGCACTGAGTCCCTAGGGTCTGGAGGCTGTTTCTGGTCCTGTGAACCCTTTCTCTCAGGTACAGGGAGCGGCTTCACCCACGGTGAGCCAAGGTCATGACTCAGGGCTTGGATGCCGTGTCTCGTAGCAGGTGTTTGGGATTCTGTGTTTCCCTACTCTCGGACCTAACCCCGGCATTTCTGGGCCGAGA
Source organism: Puma concolor (assembly GCF_028749965.1). Lineage (NCBI taxonomy): Eukaryota > Metazoa > Chordata > Mammalia > Carnivora > Felidae > Puma > Puma concolor. The sequence goes on from NW_028240257.1 coordinate 40,988, forward strand.
GGAAGGGTTTGTTTCCTTTTCGGAGTCAGGCATCTGTCTCCTTGGGATTTTGTGCTCGCTGCATAGCCCCTGGAGGGGCTGCTTGGGATTCTGTGTCTCCCACTTCTCCAACATTCCCCGTAAGGTTCTCAGCTTAGACCCCATGGACTGGAGGCTGTGTGGGATACTCTGACCCGTTCCTCTCGGGTACAGGCAGAGGCTTCAGGCATGATTAGCCATGGTAAGAGACAGCCCCGGGCGAGGAGGCCCGGGGCGAGCAGCCCCGGGCGAGGAGGCCCGGGGCGAGCAGCCCCGGGCGAGGAGGCCCGGGGCGAGCAGCCCCGGGCGAGGAGGCCCGGGGCGAGCAGCCCCGGGCGAGGAGGCCCGGGGCGAGCAGCCCCGGGCGAGGAGGCCCGGGGCGAGCAGCCCCGGGCGAGGAGGCCCGGGGCGAGCAGCCCCGGGCGAGGAGGCCCGGGGCGAGCAGCCCCGGGCGAGGAGGCCCGGGGCGAGCAGCCCCGGGCGAGGAGGCCCGGGGCGAGCAGCCCCGGGCGAGGAGGCCCGGGGCGAGCAGCCCCGGGCGAGGAGGCCCGGGGCGAGCAGCCCCGGGCCTGGAGGCCCGGGGCGAGCAGCCCCGGGCGAGGAGGCCCGGGGCGAGCAGCCCCGGGCGAGGAGGCCCGGGGCGAGCAGCCCCGGGCCTGGAGGCCCGGGGCGAGCAGCCCCGGGCCTGGAGGCCCGGGGCGAGCAGCCCCGGGCGAGGAGGCCCGGGGCGAGCAGCCCCGGGCCTGGAGGCCCGGGGCGAGCAGCCCCGGGCCTGGAGGCCCGGGGCGAGCAGCCCCGGGCCTGGAGGCCCGGGGCGAGCAGCCCCGGGCCTGGAGGCCCGGGGCGAGCAGGGCACTTCCCTTTCTGGGTCTCCAATGCCTCGGACCTTTGCGGGGAATCTCTGCACTGAGTCCCTAGGGTCTGGAGGCTGTTTCTGGTCCTGTGAACCCTTTCTCTCAGGTACAGGGAGCGGCTTCCCCCACGGTGAGCCAAGGTCATGACTCAGGGCTTGGATGCCGTGTCTCGTAGCAGGTGTTTGGGATTCTGTGTTTCCCTACTCTCGGACCTAACCCCGGCATTTCTGGGCCGAGAGGAAGGGTTTGTTTCCTTTTCGGAGTCAGGCATCTGTCTCCTTGGGATTTTGTGCTCGCTGCATAGCCCCTGGAGGGGCTGCTTGGGATTCTGTGTCTCCCACTTCTCCAACATTCCCCGTAAGGTTCTCAGCTTAGACCCCATGGACTGGAGGCTGTGTGGGATACTCTGACCCGTTCCTCTCGGGTACAGGCAGAGGCTTCAGGCATGATTAGCCATGGTAAGAGACAGCCCCGGGCGAGGAGGCCCGGGGCGAGCAGCCCCGGGCGAGGAGGCCCGGGGCGAGCAGCCCCGGGCGAGGAGGCCCGGGGCGAGCAGCCCCGGGCGAGGAGGCCCGGGGCGAGCAGCCCCGGGCGAGGAGGCCCGGGGCGAGCAGCCCCGGGCGAGGAGGCCCGGGGCGAGCAGCCCCGGGCGAGGAGGCCCGGGGCGAGCAGCCCCGGGCGAGGAGGCCCGGGGCGAGCAGCCCCGGGCGAGGAGGCCCGGGGCGAGCAGCCCCGGGCGAGGAGGCCCGGGGCGAGCAGCCCCGGGCGAGGAGGCCCGGGGCGAGCAGCCCCGGGCGAGGAGGCCCGGGGCGAGCAGCCCCGGGCGAGGAGGCCCGGGGCGAGCAGCCCCGGGCGAGGAGGCCCGGGGCGAGCAGCCCCGGGCGTGGAGGCCCGGGGCGAGCAGCCCCGGGCGAGGAGGCCCGGGGCGAGCAGCCCCGGGCGAGGAGGCCCGGGGCGAGCAGCCCCGGGCGAGGAGGCCCGGGGCGAGCAGCCCCGGGCGAGGAGGCCCGGGGCGAGCAGCCCCGGGCGAGGAGGCCCGGGGCGAGCAGCCCCGGGCGAGGAGGCCCGGGGCGAGCAGCCCCGGGCGAGGAGGCCCGGGGCGAGCAGCCCCGGGCGAGGAGGCCCGGGGCGAGCAGCCCCGGGCGAGGAGGCCCGGGGCGAGCAGCCCCGGGCGAGGAGGCCCGGGGCGAGCAGCCCCGGGCGAGGAGGCCCGGGGCGAGCAGCCCCGGGCGAGGAGGCCCGGGGCGAGCAGCCCCGGGCGAGGAGGCCCGGGGCGAGCAGCCCCGGGCGAGGAGCCCCGGGCGAGGAGGCCCGGGGCGAGCAGCCCCGGGCCTGGAGGCCCGGGGCGAGCAGCCCCGGGCCTGGAGGCCCGGGGCGAGCAGCCCCGGGCCTGGAGGCCCGGGGCGAGGAGCCCCGGGCGAGGAGGCCCGGGGCGAGCAGCCCCGGGCCTGGAGGCCCGGGGCGAGCAGCCCCGGGCCTGGAGGCCCGGGGCGAGCAGCCCCGGGCCTGGAGGCCCGGGGCGAGCAGCCCCGGGCCTGGAGGCCCGGGGCGAGCAGCCCCGGGCCTGGAGGCCCGGGGCGAGCAGCCCCGGGCCTGGAGGCCCGGGGCGAGCAGCCCCGGGCCTGGAGGCCCGGGGCGAGCAGCCCCGGGCCTGGAGGCCCGGGGCGAGCAGCCCCGGGCCTGGAGGCCCGGGGCGAGCAGCCCCGGGCCTGGAGGCCCGGGGCGAGCAGCCCCGGGCCTGGAGGCCCGGGGCGAGCAGCCCCGGGCCTGGAGGCCCGGGGCGAGCAGCCCCGGGCCTGGAGGCCCGGGGCGAGCAGCCCCGGGCCTGGAGGCCCGGGGCGAGCAGCCCCGGGCCTGGAGGCCCGGGGCGAGCAGCCCCGGGCCTGGAGGCCCGGGGCGAGCAGCCCCGGGCCTGGAGGCCCGGGGCGAGCAGCCCCGGGCCTGGAGGCCCGGGGCGAGCAGCCCCGGGCCTGGAGGCCCGGGGCGAGCAGCCCCGGGCCTGGAGGCCCGGGGCGAGCAGCCCCGGGCCTGGAGGCCCGGGGCGAGCAGCCCCGGGCCTGGAGGCCCGGGGCGAGCAGCCCCGGGCCTGGAGGCCCGGGGCGAGCAGCCCCGGGCCTGGAGGCCCGGGGCGAGCAGCCCCGGGCCTGGAGGCCCGGGGCGAGCAGCCCCGGGCCTGGAGGCCCGGGGCGAGCAGCCCCGGGCCTGGAGGCCCGGGGCGAGCAGCCCCGGGCCTGGAGGCCCGGGGCGAGCAGCCCCGGGCCTGGAGGCCCGGGGCGAGCAGCCCCGGGCCTGGAGGCCCGGGGCGAGCAGCCCCGGGCCTGGAGGCCCGGGGCGAGCAGCCCCGGGCCTGGAGGCCCGGGGCGAGCAGCCCCGGGCCTGGAGGCCCGGGGCGAGCAGCCCCGGGCCTGGAGGCCCGGGGCGAGCGGGGCACTTCCCTTTCTGGGTCTCCAATGCCTCGGACCTTTGCGGGGAATCTCTGCACTGAGTCCCTAGGGTCTGGAGGCTGTTTCTGGTCCTGTGAACCCTTTCTCTCAGGTACAGGGAGCGGCTTCACCCACGGTGAGCCAAGGTCATGACTCAGGGCTTGGATGCCGTGTCTCGTAGCAGGTGTTTGGGATTCTGTGTTTCCCTACTCTCGGACCTAACCCCGGCATTTCTGGGCCGAGAGGAAGGGTTTGTTTCCTTTTCGGAGTCAGGCATCTGTCTCCTTGGGATTTTGTGCTCGCTGCATAGCCCCTGGAGGGGCTGCTTGGGATTCTGTGTCTCCCACTTCTCCAACATTCCCCGTAAGGTTCTCAGCTTAGACCCCATGGACTGGAGGCTGTGTGGGATACTCTGACCCGTTCCTCTCGGGTACAGGCAGAGGCTTCAGGCATGATTAGCCATGGTAAGAGACAGCCCCGGGCGAGGAGGCCCGGGGCGAGCAGCCCCGGGCGAGGAGGCCCGGGGCGAGCAGCCCCGGGCGAGGAGGCCCGGGGCGAGCAGCCCCGGGCGAGGAGGCCCGGGGCGAGCAGCCCCGGGCGAGGAGGCCCGGGGCGAGCAGCCCCGGGCGAGGAGGCCCGGGGCGAGCAGCCCCGGGCGAGGAGGCCCGGGGCGAGCAGCCCCGGGCGAGGAGGCCCGGGGCGAGCAGCCCCGGGCGAGGAGGCCCGGGGCGAGCAGCCCCGGGCGAGGAGGCCCGGGGCGAGCAGCCCCGGGCGAGGAGGCCCGGGGCGAGCAGCCCCGGGCGAGGAGGCCCGGGGCGAGCAGCCCCGGGCGAGGAGGCCCGGGGCGAGCAGCCCCGGGCGAGGAGGCCCGGGGCGAGCAGCCCCGGGCCTGGAGGCCCGGGGCGAGCAGCCCCGGGCGAGGAGGCCCGGGGCGAGCAGCCCCGGGCGAGGAGGCCCGGGGCGAGCAGCCCCGGGCCTGGAGGCCCGGGGCGAGCAGCCCCGGGCCTGGAGGCCCGGGGCGAGCAGCCCCGGGCGAGGAGGCCCGGGGCGAGCAGCCCCGGGCCTGGAGGCCCGGGGCGAGCAGCCCCGGGCCTGGAGGCCCGGGGCGAGCAGCCCCGGGCGAGGAGGCCCGGGGCGAGCAGCCCCGGGCCTGGAGGCCCGGGGCGAGCAGCCCCGGGCCTGGAGGCCCGGGGCGAGCAGCCCCGGGCGAGGAGGCCCGGGGCGAGCAGCCCCGGGCCTGGAGGCCCGGGGCGAGCAGCCCCGGGCCTGGAGGCCCGGGGCGAGCAGCCCCGGGCCTGGAGGCCCGCGGCGAGCAGCCCCGGGCCTGGAGGCCCGGGGCGAGCAGCCCCGGGCCTGGAGGCCCGGGGCGAGCAGCCCCGGGCCTGGAGGCCCGGGGCGAGCAGGGCACTTCCCTTTCTGGGTCTCCAATGCCTCGGACCTTTGCGGGGAATCTCTGCACTGAGTCCCTAGGGTCTGGAGGCTGTTTCTGGTCCTGTGAACCCTTTCTCTCAGGTACAGGGAGCGGCTTCCCCCACGGTGAGCCAAGGTCATGACTCAGGGCTTGGATGCCGTGTCTCGTAGCAGGTGTTTGGGATTCTGTGTTTCCCTACTCTCGGACCTAACCCCGGCATTTCTGGGCCGAGAGGAAGGGTTTGTTTCCTTTTCGGAGTCAGGCATCTGTCTCCTTGGGATTTTGTGCTCGCTGCATAGCCCCTGGAGGGGCTGCTTGGGATTCTGTGTCTCCCACTTCTCCAACATTCCCCGTAAGGTTCTCAGCTTAGACCCCATGGACTGGAGGCTGTGTGGGATACTCTGACCCGTTCCTCTCGGGTACAGGCAGAGGCTTCAGGCATGATTAGCCATGGTAAGAGACAGCCCCGGGCGAGGAGGCCCGGGGCGAGCAGCCCCGGGCGAGGAGGCCCGGGGCGAGCAGCCCCGGGCGAGGAGGCCCGGGGCGAGCAGCCCCGGGCGAGGAGGCCCGGGGCGAGCAGCCCCGGGCGAGGAGGCCCGGGGCGAGCAGCCCCGGGCGAGGAGGCCCGGGGCGAGCAGCCCCGGGCGAGGAGGCCCGGGGCGAGCAGCCCCGGGGGAGGAGGCCCGGGGCGAGCAGCCCCGGGCGAGGAGGCCCGGGGCGAGCAGCCCCGGGCGAGGAGGCCCGGGGCGAGCAGCCCCGGGCGAGGAGGCCCGGGGCGAGCAGCCCCGGGCGAGGAGGCCCGGGGCGAGCAGCCCCGGGCGAGGAGGCCCGGGGCGAGCAGCCCCGGGCGTGGAGGCCCGGGGCGAGCAGCCCCGGGCGAGGAGGCCCGGGGCGAGCAGCCCCGGGCGAGGAGGCCCGGGGCGAGCAGCCCCGGGCGAGGAGGCCCGGGGCGAGCAGCCCCGGGCGAGGAGGCCCGGGGCGAGCAGCCCCGGGCGAGGAGGCCCGGGGCGAGCAGCCCCGGGCGAGGAGGCCCGGGGCGAGCAGCCCCGGGCGAGGAGGCCCGGGGCGAGCAGCCCCGGGCGAGGAGGCCCGGGGCGAGCAGCCCCGGGCGAGGAGGCCCGGGGCGAGCAGCCCCGGGCGAGGAGGCCCGGGGCGAGCAGCCCCGGGCGAGGAGGCCCGGGGCGAGCAGCCCCGGGCGAGGAGGCCCGGGGCGAGCAGCCCCGGGCGAGGAGGCCCGGGGCGAGCAGCCCCGGGCGAGGAGGCCCGGGGCGAGCAGCCCCGGGCGAGGAGGCCCGGGGCGAGCAGCCCCGGGCGAGGAGGCCCGGGGCGAGCAGCCCCGGGCGAGGAGGCCCGGGGCGAGCAGCCCCGGGCGAGGAGGCCCGGGGCGAGCAGCCCCGGGCGAGGAGGCCCGGGGCGAGCAGCCCCGGGCGAGGAGGCCCGGGGCGAGCAGCCCCGGGCGAGGAGGCCCGGGGCGAGCAGCCCCGGGCGAGGAGCCCCGGGCGAGGAGGCCCGGGGCGAGCAGCCCCGGGCCTGGAGGCCCGGGGCGAGCAGCCCCGGGCCTGGAGGCCCGGGGCGAGCAGCCCCGGGCCTGGAGGCCCGGGGCGAGGAGCCCCGGGCGAGGAGGCCCGGGGCGAGGAGCCCCGGGCCTGGAGGCCCGGGGCGAGGAGCCCCGGGCCTGGAGGCCCGGGGCGAGCAGCCCCGGGCCTCGAGGCCCGGGGCGAGCAGCCCCGGGCCTGGAGGCCCGGGGCGAGCAGCCCCGGGCCTGGAGGCCCGGGGCGAGCAGCCCCGGGCCTGGAGGCCCGGGGCGAGCAGCCCCGGGCCTGGAGGCCCGGGGCGAGCAGCCCCGGGCCTGGAGGCCCGGGGCGAGCAGCCCCGGGCCTGGAGGCCCGGGGCGAGCAGCCCCGGGCCTGGAGGCCCGGGGCGAGCAGCCCCGGGCCTGGAGGCCCGGGGCGAGCAGCCCCGGGCCTGGAGGCCCGGGGCGAGCAGCCCCGGGCCTGGAGGCCCGGGGCGAGCAGCCCCGGGCCTGGAGGCCCGGGGCGAGCAGCCCCGGGCCTGGAGGCCCGGGGCGAGCAGCCCCGGGCCTGGAGGCCCGGGGCGAGCAGCCCCGGGCCTGGAGGCCCGGGGCGAGCAGCCCCGGGCCTGGAGGCCCGGGGCGAGCAGCCCCGGGCCTGGAGGCCCGGGGCGAGCAGCCCCGGGCCTGGAGGCCCGGGGCGAGCAGCCCCGGGCCTGGAGGCCCGGGGCGAGCAGCCCCGGGCCTGGAGGCCCGGGGCGAGCAGCCCCGGGCCTGGAGGCCCGGGGCGAGCAGCCCCGGGCCTGGAGGCCCGGGGCGAGCAGCCCCGGGCCTGGAGGCCCGGGGCGAGCAGCCCCGGGCCTGGAGGCCCGGGGCGAGCAGCCCCGGGCCTGGAGGCCCGGGGCGAGCAGCCCCGGGCCTGGAGGCCCGGGGCGAGCAGCCCCGGGCCTGGAGGCCCGGGGCGAGCAGCCCCGGGCCTGGAGGCCCGGGGCGAGCAGCCCCGGGCCTGGAGGCCCGGGGCGAGCAGCCCCGGGCCTGGAGGCCCGGGGCGAGCAGCCCCGGGCCTGGAGGCCCGGGGCGAGCAGCCCCGGGCCTGGAGGCCCGGGGCGAGCAGCCCCGGGCCTGGAGGCCCGGGGCGAGCAGCCCCGGGCCTGGAGGCCCGGGGCGAGCAGCCCCGGGCCTGGAGGCCCGGGGCGAGCAGCCCCGGGCCTGGAGGCCCGGGGCGAGCAGCCCCGGGCCTGGAGGCCCGGGGCGAGCAGCCCCGGGCCTGGAGGCCCGGGGCGAGCAGCCCCGGGCCTGGAGGCCCGGGGCGAGCAGCCCCGGGCCTGGAGGCCCGGGGCGAGCAGCCCCGGGCCTGGAGGCCCGGGGCGAGCAGCCCCGGGCCTGGAGGCCCGGGGCGAGCAGCCCCGGGCCTGGAGGCCCGGGGCGAGCAGCCCCGGGCCTGGAGGCCCGGGGCGAGCAGCCCCGGGCCTGGAGGCCCGGGGCGAGCAGCCCCGGGCCTGGAGGCCCGGGGCGAGCAGCCCCGGGCCTGGAGGCCCGGGGCGAGCAGCCCCGGGCCTGGAGGCCCGGGGCGAGCAGCCCCGGGCCTGGAGGCCCGGGGCGAGCAGCCCCGGGCCTGGAGGCCCGGGGCGAGCAGCCCCGGGCCTGGAGGCCCGGGGCGAGCAGCCCCGGGCCTGGAGGCCCGGGGCGAGCAGCCCCGGGCCTGGAGGCCCGGGGCGAGCAGCCCCGGGCCTGGAGGCCCGGGGCGAGCAGCCCCGGGCCTGGAGGCCCGGGGCGAGCAGCCCCGGGCCTGGAGGCCCGGGGCGAGCAGCCCCGGGCCTGGAGGCCCGGGGCGAGCAGCCCCGGGCCTGGAGGCCCGGGGCGAGCAGCCCCGGGCCTGGAGGCCCGGGGCGAGCAGCCCCGGGCCTGGAGGCCCGGGGCGAGCAGCCCCGGGCCTGGAGGCCCGGGGCGAGCAGCCCCGGGCCTGGAGGCCCGGGGCGAGCAGCCCCGGGCCTGGAGGCCCGGGGCGAGCGGGGCACTTCCCTTTCTGGGTCTCCAATGCCTCGGACCTTTGCGGGGAATCTCTGCACTGAGTCCCTAGGGTCTGGAAGCTGTTTCTGGTCCTGTGAACCCTTTCTCTCAGGTACAGGGAGCGGCTTCACCCACGGTGAGCCAAGGTCATGACTCAGGGCTTGGATGCCGTGTCTCGTAGCAGGTGTTTGGGATTCTGTGTTTCCCTACTCTCGGACCTAACCCCGGCATTTCTGGGCCGAGAGGAAGGGTTTGTTTCCTTTTCGGAGTCAGGCATCTGTCTCCTTGGGATTTTGTGCTCGCTGCATAGCCCCTGGAGGGGCTGCTTGGGATTCTGTGTCTCCCACTTCCCCAACATTCCCCGTAAGGTTCTCAGCTTAGACCCCATGGACTGGAGGCTGTGTGGGATACTCTGACCCGTTCCTCTCGGGTACAGGCAGAGGCTTCAGGCATGATTAGCCATGGTAAGAGACAGCCCCGGGCGAGGAGGCCCGGGGCGAGCAGCCCCGGGCGAGGAGGCCCGGGGCGAGCAGCCCCGGGCGAGGAGGCCCGGGGCGAGCAGCCCCGGGCGAGGAGGCCCGGGGCGAGCAGCCCCGGGCGAGGAGGCCCGGGGCGAGCAGCCCCGGGCGAGGAGGCCCGGGGCGAGCAGCCCCGGGCGAGGAGGCCCGGGGCGAGCAGCCCCGGGCGAGGAGGCCCGGGGCGAGCAGCCCCGGGCGAGGAGGCCCGGGGCGAGCAGCCCCGGGCGAGGAGGCCCGGGGCGAGCAGCCCCGGGCGAGGAGGCCCGGGGCGAGCAGCCCCGGGCGAGGAGGCCCGGGGCGAGCAGCCCCGGGCGAGGAGGCCCGGGGCGAGCAGCCCCGGGCGAGGAGGCCCGGGGCGAGCAGCCCCGGGCGAGGAGGCCCGGGGCGAGCAGCCCCGGGCGAGGAGGCCCGGGGCGAGCAGCCCCGGGCGAGGAGGCCCGGGGCGAGCAGCCCCGGGCGAGGAGGCCCGGGGCGAGCAGCCCCGGGCGAGGAGGCCCGGGGCGAGCAGCCCCGGGCGAGGAGGCCCGGGGCGAGCAGCCCCGGGCCTGGAGGCCCGGGGCGAGCAGCCCCGGGCCTGGAGGCCCGGGGCGAGCAGCCCCGGGCGAGGAGGCCCGGGGCGAGCAGCCCCGGGCCTGGAGGCCCGGGGCGAGCAGCCCCGGGCCTGGAGGCCCGGGGCGAGCAGCCCCGGGCCTGGAGGCCCGGGGCGAGCAGCCCCGGGCCTGGAGGCCCGGGGCGAGCAGCCCCGGGCCTGGAGGCCCGGGGCGAGCAGCCCCGGGCCTGGAGGCCCGGGGCGAGCAGCCCCGGGCCTGGAGGCCCGGGGCGAGCAGCCCCGGGCCTGGAGGCCCGGGGCGAGCAGCCCCGGGCCTGGAGGCCCGGGGCGAGCAGCCCCGGGCCTGGAGGCCCGGGGCGAGCAGCCCCGGGCCTGGAGGCCCGGGGCGAGCAGCCCCGGGCCTGGAGGCCCGGGGCGAGCAGCCCCGGGCCTGGAGGCCCGGGGCGAGCAGCCCCGGGCCTGGAGGCCCGGGGCGAGCAGCCCCGGGCCTGGAGGCCCGGGGCGAGCAGCCCCGGGCCTGGAGGCCCGGGGCGAGCAGCCCCGGGCCTGGAGGCCCGGGGCGAGCAGCCCCGGGCCTGGAGGCCCGGGGCGAGCAGCCCCGGGCCTGGAGGCCCGGGGCGAGCAGCCCCGGGCCTGGAGGCCCGGGGCGAGCAGCCCCGGGCCTGGAGGCCCGGGGCGAGCAGCCCCGGGCCTGGAGGCCCGGGGCGAGCAGCCCCGGGCCTGGAGGCCCGGGGCGAGCAGCCCCGGGCCTGGAGGCCCGGGGCGAGCAGCCCCGGGCCTGGAGGCCCGGGGCGAGCAGCCCCGGGCCTGGAGGCCCGGGGCGAGCAGCCCCGGGCCTGGAGGCCCGGGGCGAGCAGCCCCGGGCCTGGAGGCCCGGGGCGAGCAGCCCCGGGCCTGGAGGCCCGGGGCGAGCAGCCCCGGGCCTGGAGGCCCGGGGCGAGCAGCCCCGGGCCTGGAGGCCCGGGGCGAGCAGCCCCGGGCCTGGAGGCCCGGGGCGAGCAGCCCCGGGCCTGGAGGCCCGGGGCGAGCAGCCCCGGGCCTGGAGGCCCGGGGCGAGCAGCCCCGGGCCTGGAGGCCCGGGGCGAGCAGCCCCGGGCCTGGAGGCCCGGGGCGAGCAGCCCCGGGCCTGGAGGCCCGGGGCGAGCAGCCCCGGGCCTGGAGGCCCGGGGCGAGCAGCCCCGGGCCTGGAGGCCCGGGGCGAGCAGCCCCGGGCCTGGAGGCCCGGGGCGAGCAGCCCCGGGCCTGGAGGCCCGGGGCGAGCAGCCCCGGGCCTGGAGGCCCGGGGCGAGCAGCCCCGGGCCTGGAGGCCCGGGGCGAGCAGCCCCGGGCCTGGAGGCCCGGGGCGAGCAGCCCCGGGCCTGGAGGCCCGGGGCGAGCAGCCCCGGGCCTGGAGGCCCGGGGCGAGCAGCCCCGGGCCTGGAGGCCCGGGGCGAGCAGCCCCGGGCCTGGAGGCCCGGGGCGAGCAGCCCCGGGCCTGGAGGCCCGGGGCGAGCAGCCCCGGGCCTGGAGGCCCGGGGCGAGCAGCCCCGGGCCTGGAGGCCCGGGGCGAGCAGCCCCGGGCCTGGAGGCCCGGGGCGAGCAGCCCCGGGCCTGGAGGCCCGGGGCGAGCAGCCCCGGGCCTGGAGGCCCGGGGCGAGCAGCCCCGGGCCTGGAGGCCCGGGGCGAGCAGCCCCGGGCCTGGAGGCCCGGGGCGAGCAGCCCCGGGCCTGGAGGCCCGGGGCGAGCAGCCCCGGGCCTGGAGGCCCGGGGCGAGCAGCCCCGGGCCTGGAGGCCCGGGGCGAGCAGCCCCGGGCCTGGAGGCCCGGGGCGAGCAGCCCCGGGCCTGGAGGCCCGGGGCGAGCAGCCCCGGGCCTGGAGGCCCGGGGCGAGCAGCCCCGGGCCTGGAGGCCCGGGGCGAGCAGCCCCGGGCCTGGAGGCCCGGGGCGAGCAGCCCCGGGCCTGGAGGCCCGGGGCGAGCAGCCCCGGGCCTGGAGGCCCGGGGCGAGCAGCCCCGGGCCTGGAGGCCCGGGGCGAGCAGCCCCGGGCCTGGAGGCCCGGGGCGAGCAGCCCCGGGCCTGGAGGCCCGGGGCGAGCAGCCCCGGGCCTGGAGGCCCGGGGCGAGCAGCCCCGGGCCTGGAGGCCCGGGGCGAGCAGCCCCGGGCCTGGAGGCCCGGGGCGAGCAGCCCCGGGCCTGGAGGCCCGGGGCGAGCAGCCCCGGGCCTGGAGGCCCGGGGCGAGCAGCCCCGGGCCTGGAGGCCCGGGGCGAGCAGCCCCGGGCCTGGAGGCCCGGGGCGAGCAGCCCCGGGCCTGGAGGCCCGGGGCGAGCAGCCCCGGGCCTGGAGGCCCGGGGCGAGCAGCCCCGGGCCTGGAGGCCCGGGGCGAGCAGCCCCGGGCCTGGAGGCCCGGGGCGAGCAGCCCCGGGCCTGGAGGCCCGGGGCGAGCAGCCCCGGGCCTGGAGGCCCGGGGCGAGCAGCCCCGGGCCTGGAGGCCCGGGGCGAGCAGCCCCGGGCCTGGAGGCCCGGGGCGAGCAGCCCCGGGCCTGGAGGCCCGGGGCGAGCAGCCCCGGGCCTGGAGGCCCGGGGCGAGCAGCCCCGGGCCTGGAGGCCCGGGGCGAGCAGCCCCGGGCCTGGAGGCCCGGGGCGAGCAGCCCCGGGCCTGGAGGCCCGGGGCGAGCAGCCCCGGGCCTGGAGGCCCGGGGCGAGCAGCCCCGGGCCTGGAGGCCCGGGGCGAGCAGCCCCGGGCCTGGAGGCCCGGGGCGAGCAGCCCCGGGCCTGGAGGCCCGGGGCGAGCAGCCCCGGGCCTGGAGGCCCGGGGCGAGCAGCCCCGGGCCTGGAGGCCCGGGGCGAGCAGCCCCGGGCCTGGAGGCCCGGGGCGAGCAGCCCCGGGCCTGGAGGCCCGGGGCGAGCAGCCCCGGGCCTGGAGGCCCGGGGCGAGCAGCCCCGGGCCTGGAGGCCCGGGGCGAGCAGCCCCGGGCCTGGAGGCCCGGGGCGAGCAGCCCCGGGCCTGGAGGCCCGGGGCGAGCAGCCCCGGGCCTGGAGGCCCGGGGCGAGCAGCCCCGGGCCTGGAGGCCCGGGGCGAGCAGCCCCGGGCCTGGAGGCCCGGGGCGAGCAGCCCCGGGCCTGGAGGCCCGGGGCGAGCAGCCCCGGGCCTGGAGGCCCGGGGCGAGCAGCCCCGGGCCTGGAGGCCCGGGGCGAGCAGCCCCGGGCCTGGAGGCCCGGGGCGAGCAGCCCCGGGCCTGGAGGCCCGGGGCGAGCAGCCCCGGGCCTGGAGGCCCGGGGCGAGCAGCCCCGGGCCTGGAGGCCCGGGGCGAGCAGCCCCGGGCCTGGAGGCCCGGGGCGAGCAGCCCCGGGCCTGGAGGCCCGGGGCGAGCAGCCCCGGGCCTGGAGGCCCGGGGCGAGCAGCCCCGGGCCTGGAGGCCCGGGGCGAGCAGCCCCGGGCCTGGAGGCCCGGGGCGAGCAGCCCCGGGCCTGGAGGCCCGGGGCGAGCGGGGCACTTCCCTTTCTGGGTCTCCAATGCCTCGGACCTTTGCGGGGAATCTCTGCACTGAGTCCCTAGGGTCTGGAAGCTGTTTCTGGTCCTGTGAACCCTTTCTCTCAGGTACAGGGAGCGGCTTCACCCACGGTGAGCCAAGGTCATGACTCAGGGCTTGGATGCCGTGTCTCGTAGCAGGTGTTTGGGATTCTGTGTTTCCCTACTCTCGGACCTAACCCCGGCATTTCTGGGCCGAGAGGAAGGGTTTGTTTCCTTTTCGGAGTCAGGCATCTGTCTCCTTGGGATTTTGTGCTCGCTGCATAGCCCCTGGAGGGGCTGCTTGGGATTCTGTGTCTCCCACTTCTCCAACATTCCCCGTAAGGTTCTCAGCTTAGACCCCATGGACTGGAGGCTGTGTGGGATACTCTGACCCGTTCCTCTCGGGTACAGGCAGAGGCTTCAGGCATGATTAGCCATGGTAAGAGACAGCCCCGGGCGAGGAGGCCCGGGGCGAGCAGCCCCGGGCGAGGAGGCCCGGGGCGAGCAGCCCCGGGCGAGGAGGCCCGGGGCGAGCAGCCCCGGGCGAGGAGGCCCGGGGCGAGCAGCCCCGGGCGAGGAGGCCCGGGGCGAGCAGCCCCGGGCGAGGAGGCCCGGGGCGAGCAGCCCCGGGCGAGGAGGCCCGGGGCGAGCAGCCCCGGGCGAGGAGGCCCGGGGCGAGCAGCCCCGGGCGAGGAGGCCCGGGGCGAGCAGCCCCGGGCGAGGAGGCCCGGGGCGAGCAGCCCCGGGCCTGGAGGCCCGGGGCGAGCAGCCCCGGGCCTGGAGGCCCGGGGCGAGCAGCCCCGGGCCTGGAGGCCCGGGGCGAGCAGCCCCGGGCCTGGAGGCCCGGGGCGAGCAGCCCCGGGCCTGGAGGCCCGGGGCGAGCAGCCCCGGGCCTGGAGGCCCGGGGCGAGCAGCCCCGGGCCTGGAGGCCCGGGGCGAGCAGCCCCGGGCCTGGAGGCCCGGGGCGAGCAGCCCCGGGCCTGGAGGCCCGGGGCGAGCAGCCCCGGGCCTGGAGGCCCGGGGCGAGCAGCCCCGGGCCTGGAGGCCCGGGGCGAGCAGCCCCGGGCCTGGAGGCCCGGGGCGAGCAGCCCCGGGCCTGGAGGCCCGGGGCGAGCAGCCCCGGGCCTGGAGGCCCGGGGCGAGCAGCCCCGGGCCTGGAGGCCCGGGGCGAGCAGCCCCGGGCCTGGAGGCCCGGGGCGAGCAGCCCCGGGCCTGGAGGCCCGGGGCGAGCAGCCCCGGGCCTGGAGGCCCGGGGCGAGCAGCCCCGGGCCTGGAGGCCCGGGGCGAGCAGCCCCGGGCCTGGAGGCCCGGGGCGAGCAGCCCCGGGCCTGGAGGCCCGGGGCGAGCAGCCCCGGGCCTGGAGGCCCGGGGCGAGCAGCCCCGGGCCTGGAGGCCCGGGGCGAGCAGCCCCGGGCCTGGAGGCCCGGGGCGAGCAGCCCCGGGCCTGGAGGCCCGGGGCGAGCAGCCCCGGGCCTGGAGGCCCGGGGCGAGCAGCCCCGGGCCTGGAGGCCCGGGGCGAGCAGCCCCGGGCCTGGAGGCCCGGGGCGAGCAGCCCCGGGCCTGGAGGCCCGGGGCGAGCAGCCCCGGGCCTGGAGGCCCGGGGCGAGCAGCCCCGGGCCTGGAGGCCCGGGGCGAGCAGCCCCGGGCCTGGAGGCCCGGGGCGAGCAGCCCCGGGCCTGGAGGCCCGGGGCGAGCAGCCCCGGGCCTGGAGGCCCGGGGCGAGCAGCCCCGGGCCTGGAGGCCCGGGGCGAGCAGCCCCGGGCCTGGAGGCCCGGGGCGAGCAGCCCCGGGCCTGGAGGCCCGGGGCGAGCAGCCCCGGGCCTGGAGGCCCGGGGCGAGCAGCCCCGGGCCTGGAGGCCCGGGGCGAGCAGCCCCGGGCCTGGAGGCCCGGGGCGAGCAGCCCCGGGCCTGGAGGCCCGGGGCGAGCAGCCCCGGGCCTGGAGGCCCGGGGCGAGCAGCCCCGGGCCTGGAGGCCCGGGGCGAGCAGCCCCGGGCCTGGAGGCCCGGGGCGAGCAGCCCCGGGCCTGGAGGCCCGGGGCGAGCAGCCCCGGGCCTGGAGGCCCGGGGCGAGCAGCCCCGGGCCTGGAGGCCCGGGGCGAGCAGCCCCGGGCCTGGAGGCCCGGGGCGAGCAGCCCCGGGCCTGGAGGCCCGGGGCGAGCAGCCCCGGGCCTGGAGGCCCGGGGCGAGCAGCCCCGGGCCTGGAGGCCCGGGGCGAGCAGCCCCGGGCCTGGAGGCCCGGGGCGAGCAGCCCCGGGCCTGGAGGCCCGGGGCGAGCAGCCCCGGGCCTGGAGGCCCGGGGCGAGCAGCCCCGGGCCTGGAGGCCCGGGGCGAGCAGCCCCGGGCCTGGAGGCCCGGGGCGAGCAGCCCCGGGCCTGGAGGCCCGGGGCGAGCAGCCCCGGGCCTGGAGGCCCGGGGCGAGCAGCCCCGGGCCTGGAGGCCCGGGGCGAGCAGCCCCGGGCCTGGAGGCCCGGGGCGAGCAGCCCCGGGCCTGGAGGCCCGGGGCGAGCAGCCCCGGGCCTGGAGGCCCGGGGCGAGCAGCCCCGGGCCTGGAGGCCCGGGGCGAGCAGCCCCGGGCCTGGAGGCCCGGGGCGAGCAGCCCCGGGCCTGGAGGCCCGGGGCGAGCAGCCCCGGGCCTGGAGGCCCGGGGCGAGCAGCCCCGGGCCTGGAGGCCCGGGGCGAGCAGCCCCGGGCCTGGAGGCCCGGGGCGAGCAGCCCCGGGCCTGGAGGCCCGGGGCGAGCAGCCCCGGGCCTGGAGGCCCGGGGCGAGCAGCCCCGGGCCTGGAGGCCCGGGGCGAGCAGCCCCGGGCCTGGAGGCCCGGGGCGAGCGGGGCACTTCCCTTTCTGGGTCTCCAATGCCTCGGACCTTTGCGGGGAATCTCTGCACTGAGTCCCTAGGGTCTGGAAGCTGTTTCTGGTCCTGTGAACCCTTTCTCTCAGGTACAGGGAGCGGCTTCACCCACGGTGAGCCAAGGTCATGACTCAGGGCTTGGATGCCGTGTCTCGTAGCAGGTGTTTGGGATTCTGTGTTTCCCTACTCTCGGACCTAACCCCGGCATTTCTGGGCCGAGAGGAAGGGTTTGTTTCCTTTTCGGAGTCAGGCATCTGTCTCCTTGGGATTTTGTGCTCGCTGCATAGCCCCTGGAGGGGCTGCTTGGGATTCTGTGTCTCCCACTTCTCCAACATTCCCCGTAAGGTTCTCAGCTTAGACCCCATGGACTGGAGGCTGTGTGGGATACTCTGACCCGTTCCTCTCGGGTACAGGCAGAGGCTTCAGGCATGATTAGCCATGGTAAGAGACAGCCCCGGGCGAGGAGGCCCGGGGCGAGCAGCCCCGGGCGAGGAGGCCCGGGGCGAGCAGCCCCGGGCGAGGAGGCCCGGGGCGAGCAGCCCCGGGCCTGGAGGCCCGGGGCGAGCAGCCCCGGGCGAGGAGGCCCGGGGCGAGCAGCCCCGGGCCTGGAGGCCCGGGGCGAGCAGCCCCGGGCCTGGAGGCCCGGGGCGAGCAGCCCCGGGCCTGGAGGCCCGGGGCGAGCAGCCCCGGGCCTGGAGGCCCGGGGCGAGCAGCCCCGGGCCTGGAGGCCCGGGGCGAGCAGCCCCGGGCCTGGAGGCCCGGGGCGAGCAGCCCCGGGCCTGGAGGCCCGGGGCGAGCAGCCCCGGGCCTGGAGGCCCGGGGCGAGCAGCCCCGGGCCTGGAGGCCCGGGGCGAGCAGCCCCGGGCCTGGAGGCCCGGGGCGAGCAGCCCCGGGCCTGGAGGCCCGGGGCGAGCAGCCCCGGGCCTGGAGGCCCGGGGCGAGCAGCCCCGGGCCTGGAGGCCCGGGGCGAGCGGGGCACTTCCCTTTCTGGGTCTCCAATGCCTCGGACCTTTGCGGGGAATCTCTGCACTGATTCCCTAGGGTCTGGAGGCTGTTTCGGGTCCTGTGAACCCTTTCTCTCAGGTACAGGGAGCGGCTTCACCCACGGTGAGCCAAGGTAATGACTCAGGGCTTGGATGCCGTGTCTCGTAGCAGGTGTTTGGGATTCTGTGTTTCCCTACTCTCGGACCTAACCCCGGCATTTCTGGGCCGAGACGAAGGGTTTGTTTCCTTTTCGGAGTCAGGCATCTGTCTCCTTGGGATTTTGTGCTCGCTGCATAGCCCCTGGAGGGGCTGCTTGGGATTCTGTGTCTCCCACTTCTCCAACATTCCCCGTAAGGTTCTCAGCTTAGACCCCATGGACTGGAGGCTGTGTGGGATACTCTGACCCGTTCCTCTCGGGTACAGGCAGAGGCTTCAGGCATGATTAGCCATGGTAAGAGACAGCCCCGGGCGAGGAGGCCCGGGGCGAGCAGCCCCGGGCGAGGAGGCCCGGGGCGAGCAGCCCCGGGCGAGGAGGCCCGGGGCGAGCAGCCCCGGGCGAGGAGGCCCGGGGCGAGCAGCCCCGGGCGAGGAGGCCCGGGGCGAGCAGCCCCGGGCGAGGAGGCCCGGGGCGAGCAGCCCCGGGCGAGGAGGCCCGGGGCGAGCAGCCCCGGGCGAGGAGGCCCGGGGCGAGCAGCCCCGGGCGAGGAGGCCCGGGGCGAGCAGCCCCGGGCGAGGAGGCCCGGGGCGAGCAGCCCCGGGCGAGGAGGCCCGGGGCGAGCAGCCCCGGGCGAGGAGGCCCGGGGCGAGCAGCCCCGGGCGAGGAGGCCCGGGGCGAGCAGCCCCGGGCGAGGAGGCCCGGGGCGAGCAGCCCCGGGCGAGGAGGCCCGGGGCGAGCAGCCCCGGGCGAGGAGGCCCGGGGCGAGCAGCCCCGGGCGAGGAGGCCCGGGGCGAGCAGCCCCGGGCGAGGAGGCCCGGGGCGAGCAGCCCCGGGCGAGGAGGCCCGGGGCGAGCAGCCCCGGGCGAGGAGGCCCGGGGCGAGCAGCCCCGGGCGAGGAGGCCCGGGGCGAGCAGCCCCGGGCGAGGAGGCCCGGGGCGAGCAGCCCCGGGCGAGGAGGCCCGGGGCGAGCAGCCCCGGGCGAGGAGGCCCGGGGCGAGCAGCCCCGGGCGAGGAGGCCCGGGGCGAGCAGCCCCGGGCCTGGAGGCCCGGGGCGAGCAGCCCCGGGCCTGGAGGCCCGGGGCGAGCAGCCCCGGGCGAGGAGGCCCGGGGCGAGCAGCCCCGGGCCTGGAGGCCCGGGGCGAGCAGCCCCGGGCCTGGAGGCCCGGGGCGAGCAGCCCCGGGCCTGGAGGCCCGGGGCGAGCAGCCCCGGGCCTGGAGGCCCGGGGCGAGCAGCCCCGGGCGAGGAGGCCCGGGGCGAGCAGCCCCGGGCCTGGAGGCCCGGGGCGAGCAGCCCCGGGCCTGGAGGCCCGGGGCGAGCAGCCCCGGGCGAGGAGGCCCGGGGCGAGCAGCCCCGGGCCTGGAGGCCCGGGGCGAGCAGCCCCGGGCGAGGAGGCCCGGGGCGAGCAGCCCCGGGCGAGGAGGCCCGGGGCGAGCAGCCCCGGGCCTGGAGGCCCGGGGCGAGCAGCCCCGGGCCTGGAGGCCCGGGGCGAGCAGCCCCGGGCCTGGAGGCCCGGGGCGAGCAGCCCCGGGCCTGGAGGCCCGGGGCGAGCAGCCCCGGGCCTGGAGGCCCGGGGCGAGCAGCCCCGGGCCTGGAGGCCCGGGGCGAGCAGCCCCGGGCCTGGAGGCCCGGGGCGAGCAGCCCCGGGCCTGGAGGCCCGGGGCGAGCAGCCCCGGGCCTGGAGGCCCGGGGCGAGCAGCCCCGGGCCTGGAGGCCCGGGGCGAGCAGCCCCGGGCCTGGAGGCCCGGGGCGAGCAGCCCCGGGCCTGGAGGCCCGGGGCGAGCAGCCCCGGGCCTGGAGGCCCGGGGCGAGCAGCCCCGGGCCTGGAGGCCCGGGGCGAGCAGCCCCGGGCCTGGAGGCCCGGGGCGAGCAGCCCCGGGCCTGGAGGCCCGGGGCGAGCAGCCCCGGGCCTGGAGGCCCGGGGCGAGCAGCCCCGGGCCTGGAGGCCCGGGGCGAGCAGCCCCGGGCCTGGAGGCCCGGGGCGAGCAGCCCCGGGCCTGGAGGCCCGGGGCGAGCAGCCCCGGGCCTGGAGGCCCGGGGCGAGCAGCCCCGGGCCTGGAGGCCCGGGGCGAGCAGCCCCGGGCCTGGAGGCCCGGGGCGAGCAGCCCCGGGCCTGGAGGCCCGGGGCGAGCAGCCCCGGGCCTGGAGGCCCGGGGCGAGCAGCCCCGGGCCTGGAGGCCCGGGGCGAGCAGCCCCGGGCCTGGAGGCCCGGGGCGAGCAGCCCCGGGCCTGGAGGCCCGGGGCGAGCAGCCCCGGGCCTGGAGGCCCGGGGCGAGCAGCCCCGGGCCTGGAGGCCCGGGGCGAGCAGCCCCGGGCCTGGAGGCCCGGGGCGAGCAGCCCCGGGCCTGGAGGCCCGGGGCGAGCAGCCCCGGGCCTGGAGGCCCGGGGCGAGCAGCCCCGGGCCTGGAGGCCCGGGGCGAGCAGCCCCGGGCCTGGAGGCCCGGGGCGAGCAGCCCCGGGCCTGGAGGCCCGGGGCGAGCGGGGCACTTCCCATTCTCGGTCTCCAATGCCTCAGACCTTTGCGGGGAATCTCTGCACTGAGTCCCCAGGGTCTGGAGGCTGTTTCGGGTCCTGTGAACCCTTTCTCTCAGGTACAGGGAGCGGCTTCACCCACGGTGAGCCAAGGTAATGACTCAGGGCTTGGATGCCGGGTCTCGTAGCAGGTGTTTGGGATTCTGTGTATCCCTACTCTCGGACCTAACCCCGGAGTTTCTGGGCCGAGAGGAAGGGTTTGTTTCCTTTTCGGAGTCAGCCATCTGTCTCCTTGGGATTTTGTGCTCGCTGCATAGCCCCTGGAGGGGCAGCTTGGGATTCTGTGTCTCCCACTTCCCCAACATTCCCCGTAAGTTTCTCAGCTTAGACCCCATGGACTGGAGGCTGTGTGGGATACTCTGACCCGTTCCTCTCGGGTACAGGCAGAGGATTCAGGCATGATTAGCCATGGTAAGAGACAGCCCCGGGCGAGGAGGCCCGGGGCGAGCAGCCCCGGGCGAGGAGGCCCGGGGCGAGCAGCCCCGGGCGAGGAGGCCCGGGGCGAGCAGCCCCGGGCGAGGAGGCCCGGGGCGAGCAGCCCCGGGCGAGGAGGCCCGGGGCGAGCAGCCCCGGGCGAGGAGGCCCGGGGCGAGCAGCCCCGGGCGAGGAGGCCCGGGGCGAGCAGCCCCGGGCGAGGAGGCCCGGGGCGAGCAGCCCCGGGCGAGGAGGCCCGGGGCGAGCAGCCCCGGGCGAGGAGGCCCGGGGCGAGCAGCCCCGGGCGAGGAGGCCCGGGGCGAGCAGCCCCGGGCGAGGAGGCCCGGGGCGAGCAGCCCCGGGCGAGGAGGCCCGGGGCGAGCAGCCCCGGGCGAGGAGGCCCGGGGCGAGCAGCCCCGGGCGAGGAGGCCCGGGGCGAGCAGCCCCGGGCCTGGAGGCCCGGGGCGAGCAGCCCCCGGGCCTGGAGGCCCGGGGCGAGCAGCCCCGGGCCTGGAGGCCCGGGGCGAGCAGCCCCGGGCCTGGAGGCCCGGGGCGAGCAGCCCCGGGCCTGTAGGCCCGGGGCGAGCAGCCCCGGGCGAGGAGGCCCGGGGCGAGCAGCCCCGGGCGAGGAGGCCCGGGGCGAGCAGCCCCGGGCGAGGAGGCCCGGGGCGAGCAGCCCCGGGCGAGGAGGCCCGGGGCGAGCAGCCCCGGGCGAGGAGGCCCGGGGCGAGCAGCCCCGGGCGAGGAGGCCCGGGGCGAGCAGCCCCGGGCCTGGAGGCCCGGGGCGAGCAGCCCCGGGCGAGGAGGCCCGGGGCGAGCAGCCCCGGGCCTGGAGGCCCGGGGCGAGCAGCCCCGGGCGAGGAGGCCCGGGGCGAGCAGCCACGGGCCTGGAGGCCCGGGGCGAGCAGCCACGGGCCTGGAGGCCCGGGGCGAGCAGCCCCGGGCCTGGAGGCCCGGGGCGAGCAGCCCCGGGCCTGGAGGCCCGGGGCGAGCAGCCCCGGGCCTGGAGGCCCGGGGCGAGCAGCCCCGGGCCTGGAGGCCCGGGGCGAGCAGCCCCGGGCGAGGAGGCCCGGGGCGAGCAGCCCCGGGCGAGGAGGCCCGGGGCGAGCAGCCCCGGGCCTGGAGGCCCGGGGCGAGCAGCCCCGGGCGAGGAGGCCCGGGGCGAGCAGCCCCGGGCGAGGAGGCCCGGGGCGAGCAGCCCCGGGCGAGGAGGCCCGGGGCGAGCAGCCCCGGGCGAGGAGGCCCGGGGCGAGCAGCCCCGGGCGAGGAGGCCCGGGGCGAGCAGCCCCGGGCGAGGAGGCCCGGGGCGAGCAGCCCCGGGCGAGGAGGCCCGGGGCGAGCAGCCCCGGGCGAGGAGGCCCGGGGCGAGCAGCCCCGGGCGAGGAGGCCCGGGGCGAGCAGCCCCGGGCGAGGAGGCCCGGGGCGAGCAGCCCCGGGCGAGGAGGCCCGGGGCGAGCAGCCCCGGGCGAGGAGGCCCGGGGCGAGCAGCCCCGGGCGAGGAGGCCCGGGGCGAGCAGCCCCGGGCGAGGAGGCCCGGGGCGAGCAGCCCCGGGCGAGGAGGCCCGGGGCGAGCAGCCCCGGGCGAGGAGGCCCGGGGCGAGCAGCCCCGGGCGAGGAGGCCCGGGGCGAGCAGCCCCGGGCGAGGAGGCCCGGGGCGAGCAGCCCCGGGCGAGGAGGCCCGGGGCGAGCAGCCCCGGGCGAGGAGGCCCGGGGCGAGCAGCCCCGGGCGAGGAGGCCCGGGGCGAGCAGCCCCGGGCGAGGAGGCCCGGGGCGAGCAGCCCCGGGCCTGGAGGCCCGGGGCGAGCAGCCCCGGGCCTGGAGGCCGGGGCGAGCAGCCCCGGGCCTGGAGGCCCGGGGCGAGCAGCCCCGGGCCTGGAGGCCCGGGGCGAGCAGCCCCGGGCCTGGAGGCCCGGGGCGAGCAGCCCCGGGCCTGGAGGCCCGGGGCGAGCAGCCCCGGGCCTGGAGGCCCGGGGCGAGCAGCCCCGGGCCTGGAGGCCCGGGGCGAGCAGCCCCGGGCCTGGAGGCCCGGGGCGAGCAGCCCCGGGCCTGGAGGCCCGGGGCGAGCAGCCCCGGGCCTGGAGGCCCGGGGCGAGCAGCCCCGGGCCTGGAGGCCCGGGGCGAGCAGCCCCGGGCCTGGAGGCCCGGGGCGAGCAGCCCCGGGCCTGGAGGCCCGGGGCGAGCAGCCCCGGGCCTGGAGGCCCGGGGCGAGCAGCCCCGGGCCTGGAGGCCCGGGGCGAGCAGCCCCGGGCCTGGAGGCCCGGGGCGAGCAGCCCCGGGCCTGGAGGCCCGGGGCGAGCAGCCCCGGGCCTGGAGGCCCGGGGCGAGCAGCCCCGGGCCTGGAGGCCCGGGGCGAGCAGCCCCGGGCCTGGAGGCCCGGGGCGAGCAGCCCCGGGCCTGGAGGCCCGGGGCGAGCAGCCCCGGGCCTGGAGGCCCGGGGCGAGCAGCCCCGGGCCTGGAGGCCCGGGGCGAGCAGCCCCGGGCCTGGAGGCCCGGGGCGAGCAGCCCCGGGCCTGGAGGCCCGGGGCGAGCAGCCCCGGGCCTGGAGGCCCGGGGCGAGCAGCCCCGGGCCTGGAGGCCCGGGGCGAGCAGCCCCGGGCCTGGAGGCCCGGGGCGAGCAGCCCCGGGCCTGGAGGCCCGGGGCGAGCAGCCCCGGGCCTGGAGGCCCGGGGCGAGCAGCCCCGGGCCTGGAGGCCCGGGGCGAGCAGCCCCGGGCCTGGAGGCCCGGGGCGAGCAGCCCCGGGCCTGGAGGCCCGGGGCGAGCAGCCCCGGGCCTGGAGGCCCGGGGCGAGCAGCCCCGGGCCTGGAGGCCCGGGGCGAGCAGCCCCGGGCCTGGAGGCCCGGGGCGAGCAGCCCCGGGCCTGGAGGCCCGGGGCGAGCAGCCCCGGGCCTGGAGGCCCGGGGCGAGCAGCCCCGGGCCTGGAGGCCCGGGGCGAGCAGCCCCGGGCCTGGAGGCCCGGGGCGAGCAGCCCCGGGCCTGGAGGCCCGGGGCGAGCAGCCCCGGGCCTGGAGGCCCGGGGCGAGCAGCCCCGGGCCTGGAGGCCCGGGGCGAGCAGCCCCGGGCCTGGAGGCCCGGGGCGAGCAGCCCCGGGCCTGGAGGCCCGGGGCGAGCAGCCCCGGGCCTGGAGGCCCGGGGCGAGCAGCCCCGGGCCTGGAGGCCCGGGGCGAGCAGCCCCGGGCCTGGAGGCCCGGGGCGAGCAGCCCCGGGCCTGGAGGCCCGGGGCGAGCAGCCCCGGGCCTGGAGGCCCGGGGCGAGCAGCCCCGGGCCTGGAGGCCCGGGGCGAGCAGCCCCGGGCCTGGAGGCCCGGGGCGAGCAGCCCCGGGCCTGGAGGCCCGGGGCGAGCAGCCCCGGGCCTGGAGGCCCGGGGCGAGCAGCCCCGGGCCTGGAGGCCCGGGGCGAGCAGCCCCGGGCCTGGAGGCCCGGGGCGAGCAGCCCCGGGCCTGGAGGCCCGGGGCGAGCAGCCCCGGGCCTGGAGGCCCGGGGCGAGCAGCCCCGGGCCTGGAGGCCCGGGGCGAGCAGCCCCGGGCCTGGAGGCCCGGGGCGAGCAGCCCCGGGCCTGGAGGCCCGGGGCGAGCAGCCCCGGGCCTGGAGGCCCGGGGCGAGCAGCCCCGGGCCTGGAGGCCCGGGGCGAGCAGCCCCGGGCCTGGAGGCCCGGGGCGAGCAGCCCCGGGCCTGGAGGCCCGGGGCGAGCAGCCCCGGGCCTGGAGGCCCGGGGCGAGCAGCCCCGGGCCTGGAGGCCCGGGGCGAGCAGCCCCGGGCCTGGAGGCCCGGGGCGAGCAGCCCCGGGCCTGGAGGCCCGGGGCGAGCAGCCCCGGGCCTGGAGGCCCGGGGCGAGCAGCCCCGGGCCTGGAGGCCCGGGGCGAGCAGCCCCGGGCCTGGAGGCCCGGGGCGAGCAGCCCCGGGCCTGGAGGCCCGGGGCGAGCAGCCCCGGGCCTGGAGGCCCGGGGCGAGCAGCCCCGGGCCTGGAGGCCCGGGGCGAGCAGCCCCGGGCCTGGAGGCCCGGGGCGAGCAGCCCCGGGCCTGGAGGCCCGGGGCGAGCAGCCCCGGGCCTGGAGGCCCGGGGCGAGCAGCCCCGGGCCTGGAGGCCCGGGGCGAGCAGCCCCGGGCCTGGAGGCCCGGGGCGAGCAGCCCCGGGCCTGGAGGCCCGGGGCGAGCAGCCCCGGGCCTGGAGGCCCGGGGCGAGCAGCCCCGGGCCTGGAGGCCCGGGGCGAGCAGCCCCGGGCCTGGAGGCCCGGGGCGAGCAGCCCCGGGCCTGGAGGCCCGGGGCGAGCAGCCCCGGGCCTGGAGGCCCGGGGCGAGCAGCCCCGGGCCTGGAGGCCCGGGGCGAGCGGGGCACTTCCCATTCTCGGTCTCCAATGCCTCAGACCTTTGCGGGGAATCTCTGCACTGAGTCCCCAGGGTCTGGAGGCTGTTTCGGGTCCTGTGAACCCTTTCTCTCAGGTACAGGGAGCGGCTTCACCCACGGTGAGCCAAGGTAATGACTCAGGGCTTGGATGCCGGGTCTCGTAGCAGGTGTTTGGGATTCTGTGTATCCCTACTCTCGGACCTAACCCCGGAGTTTCTGGGCCGAGAGGAAGGGTTTGTTTCCTTTTCGGAGTCAGCCATCTGTCTCCTTGGGATTTTGTGCTCGCTGCATAGCCCCTGGAGGGGCAGCTTGGGATTCTGTGTCTCCCACTTCCCCAACATTCCCCGTAAGTTTCTCAGCTTAGACCCCATGGACTGGAGGCTGTGTGGGATACTCTGACCCGTTCCTCTCGGGTACAGGCAGAGGCTTCAGGCATGATTAGCCATGGTAAGAGACAGCCCCGGGCGAGGAGGCCCGGGGCGAGCAGCCCCGGGCGAGGAGGCCCGGGGCGAGCAGCCCCGGGCGAGGAGGCCCGGGGCGAGCAGCCCCGGGCGAGGAGGCCCGGGGCGAGCAGCCCCGGGCGAGGAGGCCCGGGGCGAGCAGCCCCGGGCGAGGAGGCCCGGGGCGAGCAGCCCCGGGCGAGGAGGCCCGGGGCGAGCAGCCCCGGGCGAGGAGGCCCGGGGCGAGCAGCCCCGGGCGAGGAGGCCCGGGGCGAGCAGCCCCGGGCGAGGAGGCCCGGGGCGAGCAGCCCCGGGCGAGGAGGCCCGGGGCGAGCAGCCCCGGGCGAGGAGGCCCGGGGCGAGCAGCCCCGGGCGAGGAGGCCCGGGGCGAGCAGCCCCGGGCGAGGAGGCCCGGGGCGAGCAGCCCCGGGCGAGGAGGCCCGGGGCGAGCAGCCCCGGGCGAGGAGGCCCGGGGCGAGCAGCCCCGGGCGAGGAGGCCCGGGGCGAGCAGCCCCGGGCGAGGAGGCCCGGGGCGAGCAGCCCCGGGCCTGGAGGCCCGGGGCGAGCAGCCCCGGGCGAGGAGGCCCGGGGCGAGCAGCCCCGGGCCTGGAGGCCCGGGGCGAGCAGCCCCGGGCGAGGAGGCCCGGGGCGAGCAGCCCCGGGCCTGGAGGCCCGGGGCGAGCAGCCCCGGGCCTGGAGGCCCGGGGCGAGCAGCCCCGGGCCTGGAGGCCCGGGGCGAGCAGCCCCGGGCGAGGAGGCCCGGGGCGAGCAGCCCCGGGCGAGGAGGCCCGGGGCGAGCAGCCCCGGGCGAGGAGGCCCGGGGCGAGCAGCCCCGGGCCTGGAGGCCCGGGGCGAGCAGCCCCGGGCCTGGAGGCCCGGGGCGAGCAGCCCCGGGCCTGGAGGCCCGGGGCGAGCAGCCCCGGGCCTGGAGGCCCGGGGCGAGCAGCCCCGGGCCTGGAGGCCCGGGGCGAGCAGCCCCGGGCCTGGAGGCCCGGGGCGAGCAGCCCCGGGCCTGGAGGCCCGGGGCGAGCAGCCCCGGGCCTGGAGGCCCGGGGCGAGCAGCCCCGGGCCTGGAGGCCCGGGGCGAGCAGCCCCGGGCCTGGAGGCCCGGGGCGAGCAGCCCCGGGCCTGGAGGCCCGGGGCGAGCAGCCCCGGGCCTGGAGGCCCGGGGCGAGCAGCCCCGGGCGAGGAGGCCCGGGGCGAGCAGCCCCGGGCGAGGAGGCCCGGGGCGAGCAGCCCCGGGCCTGGAGGCCCGGGGCGAGCAGCCCCGGGCGAGGAGGCCCGGGGCGAGCAGCCCCGGGCGAGGAGGCCCGGGGCGAGCAGCCCCGGGCGTGGAGGCCCGGGGCGAGCAGCCCCGGGCGAGGAGGCCCGGGGCGAGCAGCCCCGGGCCTGGAGGCCCGGGGCGAGCAGCCCCGGGCGAGGAGGCCCGGGGCGAGCAGCCCCGGGCCTGGAGGCCCGGGGCGAGCAGCCCCGGGCGAGGAGGCCCGGGGCGAGCAGCCCCGGGCGAGGAGGCCCGGGGCGAGCAGCCCCGGGCGAGGAGGCCCGGGGCGAGCAGCCCCGGGCGAGGAGGCCCGGGGCGAGCAGCCCCGGGCGAGGAGGCCCGGGGCGAGCAGCCCCGGGCGAGGAGGCCCGGGGCGAGCAGCCCCGGGCGAGGAGGCCCGGGGCGAGCAGCCCCGGGCGAGGAGGCCCGGGGCGAGCAGCCCCGGGCGTGGAGGCCCGGGGCGAGCAGCCCCGGGCGTGGAGGCCCGGGGCGAGCAGCCCCGGGCGAGGAGGCCCGGGGCGAGCAGCCCCGGGCGAGGAGGCCCGGGGCGAGCAGCCCCGGGCGAGGAGGCCCGGGGCGAGCAGCCCCGGGCCTGGAGGCCCGGGGCGAGCAGCCCCGGGCCTGGAGGCCCGGGGCGAGCAGCCCCGGGCCTGGAGGCCCGGGGCGAGCAGCCCCGGGCCTGGAGGCCCGGGGCGAGCAGCCCCGGGCCTGGAGGCCCGGGGCGAGGAGCCCCGGGCCTGGAGGCCCGGGGCGTGGAGCCCCGGGCCTGGAGGCCCGGGGCGAGCAGCCCCGGGCCTGGAGGCCCGGGGCGAGCAGCCCCGGGCCTGGAGGCCCGGGGCGAGGAGCCCCGGGCCTGGAGGCCCGGGGCGAGGAGCCCCGGGCCTGGAGGCCCGGGGCGAGGAGCCCCGGGCCTGGAGGCCCGGGGCGAGCAGCCCCGGGCCTGGAGGCCCGGGGCGAGCAGCCCCGGGCCTGGAGGCCCGGGGCGAGCAGCCCCGGGCCTGGAGGCCCGGGGCGAGCAGCCCCGGGCCTGGAGGCCCGGGGCGAGCAGCCCCGGGCCTGGAGGCCCGGGGCGAGCAGCCCCGGGCCTGGAGGCCCGGGGCGAGCAGCCCCGGGCCTGGAGGCCCGGGGCGAGCAGCCCCGGGCCTGGAGGCCCGGGGCGAGCAGCCCCGGGCCTGGAGGCCCGGGGCGAGCAGCCCCGGGCCTGGAGGCCCGGGGCGAGCAGCCCCGGGCCTGGAGGCCCGGGGCGAGCAGCCCCGGGCCTGGAGGCCCGGGGCGAGCAGCCCCGGGCCTGGAGGCCCGGGGCGAGCAGCCCCGGGCCTGGAGGCCCGGGGCGAGCAGCCCCGGGCCTGGAGGCCCGGGGCGAGCAGCCCCGGGCCTGGAGGCCCGGGGCGAGCAGCCCCGGGCCTGGAGGCCCGGGGCGAGCAGCCCCGGGCCTGGAGGCCCGGGGCGAGCAGCCCCGGGCCTGGAGGCCCGGGGCGAGCAGCCCCGGGCCTGGAGGCCCGGGGCGAGCAGCCCCGGGCCTGGAGGCCCGGGGCGAGCAGCCCCGGGCCTGGAGGCCCGGGGCGAGCAGCCCCGGGCCTGGAGGCCCGGGGCGAGCAGCCCCGGGCCTGGAGGCCCGGGGCGAGCAGCCCCGGGCCTGGAGGCCCGGGGCGAGCAGCCCCGGGCCTGGAGGCCCGGGGCGAGCAGCCCCGGGCCTGGAGGCCCGGGGCGAGCAGCCCCGGGCCTGGAGGCCCGGGGCGAGCAGCCCCGGGCCTGGAGGCCCGGGGCGAGCAGCCCCGGGCCTGGAGGCCCGGGGCGAGCAGCCCCGGGCCTGGAGGCCCGGGGCGAGCAGCCCCGGGCCTGGAGGCCCGGGGCGAGCAGCCCCGGGCCTGGAGGCCCGGGGCGAGCAGCCCCGGGCCTGGAGGCCCGGGGCGAGCAGCCCCGGGCCTGGAGGCCCGGGGCGAGCAGCCCCGGGCCTGGAGGCCCGGGGCGAGCAGCCCCGGGCCTGGAGGCCCGGGGCGAGCAGCCCCGGGCCTGGAGGCCCGGGGCGAGCAGCCCCGGGCCTGGAGGCCCGGGGCGAGCAGCCCCGGGCCTGGAGGCCCGGGGCGAGCAGCCCCGGGCCTGGAGGCCCGGGGCGAGCAGCCCCGGGCCTGGAGGCCCGGGGCGAGCAGCCCCGGGCCTGGAGGCCCGGGGCGAGCAGCCCCGGGCCTGGAGGCCCGGGGCGAGCAGCCCCGGGCCTGGAGGCCCGGGGCGAGCAGCCCCGGGCCTGGAGGCCCGGGGCGAGCAGCCCCGGGCCTGGAGGCCCGGGGCGAGCAGCCCCGGGCCTGGAGGCCCGGGGCGAGCAGCCCCGGGCCTGGAGGCCCGGGGCGAGCGGGGCACTTCCCATTCTCGGTCTCCAATGCCTCAGACCTTTGCGGGGAATCTCTGCACTGAGTCCCCAGGGTCTGGAGGCTGTTTCGGGTCCTGTGAACCCTTTCTCTCAGGTACAGGGAGCGGCTTCACCCACGGTGAGCCAAGGTAATGACTCAGGGCTTGGATGCCGGGTCTCGTAGCAGGTGTTTGGGATTCTGTGTATCCCTACTCTCGGACCTAACCCCGGAGTTTCTGGGCCGAGAGGAAGGGTTTGTTTCCTTTTCGGAGTCAGCCATCTGTCTCCTTGGGATTTTGTGCTCGCTGCATAGCCCCTGGAGGGGCAGCTTGGGATTCTGTGTCTCCCACTTCCCCAACATTCCCCGTAAGTTTCTCAGCTTAGACCCCATGGACTGGAGGCTGTGTGGGATACTCTGACCCGTTCCTCTCGGGTACAGGCAGAGGCTTCAGGCATGATTAGCCATGGTAAGAGACAGCCCCGGGCGAGGAGGCCCGGGGCGAGCAGCCCCGGGCGAGGAGGCCCGGGGCGAGCAGCCCCGGGCGAGGAGGCCCGGGGCGAGCAGCCCCGGGCGAGGAGGCCCGGGGCGAGCAGCCCCGGGCGAGGAGGCCCGGGGCGAGCAGCCCCGGGCGAGGAGGCCCGGGGCGAGCAGCCCCGGGCGAGGAGGCCCGGGGCGAGCAGCCCCGGGCGAGGAGGCCCGGGGCGAGCAGCCCCGGGCGAGGAGGCCCGGGGCGAGCAGCCCCGGGCGAGGAGGCCCGGGGCGAGCAGCCCCGGGCGAGGAGGCCCGGGGCGAGCAGCCCCGGGCGAGGAGGCCCGGGGCGAGCAGCCCCGGGCGAGGAGGCCCGGGGCGAGCAGCCCCGGGCGAGGAGGCCCGGGGCGAGCAGCCCCGGGCGAGGAGGCCCGGGGCGAGCAGCCCCGGGCGAGGAGGCCCGGGGCGAGCAGCCCCGGGCGAGGAGGCCCGGGGCGAGCAGCCCCGGGCGAGGAGGCCCGGGGCGAGCAGCCCCGGGCGAGGAGGCCCGGGGCGAGCAGCCCCGGGCCTGGAGGCCCGGGGCGAGCAGCCCCGGGCGAGGAGGCCCGGGGCGAGCAGCCCCGGGCCTGGAGGCCCGGGGCGAGCAGCCCCGGGCGAGGAGGCCCGGGGCGAGCAGCCCCGGGCCTGGAGGCCCGGGGCGAGCAGCCCCGGGCCTGGAGGCCCGGGGCGAGCAGCCCCGGGCCTGGAGGCCCGGGGCGAGCAGCCCCGGGCGAGGAGGCCCGGGGCGAGCAGCCCCGGGCGAGGAGGCCCGGGGCGAGCAGCCCCGGGCGAGGAGGCCCGGGGCGAGCAGCCCCGGGCGAGGAGGCCCGGGGCGAGCAGCCCCGGGCCTGGAGGCCCGGGGCGAGCAGCCCCGGGCCTGGAGGCCCGGGGCGAGCAGCCCCGGGCCTGGAGGCCCGGGGCGAGCAGCCCCGGGCCTGGAGGCCCGGGGCGAGCAGCCCCGGGCCTGGAGGCCCGGGGCGAGCAGCCCCGGGCCTGGAGGCCCGGGGCGAGCAGCCCCGGGCGAGGAGGCCCGGGGCGAGCAGCCCCGGGCGAGGAGGCCCGGGGCGAGCAGCCCCGGGCCTGGAGGCCCGGGGCGAGCAGCCCCGGGCGAGGAGGCCCGGGGCGAGCAGCCCCGGGCGAGGAGGCCCGGGGCGAGCAGCCCCGGGCGTGGAGGCCCGGGGCGAGCAGCCCCGGGCGAGGAGGCCCGGGGCGAGCAGCCCCGGGCCTGGAGGCCCGGGGCGAGCAGCCCCGGGCGAGGAGGCCCGGGGCGAGCAGCCCCGGGCCTGGAGGCCCGGGGCGAGCAGCCCCGGGCGAGGAGGCCCGGGGCGAGCAGCCCCGGGCGAGGAGGCCCGGGGCGAGCAGCCCCGGGCGAGGAGGCCCGGGGCGAGCAGCCCCGGGCGAGGAGGCCCGGGGCGAGCAGCCCCGGGCGAGGAGGCCCGGGGCGAGCAGCCCCGGGCGAGGAGGCCCGGGGCGAGCAGCCCCGGGCGAGGAGGCCCGGGGCGAGCAGCCCCGGGCGTGGAGGCCCGGGGCGAGCAGCCCCGGGCGTGGAGGCCCGGGGCGAGCAGCCCCGGGCGAGGAGGCCCGGGGCGAGCAGCCCCGGGCGAGGAGGCCCGGGGCGAGCAGCCCCGGGCGAGGAGGCCCGGGGCGAGCAGCCCCGGGCCTGGAGGCCCGGGGCGAGCAGCCCCGGGCCTGGAGGCCCGGGGCGAGCAGCCCCGGGCCTGGAGGCCCGGGGCGAGCAGCCCCGGGCCTGGAGGCCCGGGGCGAGCAGCCCCGGGCCTGGAGGCCCGGGGCGAGCAGCCCCGGGCCTGGAGGCCCGGGGCGAGGAGCCCCGGGCCTGGAGGCCCGGGGCGAGCAGCCCCGGGCCTGGAGGCCCGGGGCGAGCAGCCCCGGGCCTGGAGGCCCGGGGCGAGGAGCCCCGGGCCTGGAGGCCCGGGGCGAGGAGCCCCGGGCCTGGAGGCCCGGGGCGAGCAGCCCCGGGCCTGGAGGCCCGGGGCGAGGAGCCCCGGGCCTGGAGGCCCGGGGCGAGGAGCCCCGGGCCTGGAGGCCCGGGGCGAGGAGCCCCGGGCCTGGAGGCCCGGGGCGAGCAGCCCCGGGCCTGGAGGCCCGGGGCGAGCAGCCCCGGGCCTGGAGGCCCGGGGCGAGCAGCCCCGGGCCTGGAGGCCCGGGGCGAGCAGCCCCGGGCCTGGAGGCCCGGGGCGAGCAGCCCCGGGCCTGGAGGCCCGGGGCGAGCAGCCCCGGGCCTGGAGGCCCGGGGCGAGCAGCCCCGGGCCTGGAGGCCCGGGGCGAGCAGCCCCGGGCCTGGAGGCCCGGGGCGAGCAGCCCCGGGCCTGGAGGCCCGGGGCGAGCAGCCCCGGGCCTGGAGGCCCGGGGCGAGCAGCCCCGGGCCTGGAGGCCCGGGGCGAGCAGCCCCGGGCCTGGAGGCCCGGGGCGAGCAGCCCCGGGCCTGGAGGCCCGGGGCGAGGAGCCCCGGGCCTGGAGGCCCGGGGCGAGGAGCCCCGGGCCTGGAGGCCCGGGGCGAGGAGCCCCGGGCCTGGAGGCCCGGGGCGAGGAGCCCCGGGCCTGGAGGCCCGGGGCGAGGAGCCCCGGGCCTGGAGGCCCGGGGCGAGGAGCCCCGGGCCTGGAGGCCCGGGGCGAGCAGCCCCGGGCCTGGAGGCCCGGGGCGAGCAGCCCCGGGCCTGGAGGCCCGGGGCGAGCAGCCCCGGGCCTGGAGGCCCGGGGCGAGCAGCCCCGGGCCTGGAGGCCCGGGGCGAGCAGCCCCGGGCCTGGAGGCCCGGGGCGAGCAGCCCCGGGCCTGGAGGCCCGGGGCGAGCAGCCCCGGGCCTGGAGGCCCGGGGCGAGCAGCCCCGGGCCTGGAGGCCCGGGGCGAGCAGCCCCGGGCCTGGAGGCCCGGGGCGAGCAGCCCCGGGCCTGGAGGCCCGGGGCGAGCAGCCCCGGGCCTGGAGGCCCGGGGCGAGCAGCCCCGGGCCTGGAGGCCCGGGGCGAGCAGCCCCGGGCCTGGAGGCCCGGGGCGAGCAGCCCCGGGCCTGGAGGCCCGGGGCGAGCAGCCCCGGGCCTGGAGGCCCGGGGCGAGCAGCCCCGGGCCTGGAGGCCCGGGGCGAGCAGCCCCGGGCCTGGAGGCCCGGGGCGAGCAGCCCCGGGCCTGGAGGCCCGGGGCGAGCAGCCCCGGGCCTGGAGGCCCGGGGCGAGCAGCCCCGGGCCTGGAGGCCCGGGGCGAGCAGCCCCGGGCCTGGAGGCCCGGGGCGAGCAGCCCCGGGCCTGGAGGCCCGGGGCGAGCAGCCCCGGGCCTGGAGGCCCGGGGCGAGCAGCCCCGGGCCTGGAGGCCCGGGGCGAGCAGCCCCGGGCCTGGAGGCCCGGGGCGAGCAGCCCCGGGCCTGGAGGCCCGGGGCGAGCAGCCCCGGGCCTGGAGGCCCGGGGCGAGCAGCCCCGGGCCTGGAGGCCCGGGGCGAGCAGCCCCGGGCCTGGAGGCCCGGGGCGAGCAGCCCCGGGCCTGGAGGCCCGGGGCGAGCAGCCCCGGGCCTGGAGGCCCGGGGCGAGCAGCCCCGGGCCTGGAGGCCCGGGGCGAGCAGCCCCGGGCCTGGAGGCCCGGGGCGAGCAGCCCCGGGCCTGGAGGCCCGGGGCGAGCAGCCCCGGGCCTGGAGGCCCGGGGCGAGCAGCCCCGGGCCTGGAGGCCCGGGGCGAGCAGCCCCGGGCCTGGAGGCCCGGGGCGAGCAGCCCCGGGCCTGGAGGCCCGGGGCGAGCAGCCCCGGGCCTGGAGGCCCGGGGCGAGCAGCCCCGGGCCTGGAGGCCCGGGGCGAGCAGCCCCGGGCCTGGAGGCCCGGGGCGAGCAGCCCCGGGCCTGGAGGCCCGGGGCGAGCAGCCCCGGGCCTGGAGGCCCGGGGCGAGCAGCCCCGGGCCTGGAGGCCCGGGGCGAGCAGCCCCGGGCCTGGAGGCCCGGGGCGAGCAGCCCCGGGCCTGGAGGCCCGGGGCGAGCAGCCCCGGGCCTGGAGGCCCGGGGCGAGCAGCCCCGGGCCTGGAGGCCCGGGGCGAGCAGCCCCGGGCCTGGAGGCCCGGGGCGAGCAGCCCCGGGCCTGGAGGCCCGGGGCGAGCAGCCCCGGGCCTGGAGGCCCGGGGCGAGCAGCCCCGGGCCTGGAGGCCCGGGGCGAGCAGCCCCGGGCCTGGAGGCCCGGGGCGAGCAGCCCCGGGCCTGGAGGCCCGGGGCGAGCAGCCCCGGGCCTGGAGGCCCGGGGCGAGCAGCCCCGGGCCTGGAGGCCCGGGGCGAGCAGCCCCGGGCCTGGAGGCCCGGGGCGAGCAGCCCCGGGCCTGGAGGCCCGGGGCGAGCAGCCCCGGGCCTGGAGGCCCGGGGCGAGCAGCCCCGGGCCTGGAGGCCCGGGGCGAGCAGCCCCGGGCCTGGAGGCCCGGGGCGAGCAGCCCCGGGCCTGGAGGCCCGGGGCGAGCAGCCCCGGGCCTGGAGGCCCGGGGCGAGCGGGGCACTTCCCATTTTGTGTCTCCAATGCCTCGGACCTTTGCGGGGAATTTCTGCGCTGAGTCCCCAGGGTCTGGAGGCTGTTTCGGGTCCTGTGAACCCTTTCTCTCAGGTACAGGGAGCGGCTTCAGCCATGGTGAGCCAAGGTAATGAGTCAGGGTTTGGATGCCGGGTCTCGTAGCAGGTGTTTGGAATTCTCTGTTTCCCTAACCTCGATCCTAACCCGGGAGTTTCTGGGCTGAGAAGAAGGGTTTGTTTGCTTTTTAGGAGTCAGGCATCTGTCTCCTTGGGATTTTGTGCTCCCTGCATAGCCCATGGAGGGGCTGCTTGGGATTCTGTGTCTCCCACTTCTCCAACCTTCCCCGTAAGTTTCTCAGCTTAGACCCCATGGACTGGTGGCTGTGTGGGATACATTGACCCATTCCTCTCAGGTACAGGGAGAGGCTACAGCCATGATGAGACATGGTAAGAGACAGCCCCGGGCGAGGAGGCCCGGGGCGAGCAGCCCCGGGCGAGGAGGCCCGGGGCGAGCAGCCCCGGGCGAGGAGGCCCGGGGCGAGCAGCCCCGGGCGAGGAGGCCCGGGGCGAGCAGCCCCGGGCCTGGAGGCCCGGGGCGAGCAGCCCCGGGCCTGGAGGCCCGGGGCGAGCAGCCCCGGGCGAGGAGGCCCGGGGCGAGCAGCCCCGGGCCTGGAGGCCCGGGGCGAGCAGCCCCGGGCGAGGAGGCCCGGGGCGAGCAGCCCCGGGCCTGGAGGCCCGGGGCGAGCAGCCCCGGGCCTGGAGGCCCGGGGCGAGCAGCCCCGGGCCTGGAGGCCCGGGGCGAGCGAGGCACTTCCCATTGTGGGTCTCCAATTCCTCGGACCTTTGCGGGGAATTTCTGTGCTGAGTCCCCAGGGTCTGCAGGCTGTTTCGGGTCCTGTGTACCCTTTCTCTCAGGAACAGGGTGCGGCCTCATCCATGGTGAGCCAAGGTAATGACTCAAGGCTTGGATGCCGGGTCTCGAAGCAGGTGTTTGGGATTCTGTGTTTCCCTACCCTCGGTCTTATCCCGGGAGTTTCTGGGCTGAGAGGAAGGGTTTGTATGCCTTTTAGGAGTCAGGCATCTGTCTCCTTGGGATTTTGTGCTCGCTGCATAGCCCATGGAGGGACTGCTTGGGATTCTGTGTGTCCCACTTCTCCAACCTTCCCCGTAAGTTTCTCAGCTTAGAACCCATGGACTGGTGGCTGTGTGGGATACTCTGACCCGTTCCTCTCGGGTACAGGCAGAGGATTCAGGCATGATTAGCCATGGTAAGAGACAGCCCCGGGCGAGGAGGCCCGGGGCGAGCAGCCGCGGGCGAGGAGGCCCGGGGCGAGCAGCCCCGGGCCTGGAGGCCCGGGGCGAGCAGCCCCGGGCGAGGAGGCCCGGGGCGAGCAGCCCCGGGCCTGGAGGCCCGGGGCGAGCAGCCCCGGGCGAGGAGGCCCGGGGCGAGCAGCCCCGGGCGAGGAGGCCCGGGGCGAGCAGCCCCGGGCGAGGAGGCCCGGGGCGAGCAGCCCCGGGCGAGGAGGCCCGGGGCGAGCAGCCCCGGGCGAGGAGGCCCGGGGCGAGCAGCCCCGGGCGAGGAGGCCCGGGGCGAGCAGCCCCGGGCGAGGAGGCCCGGGGCGAGCAGCCCCGGGCGTGGAGGCCCGGGGCGAGCAGCCCCGGGCGTGGAGGCCCGGGGCGAGCAGCCCCGGGCGAGGAGGCCCGGGGCGAGCAGCCCCGGGCGAGGAGGCCCGGGGCGAGCAGCCCCGGGCGAGGAGGCCCGGGGCGAGCAGCCCCGGGCCTGGAGGCCCGGGGCGAGCAGCCCCGGGCCTGGAGGCCCGGGGCGAGCAGCCCCGGGCCTGGAGGCCCGGGGCGAGCAGCCCCGGGCCTGGAGGCCCGGGGCGAGCAGCCCCGGGCGTGGAGGCCCGGGGCGAGCAGCCCCGGGCGTGGAGGCCCGGGGCGAGCAGCCCCGGGCGAGGAGGCCCGGGGCGAGCAGCCCCGGGCGAGGAGGCCCGGGGCGAGCAGCCCCGGGCGAGGAGGCCCGGGGCGAGCAGCCCCGGGCCTGGAGGCCCGGGGCGAGCAGCCCCGGGCCTGGAGGCCCGGGGCGAGCAGCCCCGGGCCTGGAGGCCCGGGGCGAGCAGCCCCGGGCCTGGAGGCCCGGGGCGAGCAGCCCCGGGCCTGGAGGCCCGGGGCGAGCAGCCCCGGGCCTGGAGGCCCGGGGCGAGGAGCCCCGGGCCTGGAGGCCCGGGGCGAGCAGCCCCGGGCCTGGAGGCCCGGGGCGAGCAGCCCCGGGCCTGGAGGCCCGGGGCGAGGAGCCCCGGGCCTGGAGGCCCGGGGCGAGGAGCCCCGGGCCTGGAGGCCCGGGGCGAGCAGCCCCGGGCCTGGAGGCCCGGGGCGAGGAGCCCCGGGCCTGGAGGCCCGGGGCGAGGAGCCCCGGGCCTGGAGGCCCGGGGCGAGGAGCCCCGGGCCTGGAGGCCCGGGGCGAGCAGCCCCGGGCCTGGAGGCCCGGGGCGAGCAGCCCCGGGCCTGGAGGCCCGGGGCGAGCAGCCCCGGGCCTGGAGGCCCGGGGCGAGCAGCCCCGGGCCTGGAGGCCCGGGGCGAGCAGCCCCGGGCCTGGAGGCCCGGGGCGAGCAGCCCCGGGCCTGGAGGCCCGGGGCGAGCAGCCCCGGGCCTGGAGGCCCGGGGCGAGCAGCCCCGGGCCTGGAGGCCCGGGGCGAGCAGCCCCGGGCCTGGAGGCCCGGGGCGAGCAGCCCCGGGCCTGGAGGCCCGGGGCGAGCAGCCCCGGGCCTGGAGGCCCGGGGCGAGCAGCCCCGGGCCTGGAGGCCCGGGGCGAGCAGCCCCGGGCCTGGAGGCCCGGGGCGAGCAGCCCCGGGCCTGGAGGCCCGGGGCGAGCAGCCCCGGGCCTGGAGGCCCGGGGCGAGGAGCCCCGGGCCTGGAGGCCCGGGGCGAGGAGCCCCGGGCCTGGAGGCCCGGGGCGAGGAGCCCCGGGCCTGGAGGCCCGGGGCGAGGAGCCCCGGGCCTGGAGGCCCGGGGCGAGGAGCCCCGGGCCTGGAGGCCCGGGGCGAGGAGCCCCGGGCCTGGAGGCCCGGGGCGAGCAGCCCCGGGCCTGGAGGCCCGGGGCGAGCAGCCCCGGGCCTGGAGGCCCGGGGCGAGCAGCCCCGGGCCTGGAGGCCCGGGGCGAGCAGCCCCGGGCCTGGAGGCCCGGGGCGAGCAGCCCCGGGCCTGGAGGCCCGGGGCGAGCAGCCCCGGGCCTGGAGGCCCGGGGCGAGCAGCCCCGGGCCTGGAGGCCCGGGGCGAGCAGCCCCGGGCCTGGAGGCCCGGGGCGAGCAGCCCCGGGCCTGGAGGCCCGGGGCGAGCAGCCCCGGGCCTGGAGGCCCGGGGCGAGCAGCCCCGGGCCTGGAGGCCCGGGGCGAGCAGCCCCGGGCCTGGAGGCCCGGGGCGAGCAGCCCCGGGCCTGGAGGCCCGGGGCGAGCAGCCCCGGGCCTGGAGGCCCGGGGCGAGCAGCCCCGGGCCTGGAGGCCCGGGGCGAGCAGCCCCGGGCCTGGAGGCCCGGGGCGAGCAGCCCCGGGCCTGGAGGCCCGGGGCGAGCAGCCCCGGGCCTGGAGGCCCGGGGCGAGCAGCCCCGGGCCTGGAGGCCCGGGGCGAGCAGCCCCGGGCCTGGAGGCCCGGGGCGAGCAGCCCCGGGCCTGGAGGCCCGGGGCGAGCAGCCCCGGGCCTGGAGGCCCGGGGCGAGCAGCCCCGGGCCTGGAGGCCCGGGGCGAGCAGCCCCGGGCCTGGAGGCCCGGGGCGAGCAGCCCCGGGCCTGGAGGCCCGGGGCGAGCAGCCCCGGGCCTGGAGGCCCGGGGCGAGCAGCCCCGGGCCTGGAGGCCCGGGGCGAGCAGCCCCGGGCCTGGAGGCCCGGGGCGAGCAGCCCCGGGCCTGGAGGCCCGGGGCGAGCAGCCCCGGGCCTGGAGGCCCGGGGCGAGCAGCCCCGGGCCTGGAGGCCCGGGGCGAGCAGCCCCGGGCCTGGAGGCCCGGGGCGAGCAGCCCCGGGCCTGGAGGCCCGGGGCGAGCAGCCCCGGGCCTGGAGGCCCGGGGCGAGCAGCCCCGGGCCTGGAGGCCCGGGGCGAGCAGCCCCGGGCCTGGAGGCCCGGGGCGAGCAGCCCCGGGCCTGGAGGCCCGGGGCGAGCAGCCCCGGGCCTGGAGGCCCGGGGCGAGCAGCCCCGGGCCTGGAGGCCCGGGGCGAGCAGCCCCGGGCCTGGAGGCCCGGGGCGAGCAGCCCCGGGCCTGGAGGCCCGGGGCGAGCAGCCCCGGGCCTGGAGGCCCGGGGCGAGCAGCCCCGGGCCTGGAGGCCCGGGGCGAGCAGCCCCGGGCCTGGAGGCCCGGGGCGAGCAGCCCCGGGCCTGGAGGCCCGGGGCGAGCAGCCCCGGGCCTGGAGGCCCGGGGCGAGCAGCCCCGGGCCTGGAGGCCCGGGGCGAGCAGCCCCGGGCCTGGAGGCCCGGGGCGAGCAGCCCCGGGCCTGGAGGCCCGGGGCGAGCAGCCCCGGGCCTGGAGGCCCGGGGCGAGCAGCCCCGGGCCTGGAGGCCCGGGGCGAGCAGCCCCGGGCCTGGAGGCCCGGGGCGAGCAGCCCCGGGCCTGGAGGCCCGGGGCGAGCAGCCCCGGGCCTGGAGGCCCGGGGCGAGCAGCCCCGGGCCTGGAGGCCCGGGGCGAGCAGCCCCGGGCCTGGAGGCCCGGGGCGAGCGGGGCACTTCCCATTTTGTGTCTCCAATGCCTCGGACCTTTGCGGGGAATTTCTGCGCTGAGTCCCCAGGGTCTGGAGGCTGTTTCGGGTCCTGTGAACCCTTTCTCTCAGGTACAGGGAGCGGCTTCAGCCATGGTGAGCCAAGGTAATGAGTCAGGGTTTGGATGCCGGGTCTCGTAGCAGGTGTTTGGAATTCTCTGTTTCCCTAACCTCGATCCTAACCCGGGAGTTTCTGGGCTGAGAAGAAGGGTTTGTTTGCTTTTTAGGAGTCAGGCATCTGTCTCCTTGGGATTTTGTGCTCCCTGCATAGCCCATGGAGGGGCTGCTTGGGATTCTGTGTCTCCCACTTCTCCAACCTTCCCCGTAAGTTTCTCAGCTTAGACCCCATGGACTGGTGGCTGTGTGGGATACATTGACCCATTCCTCTCAGGTACAGGGAGAGGCTACAGCCATGATGAGACATGGTAAGAGACAGCCCCGGGCGAGGAGGCCCGGGGCGAGCAGCCCCGGGCGAGGAGGCCCGGGGCGAGCAGCCCCGGGCGAGGAGGCCCGGGGCGAGCAGCCCCGGGCGAGGAGGCCCGGGGCGAGCAGCCCCGGGCCTGGAGGCCCGGGGCGAGCAGCCCCGGGCCTGGAGGCCCGGGGCGAGCAGCCCCGGGCGAGGAGGCCCGGGGCGAGCAGCCCCGGGCCTGGAGGCCCGGGGCGAGCAGCCCCGGGCGAGGAGGCCCGGGGCGAGCAGCCCCGGGCCTGGAGGCCCGGGGCGAGCAGCCCCGGGCCTGGAGGCCCGGGGCGAGCAGCCCCGGGCCTGGAGGCCCGGGGCGAGCGAGGCACTTCCCATTGTGGGTCTCCAATTCCTCGGACCTTTGCGGGGAATTTCTGTGCTGAGTCCCCAGGGTCTGCAGGCTGTTTCGGGTCCTGTGTACCCTTTCTCTCAGGAACAGGGTGCGGCCTCATCCATGGTGAGCCAAGGTAATGACTCAAGGCTTGGATGCCGGGTCTCGAAGCAGGTGTTTGGGATTCTGTGTTTCCCTACCCTCGGTCTTATCCCGGGAGTTTCTGGGCTGAGAGGAAGGGTTTGTATGCCTTTTAGGAGTCAGGCATCTGTCTCCTTGGGATTTTGTGCTCGCTGCATAGCCCATGGAGGGACTGCTTGGGATTCT
This sequence comes from Puma concolor, assembly GCF_028749965.1. Classification (NCBI taxonomy): domain Eukaryota; kingdom Metazoa; phylum Chordata; class Mammalia; order Carnivora; family Felidae; genus Puma; species Puma concolor. The sequence goes on from NW_028240257.1 coordinate 79,939, forward strand.
GTGTGTCCCACTTCTCCAACCTTCCCCGTAAGTTTCTCAGCTTAGAACCCATGGACTGGTGGCTGTGTGGGATACTCTGACCCGTTCCTCTCGGGTACAGGCAGAGGATTCAGGCATGATTAGCCATGGTAAGAGACAGCCCCGGGCGAGGAGGCCCGGGGCGAGCAGCCGCGGGCGAGGAGGCCCGGGGCGAGCAGCCCCGGGCGAGGAGGCCCGGGGCGAGCAGCCCCGGGCGAGGAGGCCCGGGGCGAGCAGCCCCGGGCGAGGAGGCCCGGGGCGAGCAGCCCCGGGCGAGGAGGCCCGGGGCGAGCAGCCCCGGGCGAGGAGGCCCGGGGCGAGCAGCCCCGGGCGAGGAGGCCCGGGGCGAGCAGCCCCGGGCGAGGAGGCCCGGGGCGAGCAGCCCCGGGCGAGGAGGCCCGGGGCGAGCAGCCCCGGGCGAGGAGGCCCGGGGCGAGCAGCCCCGGGCGAGGAGGCCCGGGGCGAGCAGCCCCGGGCGAGGAGGCCCGGGGCGAGCAGCCCCGGGCGAGGAGGCCCGGGGCGAGCAGCCCCGGGCGAGGAGGCCCGGGGCGAGCAGCCCCGGGCGAGGAGGCCCGGGGCGAGCAGCCCCGGGCGAGGAGGCCCGGGGCGAGCAGCCCCGGGCGAGGAGGCCCGGGGCGAGCAGCCCCGGGCGAGGAGGCCCGGGGCGAGCAGCCCCGGGCGAGGAGGCCCGGGGCGAGCAGCCCCGGGCGAGGAGGCCCGGGGCGAGCAGCCCCGGGCGAGGAGGCCCGGGGCGAGCAGCCCCGGGCCTGGAGGCCCGGGGCGAGCAGCCCCGGGCGAGGAGGCCCGGGGCGAGCAGCCCCGGGCCTGGAGGCCCGGGGCGAGCAGCCCCGGGCGAGGAGGCCCGGGGCGAGCAGCCCCGGGCCTGGAGGCCCGGGGCGAGCAGCCCCGGGCCTGGAGGCCCGGGGCGAGCAGCCCCGGGCGAGGAGGCCCGGGGCGAGCAGCCCCGGGCCTGGAGGCCCGGGGCGAGCAGCCCCGGGCGAGGAGGCCCGGGGCGAGCAGCCCCGGGCGAGGAGGCCCGGGGCGAGCAGCCCCGGGCCTGGAGGCCCGGGGCGAGCAGCCCCGGGCCTGGAGGCCCGGGGCGAGCAGCCCCGGGCCTGGAGGCCCGGGGCGAGCAGCCCCGGGCCTGGAGGCCCGGGGCGAGCAGCCCCGGGCCTGGAGGCCCGGGGCGAGCAGCCCCGGGCCTGGAGGCCCGGGGCGAGCAGCCCCGGGCCTGGAGGCCCGGGGCGAGCAGCCCCGGGCCTGGAGGCCCGGGGCGAGCAGCCCCGGGCCTGGAGGCCCGGGGCGAGCAGCCCCGGGCCTGGAGGCCCGGGGCGAGCAGCCCCGGGCGAGGAGGCCCGGGGCGAGCAGCCCCGGGCGAGGAGGCCCGGGGCGAGCAGCCCCGGGCGAGGAGGCCCGGGGCGAGCAGCCCCGGGCGAGGAGGCCCGGGGCGAGCAGCCCCGGGCGAGGAGGCCCGGGGCGAGCAGCCCCGGGCGAGGAGGCCCGGGGCGAGCAGCCCCGGGCGAGGAGGCCCGGGGCGAGCAGCCCCGGGCCTGGAGGCCCGGGGCGAGCAGCCCCGGGCGAGGAGGCCCGGGGCGAGCAGCCCCGGGCGAGGAGGCCCGGGGCGAGCAGCCCCGGGCGAGGAGGCCCGGGGCGAGCAGCCCCGGGCGAGGAGGCCCGGGGCGAGCAGCCCCGGGCGAGGAGGCCCGGGGCGAGCAGCCCCGGGCGAGGAGGCCCGGGGCGAGCAGCCCCGGGCGTGGAGGCCCGGGGCGAGCAGCCCCGGGCGAGGAGGCCCGGGGCGAGCAGCCCCGGGCGAGGAGGCCCGGGGCGAGCAGCCCCGGGCGAGGAGGCCCGGGGCGAGCAGCCCCGGGCGAGGAGGCCCGGGGCGAGCAGCCCCGGGCGAGGAGGCCCGGGGCGAGCAGCCCCGGGCGAGGAGGCCCGGGGCGAGCAGCCCCGGGCGAGGAGGCCCGGGGCGAGCAGCCCCGGGCCTGGAGGCCCGGGGCGAGCAGCCCCGGGCCTGGAGGCCCGGGGCGAGCAGCCCCGGGCCTGGAGGCCCGGGGCGAGCAGCCCCGGGCCTGGAGGCCCGGGGCGAGCAGCCCCGGGCCTGGAGGCCCGGGGCGAGCAGCCCCGGGCCTGGAGGCCCGGGGCGAGCAGCCCCGGGCCTGGAGGCCCGGGGCGAGGAGCCCCGGGCCTGGAGGCCCGGGGCGAGGAGCCCCGGGCCTGGAGGCCCGGGGCGAGGAGCCCCGGGCCTGGAGGCCCGGGGCGAGCAGCCCCGGGCCTGGAGGCCCGGGGCGAGGAGCCCCGGGCCTGGAGGCCCGGGGCGAGCAGCCCCGGGCCTGGAGGCCCGGGGCGAGCAGCCCCGGGCCTGGAGGCCCGGGGCGAGCAGCCCCGGGCCTGGAGGCCCGGGGCGAGCAGCCCCGGGCCTGGAGGCCCGGGGCGAGCAGCCCCGGGCCTGGAGGCCCGGGGCGAGCAGCCCCGGGCCTGGAGGCCCGGGGCGAGCAGCCCCGGGCCTGGAGGCCCGGGGCGAGCAGCCCCGGGCCTGGAGGCCCGGGGCGAGCAGCCCCGGGCCTGGAGGCCCGGGGCGAGCAGCCCCGGGCCTGGAGGCCCGGGGCGAGCAGCCCCGGGCCTGGAGGCCCGGGGCGAGCAGCCCCGGGCCTGGAGGCCCGGGGCGAGCAGCCCCGGGCCTGGAGGCCCGGGGCGAGCAGCCCCGGGCCTGGAGGCCCGGGGCGAGCAGCCCCGGGCCTGGAGGCCCGGGGCGAGCAGCCCCGGGCCTGGAGGCCCGGGGCGAGCAGCCCCGGGCCTGGAGGCCCGGGGCGAGCAGCCCCGGGCCTGGAGGCCCGGGGCGAGCAGCCCCGGGCCTGGAGGCCCGGGGCGAGCAGCCCCGGGCCTGGAGGCCCGGGGCGAGCAGCCCCGGGCCTGGAGGCCCGGGGCGAGCAGCCCCGGGCCTGGAGGCCCGGGGCGAGCAGCCCCGGGCCTGGAGGCCCGGGGCGAGCAGCCCCGGGCCTGGAGGCCCGGGGCGAGCAGCCCCGGGCCTGGAGGCCCGGGGCGAGCAGCCCCGGGCCTGGAGGCCCGGGGCGAGCAGCCCCGGGCCTGGAGGCCCGGGGCGAGCAGCCCCGGGCCTGGAGGCCCGGGGCGAGCAGCCCCGGGCCTGGAGGCCCGGGGCGAGCAGCCCCGGGCCTGGAGGCCCGGGGCGAGCAGCCCCGGGCCTGGAGGCCCGGGGCGAGCAGCCCCGGGCCTGGAGGCCCGGGGCGAGCAGCCCCGGGCCTGGAGGCCCGGGGCGAGCAGCCCCGGGCCTGGAGGCCCGGGGCGAGCAGCCCCGGGCCTGGAGGCCCGGGGCGAGCAGCCCCGGGCCTGGAGGCCCGGGGCGAGCAGCCCCGGGCCTGGAGGCCCGGGGCGAGCAGCCCCGGGCCTGGAGGCCCGGGGCGAGCAGCCCCGGGCCTGGAGGCCCGGGGCGAGCAGCCCCGGGCCTGGAGGCCCGGGGCGAGCAGCCCCGGGCCTGGAGGCCCGGGGCGAGCAGCCCCGGGCCTGGAGGCCCGGGGCGAGCAGCCCCGGGCCTGGAGGCCCGGGGCGAGCAGCCCCGGGCCTGGAGGCCCGGGGCGAGCAGCCCCGGGCCTGGAGGCCCGGGGCGAGCAGCCCCGGGCCTGGAGGCCCGGGGCGAGCAGCCCCGGGCCTGGAGGCCCGGGGCGAGCAGCCCCGGGCCTGGAGGCCCGGGGCGAGCAGCCCCGGGCCTGGAGGCCCGGGGCGAGCAGCCCCGGGCCTGGAGGCCCGGGGCGAGCAGCCCCGGGCCTGGAGGCCCGGGGCGAGCAGCCCCGGGCCTGGAGGCCCGGGGCGAGCAGCCCCGGGCCTGGAGGCCCGGGGCGAGCAGCCCCGGGCCTGGAGGCCCGGGGCGAGCAGCCCCGGGCCTGGAGGCCCGGGGCGAGCAGCCCCGGGCCTGGAGGCCCGGGGCGAGCAGCCCCGGGCCTGGAGGCCCGGGGCGAGCAGCCCCGGGCCTGGAGGCCCGGGGCGAGCAGCCCCGGGCCTGGAGGCCCGGGGCGAGCAGCCCCGGGCCTGGAGGCCCGGGGCGAGCAGCCCCGGGCCTGGAGGCCCGGGGCGAGCAGCCCCGGGCCTGGAGGCCCGGGGCGAGCAGCCCCGGGCCTGGAGGCCCGGGGCGAGCAGCCCCGGGCCTGGAGGCCCGGGGCGAGCAGCCCCGGGCCTGGAGGCCCGGGGCGAGCAGCCCCGGGCCTGGAGGCCCGGGGCGAGCAGCCCCGGGCCTGGAGGCCCGGGGCGAGCAGCCCCGGGCCTGGAGGCCCGGGGCGAGCAGCCCCGGGCCTGGAGGCCCGGGGCGAGCAGCCCCGGGCCTGGAGGCCCGGGGCGAGCAGCCCCGGGCCTGGAGGCCCGGGGCGAGCAGCCCCGGGCCTGGAGGCCCGGGGCGAGCAGCCCCGGGCCTGGAGGCCCGGGGCGAGCAGCCCCGGGCCTGGAGGCCCGGGGCGAGCAGCCCCGGGCCTGGAGGCCCGGGGCGAGCAGCCCCGGGCCTGGAGGCCCGGGGCGAGCAGCCCCGGGCCTGGAGGCCCGGGGCGAGCAGCCCCGGGCCTGGAGGCCCGGGGCGAGCAGCCCCGGGCCTGGAGGCCCGGGGCGAGCAGCCCCGGGCCTGGAGGCCCGGGGCGAGCAGCCCCGGGCCTGGAGGCCCGGGGCGAGCAGCCCCGGGCCTGGAGGCCCGGGGCGAGCAGCCCCGGGCCTGGAGGCCCGGGGCGAGCAGCCCCGGGCCTGGAGGCCCGGGGCGAGCAGCCCCGGGCCTGGAGGCCCGGGGCGAGCAGCCCCGGGCCTGGAGGCCCGGGGCGAGCAGCCCCGGGCCTGGAGGCCCGGGGCGAGCAGCCCCGGGCCTGGAGGCCCGGGGCGAGCAGCCCCGGGCCTGGAGGCCCGGGGCGAGCAGCCCCGGGCCTGGAGGCCCGGGGCGAGCAGCCCCGGGCCTGGAGGCCCGGGGCGAGCAGCCCCGGGCCTGGAGGCCCGGGGCGAGCAGCCCCGGGCCTGGAGGCCCGGGGCGAGCAGCCCCGGGCCTGGAGGCCCGGGGCGAGCAGCCCCGGGCCTGGAGGCCCGGGGCGAGCAGCCCCGGGCCTGGAGGCCCGGGGCGAGCAGCCCCGGGCCTGGAGGCCCGGGGCGAGCAGCCCCGGGCCTGGAGGCCCGGGGCGAGCAGCCCCGGGCCTGGAGGCCCGGGGCGAGCAGCCCCGGGCCTGGAGGCCCGGGGCGAGCAGCCCCGGGCCTGGAGGCCCGGGGCGAGCAGCCCCGGGCCTGGAGGCCCGGGGCGAGCAGCCCCGGGCCTGGAGGCCCGGGGCGAGCAGCCCCGGGCCTGGAGGCCCGGGGCGAGCAGCCCCGGGCCTGGAGGCCCGGGGCGAGCAGCCCCGGGCCTGGAGGCCCGGGGCGAGCGGGGCACTTCCCATTTTGTGTCTCCAATGCCTCGGACCTTTGCGGGGAATTTCTGCGCTGAGTCCCCAGGGTCTGGAGGCTGTTTCGGGTCCTGTGAACCCTTTCTCTCAGGTACAGGGAGCGGCTTCAGCCATGGTGAGCCAAGGTAATGAGTCAGGGTTTGGATGCCGGGTCTCGTAGCAGGTGTTTGGAATTCTCTGTTTCCCTAACCTCGATCCTAACCCGGGAGTTTCTGGGCTGAGAAGAAGGGTTTGTTTGCTTTTTAGGAGTCAGGCATCTGTCTCCTTGGGATTTTGTGCTCCCTGCATAGCCCATGGAGGGGCTGCTTGGGATTCTGTGTCTCCCACTTCTCCAACCTTCCCCGTAAGTTTCTCAGCTTAGACCCCATGGACTGGTGGCTGTGTGGGATACATTGACCCATTCCTCTCAGGTACAGGGAGAGGCTACAGCCATGATGAGACATGGTAAGAGACAGCCCCGGGCGAGGAGGCCCGGGGCGAGCAGCCCCGGGCGAGGAGGCCCGGGGCGAGCAGCCCCGGGCGAGGAGGCCCGGGGCGAGCAGCCCCGGGCGAGGAGGCCCGGGGCGAGCAGCCCCGGGCCTGGAGGCCCGGGGCGAGCAGCCCCGGGCCTGGAGGCCCGGGGCGAGCAGCCCCGGGCGAGGAGGCCCGGGGCGAGCAGCCCCGGGCCTGGAGGCCCGGGGCGAGCAGCCCCGGGCGAGGAGGCCCGGGGCGAGCAGCCCCGGGCCTGGAGGCCCGGGGCGAGCAGCCCCGGGCCTGGAGGCCCGGGGCGAGCAGCCCCGGGCCTGGAGGCCCGGGGCGAGCAGCCCCGGGCCTGGAGGCCCGGGGCGAGCAGCCCCGGGCCTGGAGGCCCGGGGCGAGCAGCCCCGGGCCTGGAGGCCCGGGGCGAGCGAGGCACTTCCCATTGTGGGTCTCCAATTCCTCGGACCTTTGCGGGGAATTTCTGTGCTGAGTCCCCAGGGTCTGCAGGCTGTTTCGGGTCCTGTGTACCCTTTCTCTCAGGAACAGGGTGCGGCCTCATCCATGGTGAGCCAAGGTAATGACTCAAGGCTTGGATGCCGGGTCTCGAAGCAGGTGTTTGGGATTCTGTGTTTCCCTACCCTCGGTCTTATCCCGGGAGTTTCTGGGCTGAGAGGAAGGGTTTGTATGCCTTTTAGGAGTCAGGCATCTGTCTCCTTGGGATTTTGTGCTCGCTGCATAGCCCATGGAGGGACTGCTTGGGATTCTGTGTGTCCCACTTCTCCAACCTTCCCCGTAAGTTTCTCAGCTTAGAACCCATGGACTGGTGGCTGTGTGGGATACTCTGACCCGTTCCTCTCGGGTACAGGCAGAGGATTCAGGCATGATTAGCCATGGTAAGAGACAGCCCCGGGCGAGGAGGCCCGGGGCGAGCAGCCGCGGGCGAGGAGGCCCGGGGCGAGCAGCCGCGGGCGAGGAGGCCCGGGGCGAGCAGCCGCGGGCGAGGAGGCCCGGGGCGAGCAGCCGCGGGCGAGGAGGCCCGGGGCGAGCAGCCGCGGGCGAGGAGGCCCGGGGCGAGCAGCCCCGGGCGAGGAGGCCCGGGGCGAGCAGCCCCGGGCGAGGAGGCCCGGGGCGAGCAGCCCCGGGCGAGGAGGCCCGGGGCGAGCAGCCCCGGGCGAGGAGGCCCGGGGCGAGCAGCCCCGGGCGAGGAGGCCCGGGGCGAGCAGCCCCGGGCGAGGAGGCCCGGGGCGAGCAGCCCCGGGCGAGGAGGCCCGGGGCGAGCAGCCCCGGGCGAGGAGGCCCGGGGCGAGCAGCCCCGGGCGAGGAGGCCCGGGGCGAGCAGCCCCGGGCGAGGAGGCCCGGGGCGAGCAGCCCCGGGCGAGGAGGCCCGGGGCGAGCAGCCCCGGGCGAGGAGGCCCGGGGCGAGCAGCCCCGGGCGAGGAGGCCCGGGGCGAGCAGCCCCGGGCGAGGAGGCCCGGGGCGAGCAGCCCCGGGCGAGGAGGCCCGGGGCGAGCAGCCCCGGGCCTGGAGGCCCGGGGCGAGCAGCCCCGGGCGAGGAGGCCCGGGGCGAGCAGCCCCGGGCCTGGAGGCCCGGGGCGAGCAGCCCCGGGCGAGGAGGCCCGGGGCGAGCAGCCCCGGGCCTGGAGGCCCGGGGCGAGCAGCCCCGGGCCTGGAGGCCCGGGGCGAGCAGCCCCGGGCCTGGAGGCCCGGGGCGAGCAGCCCCGGGCCTGGAGGCCCGGGGCGAGCAGCCCCGGGCCTGGAGGCCCGGGGCGAGCAGCCCCGGGCCTGGAGGCCCGGGGCGAGCAGCCCCGGGCGAGGAGGCCCGGGGCGAGCAGCCCCGGGCCTGGAGGCCCGGGGCGAGCAGCCCCGGGCCTGGAGGCCCGGGGCGAGCAGCCCCGGGCCTGGAGGCCCGGGGCGAGCAGCCCCGGGCCTGGAGGCCCGGGGCGAGCAGCCCCGGGCCTGGAGGCCCGGGGCGAGCAGCCCCGGGCCTGGAGGCCCGGGGCGAGCAGCCCCGGGCCTGGAGGCCCGGGGCGAGCAGCCCCGGGCCTGGAGGCCCGGGGCGAGCAGCCCCGGGCGAGGAGGCCCGGGGCGAGCAGCCCCGGGCGAGGAGGCCCGGGGCGAGCAGCCCCGGGCGAGGAGGCCCGGGGCGAGCAGCCCCGGGCGTGGAGGCCCGGGGCGAGCAGCCCCGGGCGAGGAGGCCCGGGCGAGCAGCCCCGGGCGAGGAGGCCCGGGGCGAGCAGCCCCGGGCGAGGAGGCCCGGGGCGAGCAGCCCCGGGCGAGGAGGCCCGGGGCGAGCAGCCCCGGGCCTGGAGGCCCGGGGCGAGCAGCCCCGGGCGAGGAGGCCCGGGGCGAGCAGCCCCGGGCGAGGAGGCCCGGGGCGAGCAGCCCCGGGCCTGGAGGCCCGGGGCGAGCAGCCCCGGGCCTGGAGGCCCGGGGCGAGCAGCCCCGGGCCTGGAGGCCCGGGGCGAGCAGCCCCGGGCCTGGAGGCCCGGGGCGAGCAGCCCCGGGCCTGGAGGCCCGGGGCGAGCAGCCCCGGGCCTGGAGGCCCGGGGCGAGCAGCCCCGGGCCTGGAGGCCCGGGGCGAGCAGCCCCGGGCCTGGAGGCCCGGGGCGAGCAGCCCCGGGCCTGGAGGCCCGGGGCGAGCAGCCCCGGGCCTGGAGGCCCGGGGCGAGCAGCCCCGGGCCTGGAGGCCCGGGGCGAGCAGCCCCGGGCCTGGAGGCCCGGGGCGAGCAGCCCCGGGCCTGGAGGCCCGGGGCGAGCAGCCCCGGGCCTGGAGGCCCGGGGCGAGCAGCCCCGGGCCTGGAGGCCCGGGGCGAGCAGCCCCGGGCCTGGAGGCCCGGGGCGAGCAGCCCCGGGCCTGGAGGCCCGGGGCGAGCAGCCCCGGGCCTGGAGGCCCGGGGCGAGCAGCCCCGGGCCTGGAGGCCCGGGGCGAGCAGCCCCGGGCCTGGAGGCCCGGGGCGAGCAGCCCCGGGCCTGGAGGCCCGGGGCGAGCAGCCCCGGGCCTGGAGGCCCGGGGCGAGCAGCCCCGGGCCTGGAGGCCCGGGGCGAGCAGCCCCGGGCCTGGAGGCCCGGGGCGAGCAGCCCCGGGCCTGGAGGCCCGGGGCGAGCAGCCCCGGGCCTGGAGGCCCGGGGCGAGCAGCCCCGGGCCTGGAGGCCCGGGGCGAGCAGCCCCGGGCCTGGAGGCCCGGGGCGAGCAGCCCCGGGCCTGGAGGCCCGGGGCGAGCAGCCCCGGGCCTGGAGGCCCGGGGCGAGCAGCCCCGGGCCTGGAGGCCCGGGGCGAGCAGCCCCGGGCCTGGAGGCCCGGGGCGAGCAGCCCCGGGCCTGGAGGCCCGGGGCGAGCAGCCCCGGGCCTGGAGGCCCGGGGCGAGCAGCCCCGGGCCTGGAGGCCCGGGGCGAGCAGCCCCGGGCCTGGAGGCCCGGGGCGAGCAGCCCCGGGCCTGGAGGCCCGGGGCGAGCAGCCCCGGGCCTGGAGGCCCGGGGCGAGCAGCCCCGGGCCTGGAGGCCCGGGGCGAGCAGCCCCGGGCCTGGAGGCCCGGGGCGAGCAGCCCCGGGCCTGGAGGCCCGGGGCGAGCAGCCCCGGGCCTGGAGGCCCGGGGCGAGCAGCCCCGGGCCTGGAGGCCCGGGGCGAGCAGCCCCGGGCCTGGAGGCCCGGGGCGAGCAGCCCCGGGCCTGGAGGCCCGGGGCGAGCAGCCCCGGGCCTGGAGGCCCGGGGCGAGCAGCCCCGGGCCTGGAGGCCCGGGGCGAGCAGCCCCGGGCCTGGAGGCCCGGGGCGAGCAGCCCCGGGCCTGGAGGCCCGGGGCGAGCAGCCCCGGGCCTGGAGGCCCGGGGCGAGCAGCCCCGGGCCTGGAGGCCCGGGGCGAGCAGCCCCGGGCCTGGAGGCCCGGGGCGAGCAGCCCCGGGCCTGGAGGCCCGGGGCGAGCAGCCCCGGGCCTGGAGGCCCGGGGCGAGCAGCCCCGGGCCTGGAGGCCCGGGGCGAGCAGCCCCGGGCCTGGAGGCCCGGGGCGAGCAGCCCCGGGCCTGGAGGCCCGGGGCGAGCAGCCCCGGGCCTGGAGGCCCGGGGCGAGCAGCCCCGGGCCTGGAGGCCCGGGGCGAGCAGCCCCGGGCCTGGAGGCCCGGGGCGAGCAGCCCCGGGCCTGGAGGCCCGGGGCGAGCAGCCCCGGGCCTGGAGGCCCGGGGCGAGCAGCCCCGGGCCTGGAGGCCCGGGGCGAGCAGCCCCGGGCCTGGAGGCCCGGGGCGAGCAGCCCCGGGCCTGGAGGCCCGGGGCGAGCAGCCCCGGGCCTGGAGGCCCGGGGCGAGCAGCCCCGGGCCTGGAGGCCCGGGGCGAGCAGCCCCGGGCCTGGAGGCCCGGGGCGAGCAGCCCCGGGCCTGGAGGCCCGGGGCGAGCAGCCCCGGGCCTGGAGGCCCGGGGCGAGCAGCCCCGGGCCTGGAGGCCCGGGGCGAGCAGCCCCGGGCCTGGAGGCCCGGGGCGAGCAGCCCCGGGCCTGGAGGCCCGGGGCGAGCAGCCCCGGGCCTGGAGGCCCGGGGCGAGCAGCCCCGGGCCTGGAGGCCCGGGGCGAGCAGCCCCGGGCCTGGAGGCCCGGGGCGAGCAGCCCCGGGCCTGGAGGCCCGGGGCGAGCAGCCCCGGGCCTGGAGGCCCGGGGCGAGCAGCCCCGGGCCTGGAGGCCCGGGGCGAGCAGCCCCGGGCCTGGAGGCCCGGGGCGAGCAGCCCCGGGCCTGGAGGCCCGGGGCGAGCAGCCCCGGGCCTGGAGGCCCGGGGCGAGCAGCCCCGGGCCTGGAGGCCCGGGGCGAGCAGCCCCGGGCCTGGAGGCCCGGGGCGAGCAGCCCCGGGCCTGGAGGCCCGGGGCGAGCAGCCCCGGGCCTGGAGGCCCGGGGCGAGCAGCCCCGGGCCTGGAGGCCCGGGGCGAGCAGCCCCGGGCCTGGAGGCCCGGGGCGAGCAGCCCCGGGCCTGGAGGCCCGGGGCGAGCAGCCCCGGGCCTGGAGGCCCGGGGCGAGCAGCCCCGGGCCTGGAGGCCCGGGGCGAGCAGCCCCGGGCCTGGAGGCCCGGGGCGAGCAGCCCCGGGCCTGGAGGCCCGGGGCGAGCAGCCCCGGGCCTGGAGGCCCGGGGCGAGCAGCCCCGGGCCTGGAGGCCCGGGGCGAGCAGCCCCGGGCCTGGAGGCCCGGGGCGAGCAGCCCCGGGCCTGGAGGCCCGGGGCGAGCAGCCCCGGGCCTGGAGGCCCGGGGCGAGCAGCCCCGGGCCTGGAGGCCCGGGGCGAGCAGCCCCGGGCCTGGAGGCCCGGGGCGAGCAGCCCCGGGCCTGGAGGCCCGGGGCGAGCAGCCCCGGGCCTGGAGGCCCGGGGCGAGCAGCCCCGGGCCTGGAGGCCCGGGGCGAGCAGCCCCGGGCCTGGAGGCCCGGGGCGAGCAGCCCCGGGCCTGGAGGCCCGGGGCGAGCAGCCCCGGGCCTGGAGGCCCGGGGCGAGCAGCCCCGGGCCTGGAGGCCCGGGGCGAGCAGCCCCGGGCCTGGAGGCCCGGGGCGAGCAGCCCCGGGCCTGGAGGCCCGGGGCGAGCAGCCCCGGGCCTGGAGGCCCGGGGCGAGCAGCCCCGGGCCTGGAGGCCCGGGGCGAGCAGCCCCGGGCCTGGAGGCCCGGGGCGAGCAGCCCCGGGCCTGGAGGCCCGGGGCGAGCAGCCCCGGGCCTGGAGGCCCGGGGCGAGCGGGGCACTTCCCATTTTGTGTCTCCAATGCCTCGGACCTTTGCGGGGAATTTCTGCGCTGAGTCCCCAGGGTCTGGAGGCTGTTTCGGGTCCTGTGAACCCTTTCTCTCAGGTACAGGGAGCGGCTTCAGCCATGGTGAGCCAAGGTAATGAGTCAGGGTTTGGATGCCGGGTCTCGTAGCAGGTGTTTGGAATTCTCTGTTTCCCTAACCTCGATCCTAACCCGGGAGTTTCTGGGCTGAGAAGAAGGGTTTGTTTGCTTTTTAGGAGTCAGGCATCTGTCTCCTTGGGATTTTGTGCTCCCTGCATAGCCCATGGAGGGGCTGCTTGGGATTCTGTGTCTCCCACTTCTCCAACCTTCCCCGTAAGTTTCTCAGCTTAGACCCCATGGACTGGTGGCTGTGTGGGATACATTGACCCATTCCTCTCAGGTACAGGGAGAGGCTACAGCCATGATGAGACATGGTAAGAGACAGCCCCGGGCGAGGAGGTCCGGGGCGAGCAGCCCCGGGCGAGGAGGCCCGGGGCGAGCAGCCCCGGGCGAGGAGGCCCGGGGCGAGCAGCCCCGGGCGAGGAGGCCCGGGGCGAGCAGCCCCGGGCCTGGAGGCCCGGGGCGAGCAGCCCCGGGCCTGGAGGCCCGGGGCGAGCAGCCCCGGGCGAGGAGGCCCGGGGCGAGCAGCCCCGGGCCTGGAGGCCCGGGGCGAGCAGCCCCGGGCGAGGAGGCCCGGGGCGAGCAGCCCCGGGCCTGGAGGCCCGGGGCGAGCAGCCCCGGGCCTGGAGGCCCGGGGCGAGCAGCCCCGGGCCTGGAGGCCCGGGGCGAGCAGCCCCGGGCCTGGAGGCCCGGGGCGAGCGAGGCACTTCCCATTGTGGGTCTCCAATTCCTCGGACCTTTGCGGGGAATTTCTGTGCTGAGTCCCCAGGGTCTGCAGGCTGTTTCGGGTCCTGTGTACCCTTTCTCTCAGGAACAGGGTGCGGCCTCATCCATGGTGAGCCAAGGTAATGACTCAAGGCTTGGATGCCGGGTCTCGAAGCAGGTGTTTGGGATTCTGTGTTTCCCTACCCTCGGTCTTATCCCGGGAGTTTCTGGGCTGAGAGGAAGGGTTTGTATGCCTTTTAGGAGTCAGGCATCTGTCTCCTTGGGATTTTGTGCTCGCTGCATAGCCCATGGAGGGACTGCTTGGGATTCTGTGTGTCCCACTTCTCCAACCTTCCCCGTAAGTTTCTCAGCTTAGAACCCATGGACTGGTGGCTGTGTGGGATACTCTGACCCGTTCCTCTCGGGTACAGGCAGAGGATTCAGGCATGATTAGCCATGGTAAGAGACAGCCCCGGGCGAGGAGGCCCGGGGCGAGCAGCCGCGGGCGAGGAGGCCCGGGGCGAGCAGCCGCGGGCGAGGAGGCCCGGGGCGAGCAGCCGCGGGCGAGGAGGCCCGGGGCGAGCAGCCGCGGGCGAGGAGGCCCGGGGCGAGCAGCCGCGGGCGAGGAGGCCCGGGGCGAGCAGCCCCGGGCGAGGAGGCCCGGGGCGAGCAGCCCCGGGCGAGGAGGCCCGGGGCGAGCAGCCCCGGGCGAGGAGGCCCGGGGCGAGCAGCCCCGGGCGAGGAGGCCCGGGGCGAGCAGCCCCGGGCGAGGAGGCCCGGGGCGAGCAGCCCCGGGCGAGGAGGCCCGGGGCGAGCAGCCCCGGGCGAGGAGGCCCGGGGCGAGCAGCCCCGGGCGAGGAGGCCCGGGGCGAGCAGCCCCGGGCGAGGAGGCCCGGGGCGAGCAGCCCCGGGCGAGGAGGCCCGGGGCGAGCAGCCCCGGGCGAGGAGGCCCGGGGCGAGCAGCCCCGGGCGAGGAGGCCCGGGGCGAGCAGCCCCGGGCGAGGAGGCCCGGGGCGAGCAGCCCCGGGCGAGGAGGCCCGGGGCGAGCAGCCCCGGGCGAGGAGGCCCGGGGCGAGCAGCCCCGGGCGAGGAGGCCCGGGGCGAGCAGCCCCGGGCGAGGAGGCCCGGGGCGAGCAGCCCCGGGCGAGGAGGCCCGGGGCGAGCAGCCCCGGGCGAGGAGGCCCGGGGCGAGCAGCCCCGGGCGAGGAGGCCCGGGGCGAGCAGCCCCGGGCCTGGAGGCCCGGGGCGAGCAGCCCCGGGCGAGGAGGCCCGGGGCGAGCAGCCCCGGGCCTGGAGGCCCGGGGCGAGCAGCCCCGGGCGAGGAGGCCCGGGGCGAGCAGCCCCGGGCCTGGAGGCCCGGGGCGAGCAGCCCCGGGCCTGGAGGCCCGGGGCGAGCAGCCCCGGGCCTGGAGGCCCGGGGCGAGCAGCCCCGGGCGAGGAGGCCCGGGACGAGCAGCCCCGGGCCTGGAGGCCCGGGGCGAGCAGCCCCGGGCCTGGAGGCCCGGGGCGAGCAGCCCCGGGCCTGGAGGCCCGGGGCGAGCAGCCCCGGGCCTGGAGGCCCGGGGCGAGCAGCCCCGGGCCTGGAGGCCCGGGGCGAGCAGCCCCGGGCCTGGAGGCCCGGGGCGAGCAGCCCCGGGCCTGGAGGCCCGGGGCGAGCAGCCCCGGGCCTGGAGGCCCGGGGCGAGCAGCCCCGGGCCTGGAGGCCCGGGGCGAGCAGCCCCGGGCCTGGAGGCCCGGGGCGAGCAGCCCCGGGCGAGGAGGCCCGGGGCGAGCAGCCCCGGGCGAGGAGGCCCGGGGCGAGCAGCCCCGGGCGAGGAGGCCCGGGGCGAGCAGCCCCGGGCGAGGAGGCCCGGGGCGAGCAGCCCCGGGCGAGGAGGCCCGGGGCGAGCAGCCCCGGGCCTGGAGGCCCGGGGCGAGCAGCCCCGGGCGAGGAGGCCCGGGGCGAGCAGCCCCGGGCGAGGAGGCCCGGGGCGAGCAGCCCCGGGCCTGGAGGCCCGGGGCGAGCAGCCCCGGGCCTGGAGGCCCGGGGCGAGCAGCCCCGGGCCTGGAGGCCCGGGGCGAGCAGCCCCGGGCCTGGAGGCCCGGGGCGAGCAGCCCCGGGCCTGGAGGCCCGGGGCGAGCAGCCCCGGGCCTGGAGGCCCGGGGCGAGCAGCCCCGGGCCTGGAGGCCCGGGGCGAGCAGCCCCGGGCCTGGAGGCCCGGGGCGAGCAGCCCCGGGCCTGGAGGCCCGGGGCGAGCAGCCCCGGGCCTGGAGGCCCGGGGCGAGCAGCCCCGGGCCTGGAGGCCCGGGGCGAGCAGCCCCGGGCCTGGAGGCCCGGGGCGAGCAGCCCCGGGCCTGGAGGCCCGGGGCGAGCAGCCCCGGGCCTGGAGGCCCGGGGCGAGCAGCCCCGGGCCTGGAGGCCCGGGGCGAGCGGGGCACTTCCCATTCTCGGTCTCCAATGCCTCAGACCTTTGCGGGGAATCTCTGCACTGAGTCCCCAGGGTCTGGAGGCTGTTTCGGGTCCTGTGAACCCTTTCTCTCAGGTACAGGGAGCGGCTTCACCCACGGTGAGCCAAGGTAATGACTCAGGGCTTGGATGCCGGGTCTCGTAGCAGGTGTTTGGGATTCTGTGTATCCCTACTCTCGGACCTAACCCCGGAGTTTCTGGGCCGAGAGGAAGGGTTTGTTTCCTTTTCGGAGTCAGCCATCTGTCTCCTTGGGATTTTGTGCTCGCTGCATAGCCCCTGGAGGGGCAGCTTGGGATTCTGTGTCTCCCACTTCCCCAACATTCCCCGTAAGTTTCTCAGCTTAGACCCCATGGACTGGAGGCTGTGTGGGATACTCTGACCCGTTCCTCTCGGGTACAGGCAGAGGATTCAGGCATGATTAGCCATGGTAAGAGACAGCCCCGGGCGAGGAGGCCCGGGGCGAGCAGCCCCGGGCGAGGAGGCCCGGGGCGAGCAGCCCCGGGCGAGGAGGCCCGGGGCGAGCAGCCCCGGGCGAGGAGGCCCGGGGCGAGCAGCCCCGGGCGAGGAGGCCCGGGGCGAGCAGCCCCGGGCGAGGAGGCCCGGGGCGAGCAGCCCCGGGCGAGGAGGCCCGGGGCGAGCAGCCCCGGGCGAGGAGGCCCGGGGCGAGCAGCCCCGGGCGAGGAGGCCCGGGGCGAGCAGCCCCGGGCGAGGAGGCCCGGGGCGAGCAGCCCCGGGCGAGGAGGCCCGGGGCGAGCAGCCCCGGGCGAGGAGGCCCGGGGCGAGCAGCCCCGGGCGAGGAGGCCCGGGGCGAGCAGCCCCGGGCGAGGAGGCCCGGGGCGAGCAGCCCCGGGCGAGGAGGCCCGGGGCGAGCAGCCCCGGGCGAGGAGGCCCGGGGCGAGCAGCCCCGGGCGAGGAGGCCCGGGGCGAGCAGCCCCGGGCCTGGAGGCCCGGGGCGAGCAGCCCCGGGCGAGGAGGCCCGGGGCGAGCAGCCCCGGGCGAGGAGGCCCGGGGCGAGCAGCCCCGGGCGAGGAGGCCCGGGGCGAGCAGCCCCGGGCGAGGAGGCCCGGGGCGAGCAGCCCCGGGCGAGGAGGCCCGGGGCGAGCAGCCCCGGGCGAGGAGGCCCGGGGCGAGCAGCCCCGGGCGAGGAGGCCCGGGGCGAGCAGCCCCGGGCGAGGAGGCCCGGGGCGAGCAGCCCCGGGCCTGGAGGCCCGGGGCGAGCAGCCCCGGGCCTGGAGGCCCGGGGCGAGCAGCCCCGGGCCTGGAGGCCCGGGGCGAGCAGCCCCGGGCCTGGAGGCCCGGGGCGAGCAGCCCCGGGCCTGGAGGCCCGGGGCGAGCAGCCCCGGGCCTGGAGGCCCGGGGCGAGCAGCCCCGGGCCTGGAGGCCCGGGGCGAGCAGCCCCGGGCCTGGAGGCCCGGGGCGAGCGGGGCACTTCCCATTCTGGGTCTCCAATGCCTCGGACCTTTGCGGGTAATCTCTGCACTGAGTCCCCAGGGTCTGGAGGCTGTTTCGGGTCCTGTGAACCCTTTCTCTCAGGTACAGGGAGCGACTTCACCCACGGTGAGCCAAGGTAATGACTCAGGGCTTGGATGCCGGGTCTCGTAGCAGGTGTTTGGGATTCTGTGTTTCCCTACTCTCGGACCTAACCCCGGAGTTTCTGGGCCGAGAGGAAGGGTTTGTTTCCTTTTCGGAGTCAGCCATCTGTCTCCTTGGGATTTTGTGCTTGCTGCATAGCCCCTGGAGGGGCAGCTTGGGATTCTGTGTCTCCCACTTCGCCAACATTCCCCGTAATTTTCTCAGCTTAGACCCCATGGACTGGAGGCTGTGTGGGATACACTGACCCGTTCCTCTCGGGTACAGGCAGAGGCTTCAGGCATGATTAGCCATGGTAAGAGACAGCCCCGGGCGAGGAGGCCCGGGGCGAGCAGCCCCGGGCGAGGCGGCCCGGGGCGAGCAGCCCCGGGCGAGGCGGCCCGGGGCGAGCAGCCCCGGGCGAGGCGGCCCGGGGCGAGGAGCCCCGGGCGAGGAGGCCCGGGGCGAGCAGCCCCGGGCGAGGCGGCCCGGGGCGAGCAGCCCCGGGCGAGGCGGCCCGGGGCGAGCAGCCCCGGGCGAGGCGGCCCGGGGCGAGGAGCCCCGGGCGAGGCGGCCCGGGGCGAGCAGCCCCGGGCGAGGCGGCCCGGGGCGAGCAGCCCCGGGCGAGGCGGCCCGGGGCGAGGAGCCCCGGGCGAGGCGGCCCGGGGCGAGCAGCCCCGGGCCTGGAGGCCCGGGGCGAGCAGCCCCGGGCCTGGAGGCCCGGGGCGAGCAGCCCCGGGCCTGGAGGCCCGGGGCGAGCAGCCCCGGGCCTGGAGGCCCGGGGCGAGCAGCCCCGGGCCTGGAGGCCCGGGGCGAGCAGCCCCGGGCCTGGAGGCCCGGGGCGAGCAGCCCCGGGCCTGGAGGCCCGGGGCGAGCAGCCCCGGGCCTGGAGGCCCGGGGCGAGCAGCCCCGGGCCTGGAGGCCCGGGGCGAGCAGCCCCGGGCCTGGAGGCCCGGGGCGAGCAGCCCCGGGCCTGGAGGCCCGGGGCGAGCAGCCCCGGGCCTGGAGGCCCGGGGCGAGCAGCCCCGGGCCTGGAGGCCCGGGGCGAGCAGCCCCGGGCCTGGAGGCCCGGGGCGAGCGGGGCACTTCCCATTCTGGGTCTCCAATGCCTCGGACCTTTGCGGGTAATCTCTGCACTGAGTCCCCAGGGTCTGGAGGCTGTTTCGGGTCCTGTGAACCCTTTCTCTCAGGTACAGGGAGCGACTTCACCCACGGTGAGCCAAGGTAATGACTCAGGGCTTGGATGCCGGGTCTCGTAGCAGGTGTTTGGGATTCTGTGTTTCCCTACTCTCGGACCTAACCCCGGAGTTTCTGGGCCGAGAGGAAGGGTTTGTTTCCTTTTCGGAGTCAGCCATCTGTCTCCTTGGGATTTTGTGCTTGCTGCATAGCCCCTGGAGGGGCAGCTTGGGATTCTGTGTCTCCCACTTCGCCAACATTCCCCGTAATTTTCTCAGCTTAGACCCCATGGACTGGAGGCTGTGTGGGATACACTGACCCGTTCCTCTCGGGTACAGGCAGAGGCTTCAGGCATGATTAGCCATGGTAAGAGACAGCCCCGGGCGAGGAGGCCCGGGGCGAGCAGCCCCGGGCGAGGCGGCCCGGGGCGAGCAGCCCCGGGCGAGGCGGCCCGGGGCGAGCAGCCCCGGGCGAGGCGGCCCGGGGCGAGGAGCCCCGGGCGAGGCGGCCCGGGGCGAGCAGCCCCGGGCCTGGAGGCCCGGGGCGAGCAGCCCCGGGCCTGGAGGCCCGGGGCGAGCAGCCCCGGGCCTGGAGGCCCGGGGCGAGCAGCCCCGGGCCTGGAGGCCCGGGGCGAGCAGCCCCGGGCCTGGAGGCCCGGGGCGAGCAGCCCCGGGCCTGGAGGCCCGGGGCGAGCAGCCCCGGGCCTGGAGGCCCGGGGCGAGCAGCCCCGGGCCTGGAGGCCCGGGGCGAGCAGCCCCGGGCCTGGAGGCCCGGGGCGAGCAGCCCCGGGCCTGGAGGCCCGGGGCGAGCAGCCCCGGGCCTGGAGGCCCGGGGCGAGCAGCCCCGGGCCTGGAGGCCCGGGGCGAGCAGCCCCGGGCCTGGAGGCCCGGGGCGAGCAGCCCCGGGCCTGGAGGCCCGGGGCGAGCAGCCCCGGGCCTGGAGGCCCGGGGCGAGCAGCCCCGGGCCTGGAGGCCCGGGGCGAGCGGGGCACTTCCCATTCTGGGTCTCCAATGCCTCGGACCTTTGCGGGTAATCTCTGCACTGAGTCCCCAGGGTCTGGAGGCTGTTTCGGGTCCTGTGAACCCTTTCTCTCAGGTACAGGGAGCGACTTCACCCACGGTGAGCCAAGGTAATGACTCAGGGCTTGGATGCCGGGTCTCGTAGCAGGTGTTTGGGATTCTGTGTTTCCCTACTCTCGGACCTAACCCCGGAGTTTCTGGGCCGAGAGGAAGGATTTGTTTCCTTTTCGGAGTCAGCCATCTGTCTCCTTGGGATTTTGTGCTTGCTGCATAGCCCCTGGAGGGGCAGCTTGGGATTCTGTGTCTCCCACTTCGCCAACATTCCCCGAAATTTTCTCAGCTTAGACCCCATGGACTGGAGGCTGTGTGGGATACACTGACCCGTTCCTCTCGGGTACAGGCAGAGGCTTCAGGCATGATTAGCCATGGTAAGAGACAGCCCCGGGCGAGGAGGCCCGGGGCGAGCAGCCCCGGGCGAGGAGGCCCGGGGCGAGCAGCCCCGGGCCTGGAGGCCCGGGGCGAGCAGCCCCGGGCCTGGAGGCCCGGGGCGAGCAGCCCCGGGCCTGGAGGCCCGGGGCGAGCAGCCCCGGGCCTGGAGGCCCGGGGCGAGCAGCCCCGGGCCTGGAGGCCCGGGGCGAGCAGCCCCGGGCCTGGAGGCCCGGGGCGAGCAGCCCCGGGCCTGGAGGCCCGGGGCGAGCAGCCCCGGGCCTGGAGGCCCGGGGCGAGCAGCCCCGGGCCTGGAGGCCCGGGGCGAGCAGCCCCGGGCCTGGAGGCCCGGGGCGAGCAGCCCCGGGCCTGGAGGCCCGGGGCGAGCAGCCCCGGGCCTGGAGGCCCGGGGCGAGCAGCCCCGGGCGAGGCGGCCCGGGGCGAGGAGCCCCGGGCGAGGCGGCCCGGGGCGAGCAGGGCACTTCCCATTCTGGGTCTCCAATGCCTCGGACCTTTGCGGGCAATCTCTGCACTGAGTCCCCAGGGTCTGGAGGCTGTTTCGGGTCCTGTGAACCCTTTCTCTCAGGTACAGGGAGCGACTTCACCCACGGTGAGCCAAGGTAATGACTCAGGGCTTGGATGCCGGGTCTCGTAGCAGGTGTTTGGGATTCTGTGTTTCCCTACTCTCGGACCTAACCCCGGAGTTTCTGGGCCGAGAGGAAGGGTTTGTTTCCTTTTCGGAGTCAGCCATCTGTCTCCTTGGGATTTTGTGCTTGCTGCATAGCCCCTGGAGGGGCAGCTTGGGATTCTGTGTCTCCCACTTCGCCAACATTCCCCGTAATTTTCTCAGCTTAGACCCCATGGACTGGAGGCTGTGTGGGATACACTGACCCGTTCCTCTCGGGTACAGGCAGAGGCTTCAGGCATGATTAGCCATGGTAAGAGACAGCCCCGGGCGAGGAGGCCCGGGGCGAGGCGGCCCGGGGCGAGGAGCCCCGGGCGAGGCGGCCCGGGGCGAGCAGCCCCGGGCGAGGCGGCCCGGGGCGAGCAGCCCCGGGCGAGGAGGCCCGGGGCGAGGAGCCCCGGGCGAGGCGGCCCGGGGCGAGCAGCCCCGGGCCTGGAGGCCCGGGGCGAGCAGCCCCGGGCCTGGAGGCCCGGGGCGAGCAGCCCCGGGCCTGGAGGCCCGGGGCGAGCAGCCCCGGGCCTGGAGGCCCGGGGCGAGCAGCCCCGGGCCTGGAGGCCCGGGGCGAGCAGCCCCGGGCCTGGAGGCCCGGGGCGAGCAGCCCCGGGCCTCGAGGCCCGGGGCGAGCGGGGCACTTCCCATTCTGGGTCTCCAATGCCTCGGACCTTTGCGGGTAATCTCTGCACTGAGTCCCCAGGGTCTGGAGGCTGTTTCGGGTCCTGTGAACCCTTTCTCTCAGGTACAGGGAGCGACTTCACCCACGGTGAGCCAAGGTAATGACTCAGGGCTTGGATGCCGGGTCTCGTAGCAGGTGTTTGGGATTCTGTGTTTCCCTATTCTCGGACCTAACCCCGGAGTTTCTGGGCCGAGAGGACGTGTTTGTTTCCTTTTCGGAGTCAGCCATCTGTCTCCTTGGGATTTTGTGCTTGCTGCATATCCCCTGGAGGGGCAGCTTGGGATTCTGTGTCTCCCACTTCGCCAACATTCCCCGTAATTTTCTCAGCTTAGACCCCATGGACTGGAGGCTGTGTGGGATACACTGACCCGTTCCTCTCGGGTACAGGCAGAGGCTTCAGGCATGATTAGCCATGGTAAGAGACAGCCCCGGGCGAGGAGGCCCGGGGCGAGCAGCCCCGGGCGAGGCGGCCCGGGGCGAGCAGCCCCGGGCGAGGAGGCCCGGGGCGAGCAGCCCCGGGCGAGGCGGCCCGGGGCGAGCAGCCCCGGGCGAGGCGGCCCGGGGCGAGCAGCCCCGGGCGAGGCGGCCCGGGGCGAGCAGCCCCGGGCGAGGCGGCCCGGGGCGAGCAGCCCCGGGCGAGGCGGCCCGGGGCGAGCAGCCCCGGGCCTGGAGGCCCGGGGCGAGCAGCCCCGGGCGAGGCGGCCCGGGGCGAGCAGCCCCGGGCGAGGCGGCCCGGGGCGAGCAGCCCCGGGCGAGGCGGCCCGGGGCGAGCAGCCCCGGGCGAGGCGGCCCGGGGCGAGCAGCCCCGGGCGAGGCGGCCCGGGGCGAGCAGCCCCGGGCGAGGCGGCCCGGGGCGAGCAGCCCCGGGCGAGGCGGCCCGGGGCGAGCAGCCCCGGGCGAGGCGGCCCGGGGCGAGCAGCCCCGGGCGAGGCGGCCCGGGGCGAGCAGCCCCGGGCCTGGAGGCCCGGGGCGAGCAGCCCCGGGCGAGGCGGCCCGGGGCGAGCAGCCCCGGGCGAGGCGGCCCGGGGCGAGCAGCCCCGGGCCTGGAGGCCCGGGGCGAGCAGCCCCGGGCCTGGAGGCCCGGGGCGAGCAGCCCCGGGCGAGGCGGCCCGGGGCGAGCAGCCCCGGGCGAGGCGGCCCGGGGCGAGCAGCCCCGGGCCTGGAGGCCCGGGGCGAGCAGCCCCGGGCCTGGAGGCCCGGGGCGAGCAGCCCCGGGCCTGGAGGCCCGGGGCGAGCAGCCCCGGGCCTGGAGGCCCGGGGCGAGCAGCCCCGGGCCTGGAGGCCCGGGGCGAGCGGGGCACTTCCCATTCTGGGTCTCCAATGCCTCGGACCTTTGCGGGCAATCTCTGCACTGAGTCCCCAGGGTCTGGAGGCTGTTTCGGGTCCTGTGAACCCTTTCTCTCAGGTACAGGGAGCGACTTCACCCACGGTGAGCCAAGGTAATGACTCAGGGCTTGGATGCCGGGTCTCGTAGCAGGTGTTTGGGATTCTGTGTTTCCCTACTCTCGGACCTAACCCCGGAGTTTCTGGGCCGAGAGGAAGGGTTTGTTTCCTTTTCGGAGTCAGCCATCTGTCTCCTTGGGATTTTGTGCTTGCTGCATAGCCCCTGGAGGGGCAGCTTGGGATTCTGTGTCTCCCACTTCGCCAACATTCCCCGTAATTTTCTCAGCTTAGACCCCATGGACTGGAGGCTGTGTGGGATACACTGACCCGTTCCTCTCGGGTACAGGCAGAGGCTTCAGGCATGATTAGCCATGGTAAGAGACAGCCCCGGGCGAGGAGGCCCGGGGCGAGGCGGCCCGGGGCGAGGAGCCCCGGGCGAGGCGGCCCGGGGCGAGCAGCCCCGGGCGAGGCGGCCCGGGGCGAGCAGCCCCGGGCGAGGCGGCCCGGGGCGAGCAGCCCCGGGCGAGGCGGCCCGGGGCGAGCAGCCCCGGGCGAGGCGGCCCGGGGCGAGCAGCCCCGGGCGAGGCGGCCCGGGGCGAGCAGCCCCGGGCGAGGCGGCCCGGGGCGAGCAGCCCCGGGCGAGGCGGCCCGGGGCGAGCAGCCCCGGGCGAGGCGGCCCGGGGCGAGCAGCCCCGGGCGAGGCGGCCCGGGGCGAGCAGCCCCGGGCGAGGCGGCCCGGGGCGAGCAGCCCCGGGCGAGGCGGCCCGGGGCGAGCAGCCCCGGGCGAGGCGGCCCGGGGCGAGCAGCCCCGGGCGAGGCGGCCCGGGGCGAGCAGCCCCGGGCGAGGCGGCCCGGGGCGAGCAGCCCCGGGCGAGGCGGCCCGGGGCGAGCAGCCCCGGGCGAGGCGGCCCGGGGCGAGCAGCCCCGGGCGAGGCGGCCCGGGGCGAGCAGCCCCGGGCCTGGAGGCCCGGGGCGAGCAGCCCCGGGCGAGGCGGCCCGGGGCGAGCAGCCCCGGGCGAGGCGGCCCGGGGCGAGCAGCCCCGGGCCTGGAGGCCCGGGGCGAGCAGCCCCGGGCGAGGCGGCCCGGGGCGAGCAGCCCCGGGCGAGGCGGCCCGGGGCGAGCAGCCCCGGGCCTGGAGGCCCGGGGCGAGCAGCCCCGGGCCTGGAGGCCCGGGGCGAGCAGCCCCGGGCCTGGAGGCCCGGGGCGAGCAGCCCCGGGCCTGGAGGCCCGGGGCGAGCAGCCCCGGGCCTGGAGGCCCGGGGCGAGCAGCCCCGGGCCTGGAGGCCCGGGGCGAGCAGCCCCGGGCCTGGAGGCCCGGGGCGAGCAGCCCCGGGCCTGGAGGCCCGGGGCGAGCAGCCCCGGGCCTGGAGGCCCGGGGCGAGCAGCCCCGGGCCTGGAGGCCCGGGGCGAGCAGCCCCGGGCCTGGAGGCCCGGGGCGAGCAGCCCCGGGCCTGGAGGCCCGGGGCGAGCAGCCCCGGGCCTGGAGGCCCGGGGCGAGCAGCCCCGGGCCTGGAGGCCCGGGGCGAGCAGCCCCGGGCCTGGAGGCCCGGGGCGAGCAGCCCCGGGCCTGGAGGCCCGGGGCGAGCAGCCCCGGGCCTGGAGGCCCGGGGCGAGCAGCCCCGGGCCTGGAGGCCCGGGGCGAGCAGCCCCGGGCCTGGAGGCCCGGGGCGAGCAGCCCCGGGCCTGGAGGCCCGGGGCGAGCAGCCCCGGGCCTGGAGGCCCGGGGCGAGCAGCCCCGGGCCTGGAGGCCCGGGGCGAGCAGCCCCGGGCCTGGAGGCCCGGGGCGAGCAGCCCCGGGCCTGGAGGCCCGGGGCGAGCAGCCCCGGGCCTGGAGGCCCGGGGCGAGCAGCCCCGGGCCTGGAGGCCCGGGGCGAGCAGCCCCGGGCCTGGAGGCCCGGGGCGAGCAGCCCCGGGCCTGGAGGCCCGGGGCGAGCAGCCCCGGGCCTGGAGGCCCGGGGCGAGCAGCCCCGGGCCTGGAGGCCCGGGGCGAGCAGCCCCGGGCCTGGAGGCCCGGGGCGAGCAGCCCCGGGCCTGGAGGCCCGGGGCGAGCAGCCCCGGGCCTGGAGGCCCGGGGCGAGCAGCCCCGGGCCTGGAGGCCCGGGGCGAGCAGCCCCGGGCCTGGAGGCCCGGGGCGAGCAGCCCCGGGCCTGGAGGCCCGGGGCGAGCAGCCCCGGGCCTGGAGGCCCGGGGCGAGCAGCCCCGGGCCTGGAGGCCCGGGGCGAGCAGCCCCGGGCCTGGAGGCCCGGGGCGAGCAGCCCCGGGCCTGGAGGCCCGGGGCGAGCAGCCCCGGGCCTGGAGGCCCGGGGCGAGCAGCCCCGGGCCTGGAGGCCCGGGGCGAGCAGCCCCGGGCCTGGAGGCCCGGGGCGAGCAGCCCCGGGCCTGGAGGCCCGGGGCGAGCAGCCCCGGGCCTGGAGGCCCGGGGCGAGCAGCCCCGGGCCTGGAGGCCCGGGGCGAGCAGCCCCGGGCCTGGAGGCCCGGGGCGAGCAGCCCCGGGCCTGGAGGCCCGGGGCGAGCAGCCCCGGGCCTGGAGGCCCGGGGCGAGCAGCCCCGGGCCTGGAGGCCCGGGGCGAGCAGCCCCGGGCCTGGAGGCCCGGGGCGAGCAGCCCCGGGCCTGGAGGCCCGGGGCGAGCAGCCCCGGGCCTGGAGGCCCGGGGCGAGCAGCCCCGGGCCTGGAGGCCCGGGGCGAGCAGCCCCGGGCCTGGAGGCCCGGGGCGAGCAGCCCCGGGCCTGGAGGCCCGGGGCGAGCAGCCCCGGGCCTGGAGGCCCGGGGCGAGCAGCCCCGGGCCTGGAGGCCCGGGGCGAGCAGCCCCGGGCCTGGAGGCCCGGGGCGAGCAGCCCCGGGCCTGGAGGCCCGGGGCGAGCAGCCCCGGGCCTGGAGGCCCGGGGCGAGCAGCCCCGGGCCTGGAGGCCCGGGGCGAGCAGCCCCGGGCCTGGAGGCCCGGGGCGAGCAGCCCCGGGCCTGGAGGCCCGGGGCGAGCAGCCCCGGGCCTGGAGGCCCGGGGCGAGCAGCCCCGGGCCTGGAGGCCCGGGGCGAGCAGCCCCGGGCCTGGAGGCCCGGGGCGAGCAGCCCCGGGCCTGGAGGCCCGGGGCGAGCAGCCCCGGGCCTGGAGGCCCGGGGCGAGCAGCCCCGGGCCTGGAGGCCCGGGGCGAGCAGCCCCGGGCCTGGAGGCCCGGGGCGAGCAGCCCCGGGCCTGGAGGCCCGGGGCGAGCAGCCCCGGGCCTGGAGGCCCGGGGCGAGCGGGGCACTTCCCATTCTGGGTCTCCAATGCCTCGGACCTTTGCGGGTAATCTCTGCACTGAGTCCCCAGGGTCTGGAGGCTGTTTCGGGTCCTGTGAACCCTTTCTCTCAGGTACAGGGAGCGACTTCACCCACGGTGAGCCAAGGTAATGACTCAGGGCTTGGATGCCGGGTCTCGTAGCAGGTGTTTGGGATTCTGTGTTTCCCTACTCTCGGACCTAACCCCGGAGTTTCTGGGCCGAGAGGAAGGGTTTGTTTCCTTTTCGGAGTCAGCCATCTGTCTCCTTGGGATTTTGTGCTTGCTGCATAGCCCCTGGAGGGGCAGCTTGGGATTCTGTGTCTCCCACTTCGCCAACATTCCCCGTAATTTTCTCAGCTTAGACCCCATGGACTGGAGGCTGTGTGGGATACACTGACCCGTTCCTCTCGGGTACAGGCAGAGGCTTCAGGCATGATTAGCCATGGTAAGAGACAGCCCCGGGCGAGGAGGCCCGGGGCGAGCAGCCCCGGGCGAGGCGGCCCGGGGCGAGCAGCCCCGGGCGAGGCGGCCCGGGGCGAGCAGCCCCGGGCGAGGCGGCCCGGGGCGAGGAGCCCCGGGCGAGGAGGCCCGGGGCGAGCAGCCCCGGGCGAGGCGGCCCGGGGCGAGCAGCCCCGGGCGAGGCGGCCCGGGGCGAGCAGCCCCGGGCGAGGCGGCCCGGGGCGAGGAGCCCCGGGCGAGGCGGCCCGGGGCGAGCAGCCCCGGGCGAGGCGGCCCGGGGCGAGCAGCCCCGGGCGAGGCGGCCCGGGGCGAGGAGCCCCGGGCGAGGCGGCCCGGGGCGAGCAGCCCCGGGCCTGGAGGCCCGGGGCGAGCAGCCCCGGGCCTGGAGGCCCGGGGCGAGCAGCCCCGGGCCTGGAGGCCCGGGGCGAGCAGCCCCGGGCCTGGAGGCCCGGGGCGAGCAGCCCCGGGCCTGGAGGCCCGGGGCGAGCAGCCCCGGGCCTGGAGGCCCGGGGCGAGCAGCCCCGGGCCTGGAGGCCCGGGGCGAGCAGCCCCGGGCCTGGAGGCCCGGGGCGAGCAGCCCCGGGCCTGGAGGCCCGGGGCGAGCAGCCCCGGGCCTGGAGGCCCGGGGCGAGCAGCCCCGGGCCTGGAGGCCCGGGGCGAGCAGCCCCGGGCCTGGAGGCCCGGGGCGAGCAGCCCCGGGCCTGGAGGCCCGGGGCGAGCAGCCCCGGGCCTGGAGGCCCGGGGCGAGCAGCCCCGGGCCTGGAGGCCCGGGGCGAGCAGCCCCGGGCCTGGAGGCCCGGGGCGAGCAGCCCCGGGCCTGGAGGCCCGGGGCGAGCGGGGCACTTCCCATTCTGGGTCTCCAATGCCTCGGACCTTTGCGGGTAATCTCTGCACTGAGTCCCCAGGGTCTGGAGGCTGTTTCGGGTCCTGTGAACCCTTTCTCTCAGGTACAGGGAGCGACTTCACCCACGGTGAGCCAAGGTAATGACTCAGGGCTTGGATGCCGGGTCTCGTAGCAGGTGTTTGGGATTCTGTGTTTCCCTACTCTCGGACCTAACCCCGGAGTTTCTGGGCCGAGAGGAAGGGTTTGTTTCCTTTTCGGAGTCAGCCATCTGTCTCCTTGGGATTTTGTGCTTGCTGCATAGCCCCTGGAGGGGCAGCTTGGGATTCTGTGTCTCCCACTTCGCCAACATTCCCCGTAATTTTCTCAGCTTAGACCCCATGGACTGGAGGCTGTGTGGGATACACTGACCCGTTCCTCTCGGGTACAGGCAGAGGCTTCAGGCATGATTAGCCATGGTAAGAGACAGCCCCGGGCGAGGAGGCCCGGGGCGAGCAGCCCCGGGCGAGGCGGCCCGGGGCGAGCAGCCCCGGGCGAGGCGGCCCGGGGCGAGCAGCCCCGGGCGAGGCGGCCCGGGGCGAGGAGCCCCGGGCGAGGCGGCCCGGGGCGAGCAGCCCCGGGCCTGGAGGCCCGGGGCGAGCAGCCCCGGGCCTGGAGGCCCGGGGCGAGCAGCCCCGGGCCTGGAGGCCCGGGGCGAGCAGCCCCGGGCCTGGAGGCCCGGGGCGAGCAGCCCCGGGCCTGGAGGCCCGGGGCGAGCAGCCCCGGGCCTGGAGGCCCGGGGCGAGCAGCCCCGGGCCTGGAGGCCCGGGGCGAGCAGCCCCGGGCCTGGAGGCCCGGGGCGAGCAGCCCCGGGCCTGGAGGCCCGGGGCGAGCAGCCCCGGGCCTGGAGGCCCGGGGCGAGCAGCCCCGGGCCTGGAGGCCCGGGGCGAGCAGCCCCGGGCCTGGAGGCCCGGGGCGAGCAGCCCCGGGCCTGGAGGCCCGGGGCGAGCAGCCCCGGGCCTGGAGGCCCGGGGCGAGCGGGGCACTTCCCATTCTGGGTCTCCAATGCCTCGGACCTTTGCGGGTAATCTCTGCACTGAGTCCCCAGGGTCTGGAGGCTGTTTCGGGTCCTGTGAACCCTTTCTCTCAGGTACAGGGAGCGACTTCACCCACGGTGAGCCAAGGTAATGACTCAGGGCTTGGATGCCGGGTCTCGTAGCAGGTGTTTGGGATTCTGTGTTTCCCTACTCTCGGACCTAACCCCGGAGTTTCTGGGCCGAGAGGAAGGATTTGTTTCCTTTTCGGAGTCAGCCATCTGTCTCCTTGGGATTTTGTGCTTGCTGCATAGCCCCTGGAGGGGCAGCTTGGGATTCTGTGTCTCCCACTTCGCCAACATTCCCCGAAATTTTCTCAGCTTAGACCCCATGGACTGGAGGCTGTGTGGGATACACTGACCCGTTCCTCTCGGGTACAGGCAGAGGCTTCAGGCATGATTAGCCATGGTAAGAGACAGCCCCGGGCGAGGAGGCCCGGGGCGAGCAGCCCCGGGCGAGGAGGCCCGGGGCGAGCAGCCCCGGGCCTGGAGGCCCGGGGCGAGCAGCCCCGGGCCTGGAGGCCCGGGGCGAGCAGCCCCGGGCCTGGAGGCCCGGGGCGAGCAGCCCCGGGCCTGGAGGCCCGGGGCGAGCAGCCCCGGGCCTGGAGGCCCGGGGCGAGCAGCCCCGGGCCTGGAGGCCCGGGGCGAGCAGCCCCGGGCCTGGAGGCCCGGGGCGAGCAGCCCCGGGCCTGGAGGCCCGGGGCGAGCAGCCCCGGGCCTGGAGGCCCGGGGCGAGCAGCCCCGGGCCTGGAGGCCCGGGGCGAGCAGCCCCGGGCGAGGCGGCCCGGGGCGAGGAGCCCCGGGCGAGGCGGCCCGGGGCGAGCAGGGCACTTCCCATTCTGGGTCTCCAATGCCTCGGACCTTTGCGGGCAATCTCTGCACTGAGTCCCCAGGGTCTGGAGGCTGTTTCGGGTCCTGTGAACCCTTTCTCTCAGGTACAGGGAGCGACTTCACCCACGGTGAGCCAAGGTAATGACTCAGGGCTTGGATGCCGGGTCTCGTAGCAGGTGTTTGGGATTCTGTGTTTCCCTACTCTCGGACCTAACCCCGGAGTTTCTGGGCCGAGAGGAAGGGTTTGTTTCCTTTTCGGAGTCAGCCATCTGTCTCCTTGGGATTTTGTGCTTGCTGCATAGCCCCTGGAGGGGCAGCTTGGGATTCTGTGTCTCCCACTTCGCCAACATTCCCCGTAATTTTCTCAGCTTAGACCCCATGGACTGGAGGCTGTGTGGGATACACTGACCCGTTCCTCTCGGGTACAGGCAGAGGCTTCAGGCATGATTAGCCATGGTAAGAGACAGCCCCGGGCGAGGAGGCCCGGGGCGAGGCGGCCCGGGGCGAGGAGCCCCGGGCGAGGCGGCCCGGGGCGAGCAGCCCCGGGCGAGGCGGCCCGGGGCGAGCAGCCCCGGGCGAGGAGGCCCGGGGCGAGGAGCCCCGGGCGAGGCGGCCCGGGGCGAGCAGCCCCGGGCGAGGCGGCCCGGGGCGAGCAGCCCCGGGCGAGGCGGCCCGGGGCGAGCAGCCCCGGGCGAGGCGGCCCGGGGCGAGCAGCCCCGGGCCTGGAGGCCCGGGGCGAGCAGCCCCGGGCGAGGCGGCCCGGGGCGAGCAGCCCCGGGCGAGGCGGCCCGGGGCGAGCAGCCCCGGGCGAGGCGGCCCGGGGCGAGCAGCCCCGGGCGAGGCGGCCCGGGGCGAGCAGCCCCGGGCGAGGCGGCCCGGGGCGAGCAGCCCCGGGCGAGGCGGCCCGGGGCGAGCAGCCCCGGGCGAGGCGGCCCGGGGCGAGCAGCCCCGGGCGAGGCGGCCCGGGGCGAGCAGCCCCGGGCGAGGCGGCCCGGGGCGAGCAGCCCCGGGCGAGGCGGCCCGGGGCGAGCAGCCCCGGGCCTGGAGGCCCGGGGCGAGCAGCCCCGGGCGAGGCGGCCCGGGGCGAGCAGCCCCGGGCGAGGCGGCCCGGGGCGAGCAGCCCCGGGCCTGGAGGCCCGGGGCGAGCAGCCCCGGGCCTGGAGGCCCGGGGCGAGCAGCCCCGGGCGAGGCGGCCCGGGGCGAGCAGCCCCGGGCGAGGCGGCCCGGGGCGAGCAGCCCCGGGCCTGGAGGCCCGGGGCGAGCAGCCCCGGGCCTGGAGGCCCGGGGCGAGCAGCCCCGGGCCTGGAGGCCCGGGGCGAGCAGCCCCGGGCCTGGAGGCCCGGGGCGAGCAGCCCCGGGCCTGGAGGCCCGGGGCGAGCAGCCCCGGGCCTGGAGGCCCGGGGCGAGCAGCCCCGGGCCTGGAGGCCCGGGGCGAGCAGCCCCGGGCCTGGAGGCCCGGGGCGAGCAGCCCCGGGCCTGGAGGCCCGGGGCGAGCAGCCCCGGGCCTGGAGGCCCGGGGCGAGCAGCCCCGGGCCTGGAGGCCCGGGGCGAGCAGCCCCGGGCCTGGAGGCCCGGGGCGAGCAGCCCCGGGCCTGGAGGCCCGGGGCGAGCAGCCCCGGGCCTGGAGGCCCGGGGCGAGCAGCCCCGGGCCTGGAGGCCCGGGGCGAGCAGCCCCGGGCCTGGAGGCCCGGGGCGAGCAGCCCCGGGCCTGGAGGCCCGGGGCGAGCAGCCCCGGGCCTGGAGGCCCGGGGCGAGCAGCCCCGGGCCTGGAGGCCCGGGGCGAGCAGCCCCGGGCCTGGAGGCCCGGGGCGAGCAGCCCCGGGCCTGGAGGCCCGGGGCGAGCAGCCCCGGGCCTGGAGGCCCGGGGCGAGCAGCCCCGGGCCTGGAGGCCCGGGGCGAGCAGCCCCGGGCCTCGAGGCCCGGGGCGAGCAGCCCCGGGCCTCGAGGCCCGGGGCGAGCAGCCCCGGGCCTCGAGGCCCGGGGCGAGCGGGGCACTTCCCATTCTGGGTCTCCAATGCCTCGGACCTTTGCGGGTAATCTCTGCACTGAGTCCCCAGGGTCTGGAGGCTGTTTCGGGTCCTGTGAACCCTTTCTCTCAGGTACAGGGAGCGACTTCACCCACGGTGAGCCAAGGTAATGACTCAGGGCTTGGATGCCGGGTCTCGTAGCAGGTGTTTGGGATTCTGTGTTTCCCTACTCTCGGACCTAACCCCGGAGTTTCTGGGCCGAGAGGAAGGGTTTGTTTCCTTTTCGGAGTCAGCCATCTGTCTCCTTGGGATTTTGTGCTTGCTGCATAGCCCCTGGAGGGGCAGCTTGGGATTCTGTGTCTCCCACTTCGCCAACATTCCCCGTAATTTTCTCAGCTTAGACCCCATGGACTGGAGGCTGTGTGGGATACACTGACCCGTTCCTCTCGGGTACAGGCAGAGGCTTCAGGCATGATTAGCCATGGTAAGAGACAGCCCCGGGCGAGGAGGCCCGGGGCGAGCAGCCCCGGGCGAGGCGGCCCGGGGCGAGCAGCCCCGGGCGAGGCGGCCCGGGGCGAGCAGCCCCGGGCGAGGCGGCCCGGGGCGAGGAGCCCCGGGCGAGGAGGCCCGGGGCGAGCAGCCCCGGGCGAGGCGGCCCGGGGCGAGCAGCCCCGGGCGAGGCGGCCCGGGGCGAGCAGCCCCGGGCGAGGCGGCCCGGGGCGAGGAGCCCCGGGCGAGGCGGCCCGGGGCGAGCAGCCCCGGGCGAGGCGGCCCGGGGCGAGCAGCCCCGGGCGAGGCGGCCCGGGGCGAGGAGCCCCGGGCGAGGCGGCCCGGGGCGAGCAGCCCCGGGCCTGGAGGCCCGGGGCGAGCAGCCCCGGGCCTGGAGGCCCGGGGCGAGCAGCCCCGGGCCTGGAGGCCCGGGGCGAGCAGCCCCGGGCCTGGAGGCCCGGGGCGAGCAGCCCCGGGCCTGGAGGCCCGGGGCGAGCAGCCCCGGGCCTGGAGGCCCGGGGCGAGCAGCCCCGGGCCTGGAGGCCCGGGGCGAGCAGCCCCGGGCCTGGAGGCCCGGGGCGAGCAGCCCCGGGCCTGGAGGCCCGGGGCGAGCAGCCCCGGGCCTGGAGGCCCGGGGCGAGCAGCCCCGGGCCTGGAGGTCCGGGGCGAGCAGCCCCGGGCCTGGAGGCCCGGGGCGAGCAGCCCCGGGCCTGGAGGCCCGGGGCGAGCAGCCCCGGGCCTGGAGGCCCGGGGCGAGCAGCCCCGGGCCTGGAGGCCCGGGGCGAGCAGCCCCGGGCCTGGAGGCCCGGGGCGAGCGGGGCACTTCCCATTCTGGGTCTCCAATGCCTCGGACCTTTGCGGGTAATCTCTGCACTGAGTCCCCAGGGTCTGGAGGCTGTTTCGGGTCCTGTGAACCCTTTCTCTCAGGTACAGGGAGCGACTTCACCCACGGTGAGCCAAGGTAATGACTCAGGGCTTGGATGCCGGGTCTCGTAGCAGGTGTTTGGGATTCTGTGTTTCCCTACTCTCGGACCTAACCCCGGAGTTTCTGGGCCGAGAGGAAGGGTTTGTTTCCTTTTCGGAGTCAGCCATCTGTCTCCTTGGGATTTTGTGCTTGCTGCATAGCCCCTGGAGGGGCAGCTTGGGATTCTGTGTCTCCCACTTCGCCAACATTCCCCGTAATTTTCTCAGCTTAGACCCCATGGACTGGAGGCTGTGTGGGATACACTGACCCGTTCCTCTCGGGTACAGGCAGAGGCTTCAGGCATGATTAGCCATGGTAAGAGACAGCCCCGGGCGAGGAGGCCCGGGGCGAGCAGCCCCGGGCGAGGCGGCCCGGGGCGAGCAGCCCCGGGCGAGGCGGCCCGGGGCGAGCAGCCCCGGGCGAGGCGGCCCGGGGCGAGGAGCCCCGGGCGAGGCGGCCCGGGGCGAGCAGCCCCGGGCCTGGAGGCCCGGGGCGAGCAGCCCCGGGCCTGGAGGCCCGGGGCGAGCAGCCCCGGGCCTGGAGGCCCGGGGCGAGCAGCCCCGGGCCTGGAGGCCCGGGGCGAGCAGCCCCGGGCCTGGAGGCCCGGGGCGAGCAGCCCCGGGCCTGGAGGCCCGGGGCGAGCAGGCCTGGAGGCCCGGGGCGAGCAGCCCCGGGCCTGGAGGCCCGGGGCGAGCAGCCCCGGGCCTGGAGGCCCGGGGCGAGCAGCCCCGGGCCTGGAGGCCCGGGGCGAGCAGCCCCGGGCCTGGAGGCCCGGGGCGAGCAGCCCCGGGCCTGGAGGCCCGGGGCGAGCAGCCCCGGGCCTGGAGGCCCGGGGCGAGCAGCCCCGGGCCTGGAGGCCCGGGGCGAGCGGGGCACTTCCCATTCTGGGTCTCCAATGCCTCGGACCTTTGCGGGTAATCTCTGCACTGAGTCCCCAGGGTCTGGAGGCTGTTTCGGGTCCTGTGAACCCTTTCTCTCAGGTACAGGGAGCGACTTCACCCACGGTGAGCCAAGGTAATGACTCAGGGCTTGGATGCCGGGTCTCGTAGCAGGTGTTTGGGATTCTGTGTTTCCCTACTCTCGGACCTAACCCCGGAGTTTCTGGGCCGAGAGGAAGGATTTGTTTCCTTTTCGGAGTCAGCCATCTGTCTCCTTGGGATTTTGTGCTTGCTGCATAGCCCCTGGAGGGGCAGCTTGGGATTCTGTGTCTCCCACTTCGCCAACATTCCCCGAAATTTTCTCAGCTTAGACCCCATGGACTGGAGGCTGTGTGGGATACACTGACCCGTTCCTCTCGGGTACAGGCAGAGGCTTCAGGCATGATTAGCCATGGTAAGAGACAGCCCCGGGCGAGGAGGCCCGGGGCGAGCAGCCCCGGGCGAGGAGGCCCGGGGCGAGCAGCCCCGGGCCTGGAGGCCCGGGGCGAGCAGCCCCGGGCCTGGAGGCCCGGGGCGAGCAGCCCCGGGCCTGGAGGCCCGGGGCGAGCAGCCCCGGGCCTGGAGGCCCGGGGCGAGCAGCCCCGGGCCTGGAGGCCCGGGGCGAGCAGCCCCGGGCCTGGAGGCCCGGGGCGAGCAGCCCCGGGCCTGGAGGCCCGGGGCGAGCAGCCCCGGGCCTGGAGGCCCGGGGCGAGCAGCCCCGGGCCTGGAGGCCCGGGGCGAGCAGCCCCGGGCCTGGAGGCCCGGGGCGAGCAGCCCCGGGCCTGGAGGCCCGGGGCGAGCAGCCCCGGGCGAGGCGGCCCGGGGCGAGGAGCCCCGGGCGAGGCGGCCCGGGGCGAGCAGGGCACTTCCCATTCTGGGTCTCCAATGCCTCGGACCTTTGCGGGCAATCTCTGCACTGAGTCCCCAGGGTCTGGAGGCTGTTTCGGGTCCTGTGAACCCTTTCTCTCAGGTACAGGGAGCGACTTCACCCACGGTGAGCCAAGGTAATGACTCAGGGCTTGGATGCCGGGTCTCGTAGCAGGTGTTTGGGATTCTGTGTTTCCCTACTCTCGGACCTAACCCCGGAGTTTCTGGGCCGAGAGGAAGGGTTTGTTTCCTTTTCGGAGTCAGCCATCTGTCTCCTTGGGATTTTGTGCTTGCTGCATAGCCCCTGGAGGGGCAGCTTGGGATTCTGTGTCTCCCACTTCGCCAACATTCCCCGTAATTTTCTCAGCTTAGACCCCATGGACTGGAGGCTGTGTGGGATACACTGACCCGTTCCTCTCGGGTACAGGCAGAGGCTTCAGGCATGATTAGCCATGGTAAGAGACAGCCCCGGGCGAGGAGGCCCGGGGCGAGGCGGCCCGGGGCGAGGAGCCCCGGGCGAGGCGGCCCGGGGCGAGCAGCCCCGGGCGAGGCGGCCCGGGGCGAGCAGCCCCGGGCGAGGAGGCCCGGGGCGAGGAGCCCCGGGCGAGGCGGCCCGGGGCGAGCAGCCCCGGGCGAGGCGGCCCGGGGCGAGCAGCCCCGGGCGAGGAGGCCCGGGGCGAGCAGCCCCGGGCGAGGCGGCCCGGGGCGAGCAGCCCCGGGCGAGGCGGCCCGGGGCGAGCAGCCCCGGGCGAGGCGGCCCGGGGCGAGCAGCCCCGGGCGAGGCGGCCCGGGGCGAGCAGCCCCGGGCGAGGCGGCCCGGGGCGAGCAGCCCCGGGCGAGGCGGCCCGGGGCGAGCAGCCCCGGGCCTGGAGGCCCGGGGCGAGCAGCCCCGGGCCTGGAGGCCCGGGGCGAGCAGCCCCGGGCGAGGCGGCCCGGGGCGAGCAGCCCCGGGCGAGGCGGCCCGGGGCGAGCAGCCCCGGGCGAGGCGGCCCGG
The DNA here is from genome assembly GCF_028749965.1 of Puma concolor. Taxonomy (NCBI): domain Eukaryota; kingdom Metazoa; phylum Chordata; class Mammalia; order Carnivora; family Felidae; genus Puma; species Puma concolor. Next base: position 114,411 of record NW_028240257.1, read on the forward strand.
GGCGAGCAGCCCCGGGCGAGGCGGCCCGGGGCGAGCAGCCCCGGGCGAGGCGGCCCGGGGCGAGCAGCCCCGGGCGAGGCGGCCCGGGGCGAGCAGCCCCGGGCGAGGCGGCCCGGGGCGAGCAGCCCCGGGCGAGGCGGCCCGGGGCGAGCAGCCCCGGGCGAGGCGGCCCGGGGCGAGCAGCCCCGGGCGAGGCGGCCCGGGGCGAGCAGCCCCGGGCCTGGAGGCCCGGGGCGAGCAGCCCCGGGCGAGGCGGCCCGGGGCGAGCAGCCCCGGGCGAGGCGGCCCGGGGCGAGCAGCCCCGGGCCTGGAGGCCCGGGGCGAGCAGCCCCGGGCCTGGAGGCCCGGGGCGAGCAGCCCCGGGCGAGGCGGCCCGGGGCGAGCAGCCCCGGGCGAGGCGGCCCGGGGCGAGCAGCCCCGGGCCTGGAGGCCCGGGGCGAGCAGCCCCGGGCCTGGAGGCCCGGGGCGAGCAGCCCCGGGCCTGGAGGCCCGGGGCGAGCAGCCCCGGGCCTGGAGGCCCGGGGCGAGCAGCCCCGGGCCTGGAGGCCCGGGGCGAGCAGCCCCGGGCCTGGAGGCCCGGGGCGAGCAGCCCCGGGCCTGGAGGCCCGGGGCGAGCAGCCCCGGGCCTGGAGGCCCGGGGCGAGCAGCCCCGGGCCTGGAGGCCCGGGGCGAGCAGCCCCGGGCCTGGAGGCCCGGGGCGAGCAGCCCCGGGCCTGGAGGCCCGGGGCGAGCAGCCCCGGGCCTGGAGGCCCGGGGCGAGCAGCCCCGGGCCTGGAGGCCCGGGGCGAGCAGCCCCGGGCCTGGAGGCCCGGGGCGAGCAGCCCCGGGCCTGGAGGCCCGGGGCGAGCAGCCCCGGGCCTGGAGGCCCGGGGCGAGCAGCCCCGGGCCTGGAGGCCCGGGGCGAGCAGCCCCGGGCCTGGAGGCCCGGGGCGAGCAGCCCCGGGCCTGGAGGCCCGGGGCGAGCAGCCCCGGGCCTGGAGGCCCGGGGCGAGCAGCCCCGGGCCTGGAGGCCCGGGGCGAGCAGCCCCGGGCCTGGAGGCCCGGGGCGAGCAGCCCCGGGCCTGGAGGCCCGGGGCGAGCAGCCCCGGGCCTGGAGGCCCGGGGCGAGCAGCCCCGGGCCTCGAGGCCCGGGGCGAGCAGCCCCGGGCCTCGAGGCCCGGGGCGAGCAGCCCCGGGCCTCGAGGCCCGGGGCGAGCGGGGCACTTCCCATTCTGGGTCTCCAATGCCTCGGACCTTTGCGGGTAATCTCTGCACTGAGTCCCCAGGGTCTGGAGGCTGTTTCGGGTCCTGTGAACCCTTTCTCTCAGGTACAGGGAGCGACTTCACCCACGGTGAGCCAAGGTAATGACTCAGGGCTTGGATGCCGGGTCTCGTAGCAGGTGTTTGGGATTCTGTGTTTCCCTATTCTCGGACCTAACCCCGGAGTTTCTGGGCCGAGAGGACGTGTTTGTTTCCTTTTCGGAGTCAGCCATCTGTCTCCTTGGGATTTTGTGCTTGCTGCATATCCCCTGGAGGGGCAGCTTGGGATTCTGTGTCTCCCACTTCGCCAACATTCCCCGTAATTTTCTCAGCTTAGACCCCATGGACTGGAGGCTGTGTGGGATACACTGACCCGTTCCTCTCGGGTACAGGCAGAGGCTTCAGGCATGATTAGCCATGGTAAGAGACAGCCCCGGGCGAGGAGGCCCGGGGCGAGCAGCCCCGGGCGAGGCGGCCCGGGGCGAGCAGCCCCGGGCGAGGAGGCCCGGGGCGAGCAGCCCCGGGCGAGGCGGCCCGGGGCGAGCAGCCCCGGGCGAGGCGGCCCGGGGCGAGCAGCCCCGGGCGAGGCGGCCCGGGGCGAGCAGCCCCGGGCGAGGCGGCCCGGGGCGAGCAGCCCCGGGCGAGGCGGCCCGGGGCGAGCAGCCCCGGGCCTGGAGGCCCGGGGCGAGCAGCCCCGGGCGAGGCGGCCCGGGGCGAGCAGCCCCGGGCGAGGCGGCCCGGGGCGAGCAGCCCCGGGCGAGGCGGCCCGGGGCGAGCAGCCCCGGGCGAGGCGGCCCGGGGCGAGCAGCCCCGGGCGAGGCGGCCCGGGGCGAGCAGCCCCGGGCGAGGCGGCCCGGGGCGAGCAGCCCCGGGCGAGGCGGCCCGGGGCGAGCAGCCCCGGGCGAGGCGGCCCGGGGCGAGCAGCCCCGGGCGAGGCGGCCCGGGGCGAGCAGCCCCGGGCGAGGCGGCCCGGGGCGAGCAGCCCCGGGCCTGGAGGCCCGGGGCGAGCAGCCCCGGGCGAGGCGGCCCGGGGCGAGCAGCCCCGGGCGAGGCGGCCCGGGGCGAGCAGCCCCGGGCCTGGAGGCCCGGGGCGAGCAGCCCCGGGCCTGGAGGCCCGGGGCGAGCAGCCCCGGGCGAGGCGGCCCGGGGCGAGCAGCCCCGGGCGAGGCGGCCCGGGGCGAGCAGCCCCGGGCGAGGCGGCCCGGGGCGAGCAGCCCCGGGCGAGGCGGCCCGGGGCGAGCAGCCCCGGGCGAGGCGGCCCGGGGCGAGCAGCCCCGGGCGAGGCGGCCCGGGGCGAGCAGCCCCGGGCGAGGCGGCCCGGGGCGAGCAGCCCCGGGCCTGGAGGCCCGGGGCGAGCAGCCCCGGGCCTGGAGGCCCGGGGCGAGCAGCCCCGGGCCTGGAGGCCCGGGGCGAGCAGCCCCGGGCCTGGAGGCCCGGGGCGAGCAGCCCCGGGCCTGGAGGCCCGGGGCGAGCAGCCCCGGGCCTGGAGGCCCGGGGCGAGCAGCCCCGGGCCTGGAGGCCCGGGGCGAGCAGCCCCGGGCCTGGAGGCCCGGGGCGAGCAGCCCCGGGCCTGGAGGCCCGGGGCGAGCAGCCCCGGGCCTGGAGGCCCGGGGCGAGCAGCCCCGGGCCTGGAGGCCCGGGGCGAGCAGCCCCGGGCCTGGAGGCCCGGGGCGAGCAGCCCCGGGCCTGGAGGCCCGGGGCGAGCAGCCCCGGGCCTGGAGGCCCGGGGCGAGCAGCCCCGGGCCTGGAGGCCCGGGGCGAGCAGCCCCGGGCCTGGAGGCCCGGGGCGAGCAGCCCCGGGCCTGGAGGCCCGGGGCGAGCAGCCCCGGGCCTGGAGGCCCGGGGCGAGCAGCCCCGGGCCTGGAGGCCCGGGGCGAGCAGCCCCGGGCCTGGAGGCCCGGGGCGAGCAGCCCCGGGCCTGGAGGCCCGGGGCGAGCAGCCCCGGGCCTGGAGGCCCGGGGCGAGCAGCCCCGGGCCTGGAGGCCCGGGGCGAGCAGCCCCGGGCCTGGAGGCCCGGGGCGAGCAGCCCCGGGCCTGGAGGCCCGGGGCGAGCAGCCCCGGGCCTGGAGGCCCGGGGCGAGCAGCCCCGGGCCTGGAGGCCCGGGGCGAGCAGCCCCGGGCCTGGAGGCCCGGGGCGAGCAGCCCCGGGCCTGGAGGCCCGGGGCGAGCAGCCCCGGGCCTGGAGGCCCGGGGCGAGCAGCCCCGGGCCTGGAGGCCCGGGGCGAGCAGCCCCGGGCCTGGAGGCCCGGGGCGAGCAGCCCCGGGCCTGGAGGCCCGGGGCGAGCAGCCCCGGGCCTGGAGGCCCGGGGCGAGCAGCCCCGGGCCTGGAGGCCCGGGGCGAGCAGCCCCGGGCCTGGAGGCCCGGGGCGAGCAGCCCCGGGCCTGGAGGCCCGGGGCGAGCAGCCCCGGGCCTGGAGGCCCGGGGCGAGCAGCCCCGGGCCTGGAGGCCCGGGGCGAGCAGCCCCGGGCCTGGAGGCCCGGGGCGAGCAGCCCCGGGCCTGGAGGCCCGGGGCGAGCAGCCCCGGGCCTGGAGGCCCGGGGCGAGCAGCCCCGGGCCTGGAGGCCCGGGGCGAGCAGCCCCGGGCCTGGAGGCCCGGGGCGAGCAGCCCCGGGCCTGGAGGCCCGGGGCGAGCAGCCCCGGGCCTGGAGGCCCGGGGCGAGCAGCCCCGGGCCTGGAGGCCCGGGGCGAGCAGCCCCGGGCCTGGAGGCCCGGGGCGAGCAGCCCCGGGCCTGGAGGCCCGGGGCGAGCAGCCCCGGGCCTGGAGGCCCGGGGCGAGCAGCCCCGGGCCTGGAGGCCCGGGGCGAGCAGCCCCGGGCCTGGAGGCCCGGGGCGAGCAGCCCCGGGCCTGGAGGCCCGGGGCGAGCAGCCCCGGGCCTGGAGGCCCGGGGCGAGCAGCCCCGGGCCTGGAGGCCCGGGGCGAGCAGCCCCGGGCCTGGAGGCCCGGGGCGAGCAGCCCCGGGCCTGGAGGCCCGGGGCGAGCAGCCCCGGGCCTGGAGGCCCGGGGCGAGCAGCCCCGGGCCTGGAGGCCCGGGGCGAGCAGCCCCGGGCCTGGAGGCCCGGGGCGAGCAGCCCCGGGCCTGGAGGCCCGGGGCGAGCAGCCCCGGGCCTGGAGGCCCGGGGCGAGCAGCCCCGGGCCTGGAGGCCCGGGGCGAGCAGCCCCGGGCCTGGAGGCCCGGGGCGAGCAGCCCCGGGCCTGGAGGCCCGGGGCGAGCAGCCCCGGGCCTGGAGGCCCGGGGCGAGCAGCCCCGGGCCTGGAGGCCCGGGGCGAGCGGGGCACTTCCCATTCTGGGTCTCCAATGCCTCGGACCTTTGCGGGTAATCTCTGCACTGAGTCCCCAGGGTCTGGAGGCTGTTTCGGGTCCTGTGAACCCTTTCTCTCAAGTACAGGGAGCGACTTCACCCACGGTGAGCCAAGGTAATGACTCAGGGCTTGGATGCCGGGTCTCGTAGCAGGTGTTTGGGATTCTGTGTTTCCCTACTCTCGGACCTAACCCCGGAGTTTCTGGGCCGAGAGGAAGGGTTTGTTTCCTTTTCGGAGTCAGCCATCTGTCTCCTTGGGATTTTGTGCTTGCTGCATAGCCCCTGGAGGGGCAGCTTGGGATTCTGTGTCTCCCACTTCGCCAACATTCCCCGTAATTTTCTCAGCTTAGACCCCATGGACTGGAGGCTGTGTGGGATACACTGACCCGTTCCTCTCGGGTACAGGCAGAGGCTTCAGGCATGATTAGCCATGGTAAGAGACAGCCCCGGGCGAGGAGGCCCGGGGCGAGCAGCCCCGGGCGAGGCGGCCCGGGGCGAGCAGCCCCGGGCGAGGCGGCCCGGGGCGAGCAGCCCCGGGCGAGGCGGCCCGGGGCGAGGAGCCCCGGGCGAGGCGGCCCGGGGCGAGCAGCCCCGGGCCTGGAGGCCCGGGGCGAGCAGCCCCGGGCCTGGAGGCCCGGGGCGAGCAGCCCCGGGCCTGGAGGCCCGGGGCGAGCAGCCCCGGGCCTGGAGGCCCGGGGCGAGCAGCCCCGGGCCTGGAGGCCCGGGGCGAGCAGCCCCGGGCCTGGAGGCCCGGGGCGAGCAGCCCCGGGCCTGGAGGCCCGGGGCGAGCAGCCCCGGGCCTGGAGGCCCGGGGCGAGCAGCCCCGGGCCTGGAGGCCCGGGGCGAGCAGCCCCGGGCCTGGAGGCCCGGGGCGAGCAGCCCCGGGCCTGGAGGCCCGGGGCGAGCAGCCCCGGGCCTGGAGGCCCGGGGCGAGCAGCCCCGGGCCTGGAGGCCCGGGGCGAGCAGCCCCGGGCCTGGAGGCCCGGGGCGAGCAGCCCCGGGCCTGGAGGCCCGGGGCGAGCAGCCCCGGGCCTGGAGGCCCGGGGCGAGCAGCCCCGGGCCTGGAGGCCCGGGGCGAGCGGGGCACTTCCCATTCTGGGTCTCCAATGCCTCGGACCTTTGCGGGTAATCTCTGCACTGAGTCCCCAGGGTCTGGAGGCTGTTTCGGGTCCTGTGAACCCTTTCTCTCAGGTACAGGGAGCGACTTCACCCACGGTGAGCCAAGGTAATGACTCAGGGCTTGGATGCCGGGTCTCGTAGCAGGTGTTTGGGATTCTGTGTTTCCCTACTCTCGGACCTAACCCCGGAGTTTCTGGGCCGAGAGGAAGGATTTGTTTCCTTTTCGGAGTCAGCCATCTGTCTCCTTGGGATTTTGTGCTTGCTGCATAGCCCCTGGAGGGGCAGCTTGGGATTCTGTGTCTCCCACTTCGCCAACATTCCCCGAAATTTTCTCAGCTTAGACCCCATGGACTGGAGGCTGTGTGGGATACACTGACCCGTTCCTCTCGGGTACAGGCAGAGGCTTCAGGCATGATTAGCCATGGTAAGAGACAGCCCCGGGCGAGGAGGCCCGGGGCGAGCAGCCCCGGGCGAGGAGGCCCGGGGCGAGCAGCCCCGGGCCTGGAGGCCCGGGGCGAGCAGCCCCGGGCCTGGAGGCCCGGGGCGAGCAGCCCCGGGCCTGGAGGCCCGGGGCGAGCAGCCCCGGGCCTGGAGGCCCGGGGCGAGCAGCCCCGGGCCTGGAGGCCCGGGGCGAGCAGCCCCGGGCCTGGAGGCCCGGGGCGAGCAGCCCCGGGCCTGGAGGCCCGGGGCGAGCAGCCCCGGGCCTGGAGGCCCGGGGCGAGCAGCCCCGGGCCTGGAGGCCCGGGGCGAGCAGCCCCGGGCCTGGAGGCCCGGGGCGAGCAGCCCCGGGCCTGGAGGCCCGGGGCGAGCAGCCCCGGGCGAGGCGGCCCGGGGCGAGGAGCCCCGGGCGAGGCGGCCCGGGGCGAGCAGCCCCGGGCCTGGAGGCCCGGGGCGAGCAGCCCCGGGCCTGGAGGCCCGGGGCGAGCAGCCCCGGGCCTGGAGGCCCGGGGCGAGCAGCCCCGGGCCTCGAGGCCCGGGGCGAGCAGCCCCGGGCCTGGAGGCCCGGGGCGAGCAGCCCCGGGCCTCGAGGCCCGGGGCGAGCGGGGCACTTCCCATTCTGGGTCTCCAATGCCTCGGACCTTTGCGGGTAATCTCTGCACTGAGTCCCCAGGGTCTGGAGGCTGTTTCGGGTCCTGTGAACCCTTTCTCTCAGGTACAGGGAGCGACTTCACCCACGGTGAGCCAAGGTAATGACTCAGGGCTTGGATGCCGGGTCTCGTAGCAGGTGTTTGGGATTCTGTGTTTCCCTATTCTCGGACCTAACCCCGGAGTTTCTGGGCCGAGAGGAAGTGTTTGTTTCCTTTTCGGAGTCAGCCATCTGTCTCCTTGGGATTTTGTGCTTGCTGCATAGCCCCTGGAGGGGCAGCTTGGGATTCTGTGTCTCCCACTTCGCCAACATTCCCCGTAATTTTCTCAGCTTAGACCCCATGGACTGGAGGCTGTGTGGGATACACTGACCCGTTCCTCTCGGGTACAGGCAGAGGCTTCAGGCATGATTAGCCATGGTAAGAGACAGCCCCGGGCGAGGAGGCCCGGGGCGAGCAGCCCCGGGCGAGGCGGCCCGGGGCGAGCAGCCCCGGGCGAGGCGGCCCGGGGCGAGCAGCCCCGGGCGAGGCGGCCCGGGGCGAGCAGCCCCGGGCGAGAAGGCCCGGGGCGAGGAGCCCCGGGCGAGGCGGCCCGGGGCGAGCAGCCCCGGGCCTGGAGGCCCGGGGCGAGCAGCCCCGGGCCTGGAGGCCCGGGGCGAGCAGCCCCGGGCCTGGAGGCCCGGGGCGAGCAGCCCCGGGCCTGGAGGCCCGGGGCGAGCAGCCCCGGGCCTGGAGGCCCGGGGCGAGCAGCCCCGGGCCTGGAGGCCCGGGGCGAGCAGCCCCGGGCCTGGAGGCCCGGGGCGAGCAGCCCCGGGCCTGGAGGCCCGGGGCGAGCAGCCCCGGGCCTGGAGGCCCGGGGCGAGCAGCCCCGGGCCTGGAGGCCCGGGGCGAGCGGGGCACTTCCCATTCTGGGTCTCCAATGCCTCGGACCTTTGCGGGCAATCTCTGCACTGAGTCCCCAGGGTCTGGAGGCTGTTTCGGGTCCTGTGAACCCTTTCTCTCAGGTACAGGGAGCGACTTCACCCACGGTGAGCCAAGGTAATGACTCAGGGCTTGGATGCCGGGTCTCGTAGCAGGTGTTTGGGATTCTGTGTTTCCCTACTCTCGGACCTAACCCCGGAGTTTCTGGGCCGAGAGGAAGGGTTTGTTTCCTTTTCGGAGTCAGCCATCTGTCTCCTTGGGATTTTGTGCTTGCTGCATAGCCCCTGGAGGGGCAGCTTGGGATTCTGTGTCTCCCACTTCGCCAACATTCCCCGTAATTTTCTCAGCTTAGACCCCATGGACTGGAGGCTGTGTGGGATACACTGACCCGTTCCTCTCGGGTACAGGCAGAGGCTTCAGGCATGATTAGCCATGGTAAGAGACAGCCCCGGGCGAGGAGGCCCGGGGCGAGGCGGCCCGGGGCGAGGAGCCCCGGGCGAGGCGGCCCGGGGCGAGCAGCCCCGGGCGAGGCGGCCCGGGGCGAGCAGCCCCGGGCGAGGCGGCCCGGGGCGAGCAGCCCCGGGCGAGGCGGCCCGGGGCGAGCAGCCCCGGGCGAGGCGGCCCGGGGCGAGCAGCCCCGGGCGAGGCGGCCCGGGGCGAGCAGCCCCGGGCGAGGCGGCCCGGGGCGAGCAGCCCCGGGCGAGGCGGCCCGGGGCGAGCAGCCCCGGGCGAGGCGGCCCGGGGCGAGCAGCCCCGGGCGAGGCGGCCCGGGGCGAGCAGCCCCGGGCGAGGCGGCCCGGGGCGAGCAGCCCCGGGCGAGGCGGCCCGGGGCGAGCAGCCCCGGGCGAGGCGGCCCGGGGCGAGCAGCCCCGGGCGAGGCGGCCCGGGGCGAGCAGCCCCGGGCGAGGCGGCCCGGGGCGAGCAGCCCCGGGCGAGGCGGCCCGGGGCGAGCAGCCCCGGGCGAGGCGGCCCGGGGCGAGCAGCCCCGGGCCTGGAGGCCCGGGGCGAGCAGCCCCGGGCGAGGCGGCCCGGGGCGAGCAGCCCCGGGCGAGGCGGCCCGGGGCGAGCAGCCCCGGGCCTGGAGGCCCGGGGCGAGCAGCCCCGGGCGAGGCGGCCCGGGGCGAGCAGCCCCGGGCGAGGCGGCCCGGGGCGAGCAGCCCCGGGCCTGGAGGCCCGGGGCGAGCAGCCCCGGGCCTGGAGGCCCGGGGCGAGCAGCCCCGGGCCTGGAGGCCCGGGGCGAGCAGCCCCGGGCCTGGAGGCCCGGGGCGAGCAGCCCCGGGCCTGGAGGCCCGGGGCGAGCAGCCCCGGGCCTGGAGGCCCGGGGCGAGCAGCCCCGGGCCTGGAGGCCCGGGGCGAGCAGCCCCGGGCCTGGAGGCCCGGGGCGAGCAGCCCCGGGCCTGGAGGCCCGGGGCGAGCAGCCCCGGGCCTGGAGGCCCGGGGCGAGCAGCCCCGGGCCTGGAGGCCCGGGGCGAGCAGCCCCGGGCCTGGAGGCCCGGGGCGAGCAGCCCCGGGCCTGGAGGCCCGGGGCGAGCAGCCCCGGGCCTGGAGGCCCGGGGCGAGCAGCCCCGGGCCTGGAGGCCCGGGGCGAGCAGCCCCGGGCCTGGAGGCCCGGGGCGAGCAGCCCCGGGCCTGGAGGCCCGGGGCGAGCAGCCCCGGGCCTGGAGGCCCGGGGCGAGCAGCCCCGGGCCTGGAGGCCCGGGGCGAGCAGCCCCGGGCCTGGAGGCCCGGGGCGAGCAGCCCCGGGCCTGGAGGCCCGGGGCGAGCAGCCCCGGGCCTGGAGGCCCGGGGCGAGCAGCCCCGGGCCTGGAGGCCCGGGGCGAGCAGCCCCGGGCCTGGAGGCCCGGGGCGAGCAGCCCCGGGCCTGGAGGCCCGGGGCGAGCAGCCCCGGGCCTGGAGGCCCGGGGCGAGCAGCCCCGGGCCTGGAGGCCCGGGGCGAGCAGCCCCGGGCCTGGAGGCCCGGGGCGAGCAGCCCCGGGCCTGGAGGCCCGGGGCGAGCAGCCCCGGGCCTGGAGGCCCGGGGCGAGCAGCCCCGGGCCTGGAGGCCCGGGGCGAGCAGCCCCGGGCCTGGAGGCCCGGGGCGAGCAGCCCCGGGCCTGGAGGCCCGGGGCGAGCAGCCCCGGGCCTGGAGGCCCGGGGCGAGCAGCCCCGGGCCTGGAGGCCCGGGGCGAGCAGCCCCGGGCCTGGAGGCCCGGGGCGAGCAGCCCCGGGCCTGGAGGCCCGGGGCGAGCAGCCCCGGGCCTGGAGGCCCGGGGCGAGCAGCCCCGGGCCTGGAGGCCCGGGGCGAGCAGCCCCGGGCCTGGAGGCCCGGGGCGAGCAGCCCCGGGCCTGGAGGCCCGGGGCGAGCAGCCCCGGGCCTGGAGGCCCGGGGCGAGCAGCCCCGGGCCTGGAGGCCCGGGGCGAGCAGCCCCGGGCCTGGAGGCCCGGGGCGAGCAGCCCCGGGCCTGGAGGCCCGGGGCGAGCAGCCCCGGGCCTGGAGGCCCGGGGCGAGCAGCCCCGGGCCTGGAGGCCCGGGGCGAGCAGCCCCGGGCCTGGAGGCCCGGGGCGAGCAGCCCCGGGCCTGGAGGCCCGGGGCGAGCAGCCCCGGGCCTGGAGGCCCGGGGCGAGCAGCCCCGGGCCTGGAGGCCCGGGGCGAGCAGCCCCGGGCCTGGAGGCCCGGGGCGAGCAGCCCCGGGCCTGGAGGCCCGGGGCGAGCAGCCCCGGGCCTGGAGGCCCGGGGCGAGCAGCCCCGGGCCTGGAGGCCCGGGGCGAGCAGCCCCGGGCCTGGAGGCCCGGGGCGAGCAGCCCCGGGCCTGGAGGCCCGGGGCGAGCAGCCCCGGGCCTGGAGGCCCGGGGCGAGCAGCCCCGGGCCTGGAGGCCCGGGGCGAGCGGGGCACTTCCCATTCTGGGTCTCCAATGCCTCGGACCTTTGCGGGTAATCTCTGCACTGAGTCCCCAGGGTCTGGAGGCTGTTTCGGGTCCTGTGAACCCTTTCTCTCAGGTACAGGGAGCGACTTCACCCACGGTGAGCCAAGGTAATGACTCAGGGCTTGGATGCCGGGTCTCGTAGCAGGTGTTTGGGATTCTGTGTTTCCCTACTCTCGGACCTAACCCCGGAGTTTCTGGGCCGAGAGGAAGGGTTTGTTTCCTTTTCGGAGTCAGCCATCTGTCTCCTTGGGATTTTGTGCTTGCTGCATAGCCCCTGGAGGGGCAGCTTGGGATTCTGTGTCTCCCACTTCGCCAACATTCCCCGTAATTTTCTCAGCTTAGACCCCATGGACTGGAGGCTGTGTGGGATACACTGACCCGTTCCTCTCGGGTACAGGCAGAGGCTTCAGGCATGATTAGCCATGGTAAGAGACAGCCCCGGGCGAGGAGGCCCGGGGCGAGCAGCCCCGGGCGAGGCGGCCCGGGGCGAGCAGCCCCGGGCGAGGCGGCCCGGGGCGAGCAGCCCCGGGCGAGGCGGCCCGGGGCGAGGAGCCCCGGGCGAGGAGGCCCGGGGCGAGCAGCCCCGGGCGAGGCGGCCCGGGGCGAGCAGCCCCGGGCGAGGCGGCCCGGGGCGAGCAGCCCCGGGCGAGGCGGCCCGGGGCGAGGAGCCCCGGGCGAGGCGGCCCGGGGCGAGCAGCCCCGGGCGAGGCGGCCCGGGGCGAGCAGCCCCGGGCGAGGCGGCCCGGGGCGAGGAGCCCCGGGCGAGGCGGCCCGGGGCGAGCAGCCCCGGGCCTGGAGGCCCGGGGCGAGCAGCCCCGGGCCTGGAGGCCCGGGGCGAGCAGCCCCGGGCCTGGAGGCCCGGGGCGAGCAGCCCCGGGCCTGGAGGCCCGGGGCGAGCAGCCCCGGGCCTGGAGGCCCGGGGCGAGCAGCCCCGGGCCTGGAGGCCCGGGGCGAGCAGCCCCGGGCCTGGAGGCCCGGGGCGAGCAGCCCCGGGCCTGGAGGCCCGGGGCGAGCAGCCCCGGGCCTGGAGGCCCGGGGCGAGCAGCCCCGGGCCTGGAGGCCCGGGGCGAGCAGCCCCGGGCCTGGAGGCCCGGGGCGAGCAGCCCCGGGCCTGGAGGCCCGGGGCGAGCAGCCCCGGGCCTGGAGGCCCGGGGCGAGCAGCCCCGGGCCTGGAGGCCCGGGGCGAGCAGCCCCGGGCCTGGAGGCCCGGGGCGAGCAGCCCCGGGCCTGGAGGCCCGGGGCGAGCAGCCCCGGGCCTGGAGGCCCGGGGCGAGCAGCCCCGGGCCTGGAGGCCCGGGGCGAGCAGCCCCGGGCCTGGAGGCCCGGGGCGAGCAGCCCCGGGCCTGGAGGCCCGGGGCGAGCAGCCCCGGGCCTGGAGGCCCGGGGCGAGCAGCCCCGGGCCTGGAGGCCCGGGGCGAGCAGCCCCGGGCCTGGAGGCCCGGGGCGAGCAGCCCCGGGCCTGGAGGCCCGGGGCGAGCAGCCCCGGGCCTGGAGGCCCGGGGCGAGCAGCCCCGGGCCTGGAGGCCCGGGGCGAGCAGCCCCGGGCCTGGAGGCCCGGGGCGAGCAGCCCCGGGCCTGGAGGCCCGGGGCGAGCAGCCCCGGGCCTGGAGGCCCGGGGCGAGCAGCCCCGGGCCTGGAGGCCCGGGGCGAGCAGCCCCGGGCCTGGAGGCCCGGGGCGAGCAGCCCCGGGCCTGGAGGCCCGGGGCGAGCAGCCCCGGGCCTGGAGGCCCGGGGCGAGCAGCCCCGGGCCTGGAGGCCCGGGGCGAGCAGCCCCGGGCGAGGCGGCCCGGGGCGAGGAGCCCCGGGCGAGGCGGCCCGGGGCGAGCAGCCCCGGGCCTGGAGGCCCGGGGCGAGCAGCCCCGGGCCTGGAGGCCCGGGGCGAGCAGCCCCGGGCCTGGAGGCCCGGGGCGAGCAGCCCCGGGCCTGGAGGCCCGGGGCGAGCAGCCCCGGGCCTGGAGGCCCGGGGCGAGCAGCCCCGGGCCTCGAGGCCCGGGGCGAGCGGGGCACTTCCCATTCTGGGTCTCCAATGCCTCGGACCTTTGCGGGTAATCTCTGCACTGAGTCCCCAGGGTCTGGAGGCTGTTTCGGGTCCTGTGAACCCTTTCTCTCAGGTACAGGGAGCGACTTCACCCACGGTGAGCCAAGGTAATGACTCAGGGCTTGGATGCCGGGTCTCGTAGCAGGTGTTTGGGATTCTGTGTTTCCCTATTCTCGGACCTAACCCCGGAGTTTCTGGGCCGAGAGGAAGTGTTTGTTTCCTTTTCGGAGTCAGCCATCTGTCTCCTTGGGATTTTGTGCTTGCTGCATAGCCCCTGGAGGGGCAGCTTGGGATTCTGTGTCTCCCACTTCGCCAACATTCCCCGTAATTTTCTCAGCTTAGACCCCATGGACTGGAGGCTGTGTGGGATACACTGACCCGTTCCTCTCGGGTACAGGCAGAGGCTTCAGGCATGATTAGCCATGGTAAGAGACAGCCCCGGGCGAGGAGGCCCGGGGCGAGGCGGCCCGGGGCGAGGAGCCCCGGGCGAGGCGGCCCGGGGCGAGCAGCCCCGGGCGAGGCGGCCCGGGGCGAGCAGCCCCGGGCGAGGAGGCCCGGGGCGAGGAGCCCCGGGCGAGGCGGCCCGGGGCGAGCAGCCCCGGGCCTGGAGGCCCGGGGCGAGCAGCCCCGGGCCTGGAGGCCCGGGGCGAGCAGCCCCGGGCCTGGAGGCCCGGGGCGAGCAGCCCCGGGCCTGGAGGCCCGGGGCGAGCAGCCCCGGGCCTGGAGGCCCGGGGCGAGCAGCCCCGGGCCTGGAGGCCCGGGGCGAGCAGCCCCGGGCCTGGAGGCCCGGGGCGAGCAGCCCCGGGCCTCGAGGCCCGGGGCGAGCGGGGCACTTCCCATTCTGGGTCTCCAATGCCTCGGACCTTTGCGGGTAATCTCTGCACTGAGTCCCCAGGGTCTGGAGGCTGTTTCGGGTCCTGTGAACCCTTTCTCTCAGGTACAGGGAGCGACTTCACCCACGGTGAGCCAAGGTAATGACTCAGGGCTTGGATGCCGGGTCTCGTAGCAGGTGTTTGGGATTCTGTGTTTCCCTATTCTCGGACCTAACCCCGGAGTTTCTGGGCCGAGAGGACGTGTTTGTTTCCTTTTCGGAGTCAGCCATCTGTCTCCTTGGGATTTTGTGCTTGCTGCATATCCCCTGGAGGGGCAGCTTGGGATTCTGTGTCTCCCACTTCGCCAACATTCCCCGTAATTTTCTCAGCTTAGACCCCATGGACTGGAGGCTGTGTGGGATACACTGACCCGTTCCTCTCGGGTACAGGCAGAGGCTTCAGGCATGATTAGCCATGGTAAGAGACAGCCCCGGGCGAGGAGGCCCGGGGCGAGCAGCCCCGGGCGAGGCGGCCCGGGGCGAGCAGCCCCGGGCGAGGCGGCCCGGGGCGAGCAGCCCCGGGCGAGGCGGCCCGGGGCGAGCAGCCCCGGGCGAGGCGGCCCGGGGCGAGCAGCCCCGGGCGAGGCGGCCCGGGGCGAGCAGCCCCGGGCGAGGCGGCCCGGGGCGAGCAGCCCCGGGCGAGGCGGCCCGGGGCGAGCAGCCCCGGGCGAGGCGGCCCGGGGCGAGCAGCCCCGGGCGAGGCGGCCCGGGGCGAGCAGCCCCGGGCGAGGCGGCCCGGGGCGAGCAGCCCCGGGCGAGGCGGCCCGGGGCGAGCAGCCCCGGGCCTGGAGGCCCGGGGCGAGCAGCCCCGGGCCTGGAGGCCCGGGGCGAGCAGCCCCGGGCCTGGAGGCCCGGGGCGAGCAGCCCCGGGCCTGGAGGCCCGGGGCGAGCAGCCCCGGGCCTGGAGGCCCGGGGCGAGCAGCCCCGGGCCTGGAGGCCCGGGGCGAGCAGCCCCGGGCCTGGAGGCCCGGGGCGAGCAGCCCCGGGCCTGGAGGCCCGGGGCGAGCAGCCCCGGGCCTGGAGGCCCGGGGCGAGCAGCCCCGGGCCTGGAGGCCCGGGGCGAGCAGCCCCGGGCCTGGAGGCCCGGGGCGAGCAGCCCCGGGCCTGGAGGCCCGGGGCGAGCAGCCCCGGGCCTGGAGGCCCGGGGCGAGCAGCCCCGGGCCTGGAGGCCCGGGGCGAGCAGCCCCGGGCCTGGAGGCCCGGGGCGAGCAGCCCCGGGCCTGGAGGCCCGGGGCGAGCAGCCCCGGGCCTGGAGGCCCGGGGCGAGCAGCCCCGGGCCTGGAGGCCCGGGGCGAGCAGCCCCGGGCCTGGAGGCCCGGGGCGAGCAGCCCCGGGCCTGGAGGCCCGGGGCGAGCAGCCCCGGGCCTGGAGGCCCGGGGCGAGCAGCCCCGGGCCTGGAGGCCCGGGGCGAGCAGCCCCGGGCCTGGAGGCCCGGGGCGAGCAGCCCCGGGCCTGGAGGCCCGGGGCGAGCAGCCCCGGGCCTGGAGGCCCGGGGCGAGCAGCCCCGGGCCTGGAGGCCCGGGGCGAGCAGCCCCGGGCCTGGAGGCCCGGGGCGAGCAGCCCCGGGCCTGGAGGCCCGGGGCGAGCAGCCCCGGGCCTGGAGGCCCGGGGCGAGCAGCCCCGGGCCTGGAGGCCCGGGGCGAGCAGCCCCGGGCCTGGAGGCCCGGGGCGAGCAGCCCCGGGCCTGGAGGCCCGGGGCGAGCAGCCCCGGGCCTGGAGGCCCGGGGCGAGCAGCCCCGGGCCTGGAGGCCCGGGGCGAGCAGCCCCGGGCCTGGAGGCCCGGGGCGAGCAGCCCCGGGCCTGGAGGCCCGGGGCGAGCAGCCCCGGGCCTGGAGGCCCGGGGCGAGCAGCCCCGGGCCTGGAGGCCCGGGGCGAGCAGCCCCGGGCCTGGAGGCCCGGGGCGAGCAGCCCCGGGCCTGGAGGCCCGGGGCGAGCAGCCCCGGGCCTGGAGGCCCGGGGCGAGCAGCCCCGGGCCTGGAGGCCCGGGGCGAGCAGCCCCGGGCCTGGAGGCCCGGGGCGAGCAGCCCCGGGCCTGGAGGCCCGGGGCGAGCAGCCCCGGGCCTGGAGGCCCGGGGCGAGCAGCCCCGGGCCTGGAGGCCCGGGGCGAGCAGCCCCGGGCCTGGAGGCCCGGGGCGAGCAGCCCCGGGCCTGGAGGCCCGGGGCGAGCAGCCCCGGGCCTGGAGGCCCGGGGCGAGCAGCCCCGGGCCTGGAGGCCCGGGGCGAGCAGCCCCGGGCCTGGAGGCCCGGGGCGAGCAGCCCCGGGCCTGGAGGCCCGGGGCGAGCAGCCCCGGGCCTGGAGGCCCGGGGCGAGCAGCCCCGGGCCTGGAGGCCCGGGGCGAGCAGCCCCGGGCCTGGAGGCCCGGGGCGAGCAGCCCCGGGCCTGGAGGCCCGGGGCGAGCAGCCCCGGGCCTGGAGGCCCGGGGCGAGCAGCCCCGGGCCTGGAGGCCCGGGGCGAGCAGCCCCGGGCCTGGAGGCCCGGGGCGAGCAGCCCCGGGCCTGGAGGCCCGGGGCGAGCAGCCCCGGGCCTGGAGGCCCGGGGCGAGCAGCCCCGGGCCTGGAGGCCCGGGGCGAGCAGCCCCGGGCCTGGAGGCCCGGGGCGAGCAGCCCCGGGCCTGGAGGCCCGGGGCGAGCAGCCCCGGGCCTGGAGGCCCGGGGCGAGCAGCCCCGGGCCTGGAGGCCCGGGGCGAGCAGCCCCGGGCCTGGAGGCCCGGGGCGAGCAGCCCCGGGCCTGGAGGCCCGGGGCGAGCAGCCCCGGGCCTGGAGGCCCGGGGCGAGCAGCCCCGGGCCTGGAGGCCCGGGGCGAGCAGCCCCGGGCCTGGAGGCCCGGGGCGAGCAGCCCCGGGCCTGGAGGCCCGGGGCGAGCAGCCCCGGGCCTGGAGGCCCGGGGCGAGCAGCCCCGGGCCTGGAGGCCCGGGGCGAGCAGCCCCGGGCCTGGAGGCCCGGGGCGAGCAGCCCCGGGCCTGGAGGCCCGGGGCGAGCAGCCCCGGGCCTGGAGGCCCGGGGCGAGCAGCCCCGGGCCTGGAGGCCCGGGGCGAGCAGCCCCGGGCCTGGAGGCCCGGGGCGAGCAGCCCCGGGCCTGGAGGCCCGGGGCGAGCAGCCCCGGGCCTGGAGGCCCGGGGCGAGCAGCCCCGGGCCTGGAGGCCCGGGGCGAGCAGCCCCGGGCCTGGAGGCCCGGGGCGAGCAGCCCCGGGCCTGGAGGCCCGGGGCGAGCAGCCCCGGGCCTGGAGGCCCGGGGCGAGCAGCCCCGGGCCTGGAGGCCCGGGGCGAGCAGCCCCGGGCCTGGAGGCCCGGGGCGAGCAGCCCCGGGCCTGGAGGCCCGGGGCGAGCAGCCCCGGGCCTGGAGGCCCGGGGCGAGCAGCCCCGGGCCTGGAGGCCCGGGGCGAGCAGCCCCGGGCCTGGAGGCCCGGGGCGAGCAGCCCCGGGCCTGGAGGCCCGGGGCGAGCAGCCCCGGGCCTGGAGGCCCGGGGCGAGCAGCCCCGGGCCTGGAGGCCCGGGGCGAGCAGCCCCGGGCCTGGAGGCCCGGGGCGAGCGGGGCACTTCCCATTCTGGGTCTCCAATGCCTCGGACCTTTGCGGGTAATCTCTGCACTGAGTCCCCAGGGTCTGGAGGCTGTTTCGGGTCCTGTGAACCCTTTCTCTCAGGTACAGGGAGCGACTTCACCCACGGTGAGCCAAGGTAATGACTCAGGGCTTGGATGCCGGGTCTCGTAGCAGGTGTTTGGGATTCTGTGTTTCCCTACTCTCGGACCTAACCCCGGAGTTTCTGGGCCGAGAGGAAGGATTTGTTTCCTTTTCGGAGTCAGCCATCTGTCTCCTTGGGATTTTGTGCTTGCTGCATAGCCCCTGGAGGGGCAGCTTGGGATTCTGTGTCTCCCACTTCGCCAACATTCCCCGAAATTTTCTCAGCTTAGACCCCATGGACTGGAGGCTGTGTGGGATACACTGACCCGTTCCTCTCGGGTACAGGCAGAGGCTTCAGGCATGATTAGCCATGGTAAGAGACAGCCCCGGGCGAGGAGGCCCGGGGCGAGCAGCCCCGGGCGAGGAGGCCCGGGGCGAGCAGCCCCGGGCCTGGAGGCCCGGGGCGAGCAGCCCCGGGCCTGGAGGCCCGGGGCGAGCAGCCCCGGGCCTGGAGGCCCGGGGCGAGCAGCCCCGGGCCTGGAGGCCCGGGGCGAGCAGCCCCGGGCCTGGAGGCCCGGGGCGAGCAGCCCCGGGCCTGGAGGCCCGGGGCGAGCAGCCCCGGGCCTGGAGGCCCGGGGCGAGCAGCCCCGGGCCTGGAGGCCCGGGGCGAGCAGCCCCGGGCCTGGAGGCCCGGGGCGAGCAGCCCCGGGCCTGGAGGCCCGGGGCGAGCAGCCCCGGGCCTGGAGGCCCGGGGCGAGCAGCCCCGGGCCTGGAGGCCCGGGGCGAGCAGCCCCGGGCGAGGCGGCCCGGGGCGAGGAGCCCCGGGCGAGGCGGCCCGGGGCGAGCAGCCCCGGGCCTGGAGGCCCGGGGCGAGCAGCCCCGGGCCTGGAGGCCCGGGGCGAGCAGCCCCGGGCCTGGAGGCCCGGGGCGAGCAGCCCCGGGCCTCGAGGCCCGGGGCGAGCGGGGCACTTCCCATTCTGGGTCTCCAATGCCTCGGACCTTTGCGGGTAATCTCTGCACTGAGTCCCCAGGGTCTGGAGGCTGTTTCGGGTCCTGTGAACCCTTTCTCTCAGGTACAGGGAGCGACTTCACCCACGGTGAGCCAAGGTAATGACTCAGGGCTTGGATGCCGGGTCTCGTAGCAGGTGTTTGGGATTCTGTGTTTCCCTATTCTCGGACCTAACCCCGGAGTTTCTGGGCCGAGAGGAAGTGTTTGTTTCCTTTTCGGAGTCAGCCATCTGTCTCCTTGGGATTTTGTGCTTGCTGCATAGCCCCTGGAGGGGCAGCTTGGGATTCTGTGTCTCCCACTTCGCCAACATTCCCCGTAATTTTCTCAGCTTAGACCCCATGGACTGGAGGCTGTGTGGGATACACTGACCCGTTCCTCTCGGGTACAGGCAGAGGCTTCAGGCATGATTAGCCATGGTAAGAGACAGCCCCGGGCGAGGAGGCCCGGGGCGAGGCGGCCCGGGGCGAGGAGCCCCGGGCGAGGCGGCCCGGGGCGAGCAGCCCCGGGCGAGGCGGCCCGGGGCGAGCAGCCCCGGGCGAGGAGGCCCGGGGCGAGGAGCCCCGGGCGAGGCGGCCCGGGGCGAGCAGCCCCGGGCCTGGAGGCCCGGGGCGAGCAGCCCCGGGCCTGGAGGCCCGGGGCGAGCAGCCCCGGGCCTGGAGGCCCGGGGCGAGCAGCCCCGGGCCTGGAGGCCCGGGGCGAGCAGCCCCGGGCCTGGAGGCCCGGGGCGAGCAGCCCCGGGCCTGGAGGCCCGGGGCGAGCAGCCCCGGGCCTGGAGGCCCGGGGCGAGCAGCCCCGGGCCTCGAGGCCCGGGGCGAGCGGGGCACTTCCCATTCTGGGTCTCCAATGCCTCGGACCTTTGCGGGTAATCTCTGCACTGAGTCCCCAGGGTCTGGAGGCTGTTTCGGGTCCTGTGAACCCTTTCTCTCAGGTACAGGGAGCGACTTCACCCACGGTGAGCCAAGGTAATGACTCAGGGCTTGGATGCCGGGTCTCGTAGCAGGTGTTTGGGATTCTGTGTTTCCCTATTCTCGGACCTAACCCCGGAGTTTCTGGGCCGAGAGGACGTGTTTGTTTCCTTTTCGGAGTCAGCCATCTGTCTCCTTGGGATTTTGTGCTTGCTGCATATCCCCTGGAGGGGCAGCTTGGGATTCTGTGTCTCCCACTTCGCCAACATTCCCCGTAATTTTCTCAGCTTAGACCCCATGGACTGGAGGCTGTGTGGGATACACTGACCCGTTCCTCTCGGGTACAGGCAGAGGCTTCAGGCATGATTAGCCATGGTAAGAGACAGCCCCGGGCGAGGAGGCCCGGGGCGAGCAGCCCCGGGCGAGGCGGCCCGGGGCGAGCAGCCCCGGGCGAGGCGGCCCGGGGCGAGCAGCCCCGGGCGAGGCGGCCCGGGGCGAGCAGCCCCGGGCGAGGCGGCCCGGGGCGAGCAGCCCCGGGCGAGGCGGCCCGGGGCGAGCAGCCCCGGGCGAGGCGGCCCGGGGCGAGCAGCCCCGGGCGAGGCGGCCCGGGGCGAGCAGCCCCGGGCGAGGCGGCCCGGGGCGAGCAGCCCCGGGCGAGGCGGCCCGGGGCGAGCAGCCCCGGGCGAGGCGGCCCGGGGCGAGCAGCCCCGGGCGAGGCGGCCCGGGGCGAGCAGCCCCGGGCGAGGCGGCCCGGGGCGAGCAGCCCCGGGCGAGGCGGCCCGGGGCGAGCAGCCCCGGGCGAGGCGGCCCGGGGCGAGCAGCCCCGGGCGAGGCGGCCCGGGGCGAGCAGCCCCGGGCCTGGAGGCCCGGGGCGAGCAGCCCCGGGCCTGGAGGCCCGGGGCGAGCAGCCCCGGGCCTGGAGGCCCGGGGCGAGCAGCCCCGGGCCTGGAGGCCCGGGGCGAGCAGCCCCGGGCCTGGAGGCCCGGGGCGAGCAGCCCCGGGCCTGGAGGCCCGGGGCGAGCAGCCCCGGGCCTGGAGGCCCGGGGCGAGCAGCCCCGGGCCTGGAGGCCCGGGGCGAGCAGCCCCGGGCCTGGAGGCCCGGGGCGAGCAGCCCCGGGCCTGGAGGCCCGGGGCGAGCAGCCCCGGGCCTGGAGGCCCGGGGCGAGCAGCCCCGGGCCTGGAGGCCCGGGGCGAGCAGCCCCGGGCCTGGAGGCCCGGGGCGAGCAGCCCCGGGCCTGGAGGCCCGGGGCGAGCAGCCCCGGGCCTGGAGGCCCGGGGCGAGCAGCCCCGGGCCTGGAGGCCCGGGGCGAGCAGCCCCGGGCCTGGAGGCCCGGGGCGAGCAGCCCCGGGCCTGGAGGCCCGGGGCGAGCAGCCCCGGGCCTGGAGGCCCGGGGCGAGCAGCCCCGGGCCTGGAGGCCCGGGGCGAGCAGCCCCGGGCCTGGAGGCCCGGGGCGAGCAGCCCCGGGCCTGGAGGCCCGGGGCGAGCAGCCCCGGGCCTGGAGGCCCGGGGCGAGCAGCCCCGGGCCTGGAGGCCCGGGGCGAGCAGCCCCGGGCCTGGAGGCCCGGGGCGAGCAGCCCCGGGCCTGGAGGCCCGGGGCGAGCAGCCCCGGGCCTGGAGGCCCGGGGCGAGCAGCCCCGGGCCTGGAGGCCCGGGGCGAGCAGCCCCGGGCCTGGAGGCCCGGGGCGAGCAGCCCCGGGCCTGGAGGCCCGGGGCGAGCAGCCCCGGGCCTGGAGGCCCGGGGCGAGCAGCCCCGGGCCTGGAGGCCCGGGGCGAGCAGCCCCGGGCCTGGAGGCCCGGGGCGAGCAGCCCCGGGCCTGGAGGCCCGGGGCGAGCAGCCCCGGGCCTGGAGGCCCGGGGCGAGCAGCCCCGGGCCTGGAGGCCCGGGGCGAGCAGCCCCGGGCCTGGAGGCCCGGGGCGAGCAGCCCCGGGCCTGGAGGCCCGGGGCGAGCAGCCCCGGGCCTGGAGGCCCGGGGCGAGCAGCCCCGGGCCTGGAGGCCCGGGGCGAGCAGCCCCGGGCCTGGAGGCCCGGGGCGAGCAGCCCCGGGCCTGGAGGCCCGGGGCGAGCAGCCCCGGGCCTGGAGGCCCGGGGCGAGCAGCCCCGGGCCTGGAGGCCCGGGGCGAGCAGCCCCGGGCCTGGAGGCCCGGGGCGAGCAGCCCCGGGCCTGGAGGCCCGGGGCGAGCAGCCCCGGGCCTGGAGGCCCGGGGCGAGCAGCCCCGGGCCTGGAGGCCCGGGGCGAGCAGCCCCGGGCCTGGAGGCCCGGGGCGAGCAGCCCCGGGCCTGGAGGCCCGGGGCGAGCAGCCCCGGGCCTGGAGGCCCGGGGCGAGCAGCCCCGGGCCTGGAGGCCCGGGGCGAGCAGCCCCGGGCCTGGAGGCCCGGGGCGAGCAGCCCCGGGCCTGGAGGCCCGGGGCGAGCAGCCCCGGGCCTCGAGGCCCGGGGCGAGCAGCCCCGGGCCTGGAGGCCCGGGGCGAGCAGCCCCGGGCCTCGAGGCCCGGGGCGAGCAGCCCCGGGCCTGGAGGCCCGGGGCGAGCAGCCCCGGGCCTCGAGGCCCGGGGCGAGCAGCCCCGGGCCTGGAGGCCCGGGGCGAGCAGCCCCGGGCCTCGAGGCCCGGGGCGAGCAGCCCCGGGCCTGGAGGCCCGGGGCGAGCAGCCCCGGGCCTCGAGGCCCGGGGCGAGCAGCCCCGGGCCTGGAGGCCCGGGGCGAGCAGCCCCGGGCCTCGAGGCCCGGGGCGAGCAGCCCCGGGCCTGGAGGCCCGGGGCGAGCAGCCCCGGGCCTCGAGGCCCGGGGCGAGCAGCCCCGGGCCTGGAGGCCCGGGGCGAGCAGCCCCGGGCCTGGAGGCCCGGGGCGAGCAGCCCCGGGCCTGGAGGCCCGGGGCGAGCAGCCCCGGGCCTGGAGGCCCGGGGCGAGCAGCCCCGGGCCTGGAGGCCCGGGGCGAGCAGCCCCGGGCCTGGAGGCCCGGGGCGAGCAGCCCCGGGCCTGGAGGCCCGGGGCGAGCAGCCCCGGGCCTGGAGGCCCGGGGCGAGCAGCCCCGGGCCTGGAGGCCCGGGGCGAGCAGCCCCGGGCCTGGAGGCCCGGGGCGAGCAGCCCCGGGCCTGGAGGCCCGGGGCGAGCAGCCCCGGGCCTGGAGGCCCGGGGCGAGCAGCCCCGGGCCTGGAGGCCCGGGGCGAGCAGCCCCGGGCCTGGAGGCCCGGGGCGAGCAGCCCCGGGCCTGGAGGCCCGGGGCGAGCAGCCCCGGGCCTGGAGGCCCGGGGCGAGCAGCCCCGGGCCTGGAGGCCCGGGGCGAGCAGCCCCGGGCCTGGAGGCCCGGGGCGAGCAGCCCCGGGCCTGGAGGCCCGGGGCGAGCAGCCCCGGGCCTGGAGGCCCGGGGCGAGCAGCCCCGGGCCTGGAGGCCCGGGGCGAGCAGCCCCGGGCCTGGAGGCCCGGGGCGAGCAGCCCCGGGCCTGGAGGCCCGGGGCGAGCGGGGCACTTCCCATTCTGGGTCTCCAATGCCTCGGACCTTTGCGGGTAATCTCTGCACTGAGTCCCCAGGGTCTGGAGGCTGTTTCGGGTCCTGTGAACCCTTTCTCTCAGGTACAGGGAGCGACTTCACCCACGGTGAGCCAAGGTAATGACTCAGGGCTTGGATGCCGGGTCTCGTAGCAGGTGTTTGGGATTCTGTGTTTCCCTACTCTCGGACCTAACCCCGGAGTTTCTGGGCCGAGAGGAAGGGTTTGTTTCCTTTTCGGAGTCAGCCATCTGTCTCCTTGGGATTTTGTGCTTGCTGCATAGCCCCTGGAGGGGCAGCTTGGGATTCTGTGTCTCCCACTTCGCCAACATTCCCCGTAATTTTCTCAGCTTAGACCCCATGGACTGGAGGCTGTGTGGGATACACTGACCCGTTCCTCTCGGGTACAGGCAGAGGCTTCAGGCATGATTAGCCATGGTAAGAGACAGCCCCGGGCGAGGAGGCCCGGGGCGAGCAGCCCCGGGCGAGGCGGCCCCGGGCGAGCAGCCCCGGGCGAGGCGGCCCGGGGTGAGCAGCCCCGGGCGAGGAGGCCCGGGGCGAGGAGCCCCGGGCGAGGCGGCCCGGGGCGAGCAGCCCCGGGCCTGGAGGCCCGGGGCGAGCAGCCCCGGGCCTGGAGGCCCGGGGCGAGCAGCCCCGGGCCTGGAGGCCCGGGGCGAGCAGCCCCGGGCCTGGAGGCCCGGGGCGAGCAGCCCCGGGCCTGGAGGCCCGGGGCGAGCAGCCCCGGGCCTGGAGGCCCGGGGCGAGCAGCCCCGGGCCTGGAGGCCCGGGGCGAGCAGCCCCGGGCCTCGAGGCCCGGGGCGAGCAGCCCTGGGCCTCGAGGCCCGGGGCGAGCGGGGCACTTCCCATTCTGGGTCTCCAATGCCTCGGACCTTTGCGGGTAATCTCTGCACTGAGTCCCCAGGGTCTGGAGGCTGTTTCGGGTCCTGTGAACCCTTTCTCTCAGGTACAGGGAGCGACTTCACCCACGGTGAGCCAAGGTAATGACTCAGGGCTTGGATGCCGGGTCTCGTAGCAGGTGTTTGGGATTCTGTGTTTCCCTATTCTCGGACCTAACCCCGGAGTTTCTGGGCCGAGAGGAAGTGTTTGTTTCCTTTTCGGAGTCAGCCATCTGTCTCCTTGGGATTTTGTGCTTGCTGCATAGCCCCTGGAGGGGCAGCTTGGGATTCTGTGTCTCCCACTTCGCCAACATTCCCCGTAATTTTGTCAGCTTAGACCCCATCGACTGGAGGCTGTGTGGGATACACTGACCCGTTCCTCTCGGGTACAGGCAGAGGCTTCAGGCATGATTAGCCATGGTAAGAGACAGCCCCGGGCGAGGAGGCCCGGGGCGAGCAGCCCCGGGCGAGGAGGCCCGGGGCGAGCAGCCCCGGGCGAGGCGGCCCGGGGCGAGCAGCCCCGGGCGAGGCGGCCCGGGGCGAGCAGCCCCGGGCGAGAAGGCCCGGGGCGAGGAGCCCCGGGCGAGGCGGCCCGGGGCGAGCAGCCCCGGGCCTGGAGGCCCGGGGCGAGCAGCCCCGGGCCTGGAGGCCCGGGGCGAGCAGCCCCGGGCCTGGAGGCCCGGGGCGAGCAGCCCCGGGCCTGGAGGCCCGGGGCGAGCAGCCCCGGGCCTGGAGGCCCGGGGCGAGCAGCCCCGGGCCTGGAGGCCCGGGGCGAGCAGCCCCGGGCCTGGAGGCCCGGGGCGAGCAGCCCCGGGCCTGGAGGCCCGGGGCGAGCAGCCCCGGGCCTGGAGGCCCGGGGCGAGCGGGGCACTTCCCATTCTGGGTCTCCAATGCCTCGGACCTTTGCGGGCAATCTCTGCACTGAGTCCCCAGGGTCTGGAGGCTGTTTCGGGTCCTGTGAACCCTTTCTCTCAGGTACAGGGAGCGACTTCACCCACGGTGAGCCAAGGTAATGACTCAGGGCTTGGATGCCGGGTCTCGTAGCAGGTGTTTGGGATTCTGTGTTTCCCTACTCTCGGACCTAACCCCGGAGTTTCTGGGCCGAGAGGAAGGGTTTGTTTCCTTTTCGGAGTCAGCCATCTGTCTCCTTGGGATTTTGTGCTTGCTGCATAGCCCCTGGAGGGGCAGCTTGGGATTCTGTGTCTCCCACTTCGCCAACATTCCCCGTAATTTTCTCAGCTTAGACCCCATGGACTGGAGGCTGTGTGGGATACACTGACCCGTTCCTCTCGGGTACAGGCAGAGGCTTCAGGCATGATTAGCCATGGTAAGAGACAGCCCCGGGCGAGGAGGCCCGGGGCGAGGCGGCCCGGGGCGAGGAGCCCCGGGCGAGGCGGCCCGGGGCGAGCAGCCCCGGGCGAGGCGGCCCGGGGCGAGCAGCCCCGGGCGAGGAGGCCCGGGGCGAGGAGCCCCGGGCGAGGCGGCCCGGGGCGAGCAGCCCCGGGCCTGGAGGCCCGGGGCGAGCAGCCCCGGGCCTGGAGGCCCGGGGCGAGCAGCCCCGGGCCTGGAGGCCCGGGGCGAGCAGCCCCGGGCCTGGAGGCCCGGGGCGAGCAGCCCCGGGCCTGGAGGCCCGGGGCGAGCAGCCCCGGGCCTGGAGGCCCGGGGCGAGCAGCCCCGGGCCTCGAGGCCCGGGGCGAGCGGGGCACTTCCCATTCTGGGTCTCCAATGCCTCGGACCTTTGCGGGTAATCTCTGCACTGAGTCCCCAGGGTCTGGAGGCTGTTTCGGGTCCTGTGAACCCTTTCTCTCAGGTACAGGGAGCGACTTCACCCACGGTGAGCCAAGGTAATGACTCAGGGCTTGGATGCCGGGTCTCGTAGCAGGTGTTTGGGATTCTGTGTTTCCCTATTCTCGGACCTAACCCCGGAGTTTCTGGGCCGAGAGGAAGTGTTTGTTTCCTTTTCGGAGTCAGCCATCTGTCTCCTTGGGATTTTGTGCTTGCTGCATAGCCCCTGGAGGGGCAGCTTGGGATTCTGTGTCTCCCACTTCGCCAACATTCCCCGTAATTTTCTCAGCTTAGACCCCATGGACTGGAGGCTGTGTGGGATACACTGACCCGTTCCTCTCGGGTACAGGCAGAGGCTTCAGGCATGATTAGCCATGGTAAGAGACAGCCCCGGGCGAGGAGGCCCGGGGCGAGCAGCCCCGGGCGAGGCGGCCCGGGGCGAGCAGCCCCGGGCGAGGCGGCCCGGGGCGAGCAGCCCCGGGCGAGGCGGCCCGGGGCGAGCAGCCCCGGGCGAGAAGGCCCGGGGCGAGGAGCCCCGGGCGAGGCGGCCCGGGGCGAGCAGCCCCGGGCCTGGAGGCCCGGGGCGAGCAGCCCCGGGCCTGGAGGCCCGGGGCGAGCAGCCCCGGGCCTGGAGGCCCGGGGCGAGCAGCCCCGGGCCTGGAGGCCCGGGGCGAGCAGCCCCGGGCCTGGAGGCCCGGGGCGAGCAGCCCCGGGCCTGGAGGCCCGGGGCGAGCAGCCCCGGGCCTGGAGGCCCGGGGCGAGCAGCCCCGGGCCTGGAGGCCCGGGGCGAGCGGGGCACTTCCCATTCTGGGTCTCCAATGCCTCGGACCTTTGCGGGCAATCTCTGCACTGAGTCCCCAGGGTCTGGAGGCTGTTTCGGGTCCTGTGAACCCTTTCTCTCAGGTACAGGGAGCGACTTCACCCACGGTGAGCCAAGGTAATGACTCAGGGCTTGGATGCCGGGTCTCGTAGCAGGTGTTTGGGATTCTGTGTTTCCCTACTCTCGGACCTAACCCCGGAGTTTCTGGGCCGAGAGGAAGGGTTTGTTTCCTTTTCGGAGTCAGCCATCTGTCTCCTTGGGATTTTGTGCTTGCTGCATAGCCCCTGGAGGGGCAGCTTGGGATTCTGTGTCTCCCACTTCGCCAACATTCCCCGTAATTTTCTCAGCTTAGACCCCATGGACTGGAGGCTGTGTGGGATACACTGACCCGTTCCTCTCGGGTACAGGCAGAGGCTTCAGGCATGATTAGCCATGGTAAGAGACAGCCCCGGGCGAGGAGGCCCGGGGCGAGGCGGCCCGGGGCGAGGAGCCCCGGGCGAGGCGGCCCGGGGCGAGCAGCCCCGGGCGAGGCGGCCCGGGGCGAGCAGCCCCGGGCGAGGCGGCCCGGGGCGAGGAGCCCCGGGCGAGGCGGCCCGGGGCGAGCAGCCCCGGGCCTGGAGGCCCGGGGCGAGCAGCCCCGGGCCTGGAGGCCCGGGGCGAGCAGCCCCGGGCCTGGAGGCCCGGGGCGAGCAGCCCCGGGCCTGGAGGCCCGGGACGAGCAGCCCCGGGCCTGGAGGCCCGGGGCGAGCAGCCCCGGGCCTGGAGGCCCGGGGCGAGCAGCCCCGGGCCTCGAGGCCCGGGGCGAGCGGGGCACTTCCCATTCTGGGTCTCCAATGCCTCGGACCTTTGCGGGTAATCTCTGCACTGAGTCCCCAGGGTCTGGAGGCTGTTTCGGGTCCTGTGAACCCTTTCTCTCAGGTACAGGGAGCGACTTCACCCACGGTGAGCCAAGGTAATGACTCAGGGCTTGGATGCCGGGTCTCGTAGCAGGTGTTTGGGATTCTGTGTTTCCCTATTCTCGGACCTAACCCCGGAGTTTCTGGGCCGAGAGGACGTGTTTGTTTCCTTTTCGGAGTCAGCCATCTGTCTCCTTGGGATTTTGTGCTTGCTGCATATCCCCTGGAGGGGCAGCTTGGGATTCTGTGTCTCCCACTTCGCCAACATTCCCCGTAATTTTCTCAGCTTAGACCCCATGGACTGGAGGCTGTGTGGGATACACTGACCCGTTCCTCTCGGGTACAGGCAGAGGCTTCAGGCATGATTAGCCATGGTAAGAGACAGCCCCGGGCGAGGCGGCCCGGGGCGAGCAGCCCCGGGCGAGGCGGCCCGGGGCGAGCAGCCCCGGGCGAGGCGGCCCGGGGCGAGCAGCCCCGGGCGAGGCGGCCCGGGGCGAGCAGCCCCGGGCGAGGCGGCCCGGGGCGAGCAGCCCCGGGCGAGGCGGCCCGGGGCGAGCAGCCCCGGGCGAGGCGGCCCGGGGCGAGCAGCCCCGGGCGAGGCGGCCCGGGGCGAGCAGCCCCGGGCGAGGCGGCCCGGGGCGAGCAGCCCCGGGCGAGGCGGCCCGGGGCGAGCAGCCCCGGGCGAGGCGGCCCGGGGCGAGCAGCCCCGGGCGAGGCGGCCCGGGGCGAGCAGCCCCGGGCCTGGAGGCCCGGGGCGAGCAGCCCCGGGCCTGGAGGCCCGGGGCGAGCAGCCCCGGGCCTGGAGGCCCGGGGCGAGCAGCCCCGGGCCTGGAGGCCCGGGGCGAGCAGCCCCGGGCCTGGAGGCCCGGGGCGAGCAGCCCCGGGCCTGGAGGCCCGGGGCGAGCAGCCCCGGGCCTGGAGGCCCGGGGCGAGCAGCCCCGGGCCTGGAGGCCCGGGGCGAGCAGCCCCGGGCCTGGAGGCCCGGGGCGAGCAGCCCCGGGCCTGGAGGCCCGGGGCGAGCAGCCCCGGGCCTGGAGGCCCGGGGCGAGCAGCCCCGGGCCTGGAGGCCCGGGGCGAGCAGCCCCGGGCCTGGAGGCCCGGGGCGAGCAGCCCCGGGCCTGGAGGCCCGGGGCGAGCAGCCCCGGGCCTGGAGGCCCGGGGCGAGCAGCCCCGGGCCTGGAGGCCCGGGGCGAGCAGCCCCGGGCCTGGAGGCCCGGGGCGAGCAGCCCCGGGCCTGGAGGCCCGGGGCGAGCAGCCCCGGGCCTGGAGGCCCGGGGCGAGCAGCCCCGGGCCTGGAGGCCCGGGGCGAGCAGCCCCGGGCCTGGAGGCCCGGGGCGAGCAGCCCCGGGCCTGGAGGCCCGGGGCGAGCAGCCCCGGGCCTGGAGGCCCGGGGCGAGCAGCCCCGGGCCTGGAGGCCCGGGGCGAGCAGCCCCGGGCCTGGAGGCCCGGGGCGAGCAGCCCCGGGCCTGGAGGCCCGGGGCGAGCAGCCCCGGGCCTGGAGGCCCGGGGCGAGCAGCCCCGGGCCTGGAGGCCCGGGGCGAGCAGCCCCGGGCCTGGAGGCCCGGGGCGAGCAGCCCCGGGCCTGGAGGCCCGGGGCGAGCAGCCCCGGGCCTGGAGGCCCGGGGCGAGCAGCCCCGGGCCTGGAGGCCCGGGGCGAGCAGCCCCGGGCCTGGAGGCCCGGGGCGAGCAGCCCCGGGCCTGGAGGCCCGGGGCGAGCAGCCCCGGGCCTGGAGGCCCGGGGCGAGCAGCCCCGGGCCTGGAGGCCCGGGGCGAGCAGCCCCGGGCCTGGAGGCCCGGGGCGAGCAGCCCCGGGCCTGGAGGCCCGGGGCGAGCAGCCCCGGGCCTGGAGGCCCGGGGCGAGCAGCCCCGGGCCTGGAGGCCCGGGGCGAGCAGCCCCGGGCCTGGAGGCCCGGGGCGAGCAGCCCCGGGCCTGGAGGCCCGGGGCGAGCAGCCCCGGGCCTGGAGGCCCGGGGCGAGCGGGGCACTTCCCATTCTGGGTCTCCAATGCCTCGGACCTTTGCGGGGAATCTCTGCACTGAGTCCCCAAGGTCTGGAGGCTGTTTCGGGTCCTGTGAACCCTTTCTCTCAGGTACAGGGAGCGGCTTCACCCACGGTAGGCCAAGGTAATGACTCAGGGTTTGGATGCCGGGTCTCGTAGCAGGTGTTTGGATTTTGTGTTTCCCTACTCTCGGACCTAACCCCGCAGTTTCTGGGCCGAGAGGAAGGGTTTGTTTCCTTTTCGGAGTCAGGCATCTGTCTCCTTGGGATTTTGTGCTCGCTGCATAACCCCTGGAGGGGCAGCTTGGGATTCTGTGTCTCCCACTTCTCCAACATTCCCCGTAAGTTTCTCAGCTTAGAC
Source organism: Puma concolor (assembly GCF_028749965.1). Taxonomy (NCBI): domain Eukaryota; kingdom Metazoa; phylum Chordata; class Mammalia; order Carnivora; family Felidae; genus Puma; species Puma concolor. The sequence continues at coordinate 143,662 of NW_028240257.1, forward strand.
CCCATGGACTGGAGGCTGTGTGGGATACTCTGACCCGTTCCTCTCGGGTACAGGCAGAGGCTTCAGGCATGATTAGCCATGGTAAGAGACAGCCCGGGGCGAGGAGGCCCGGGGCGAGGAGGCCCGGGGCGAGGAGGCCCGGGGCGAGCAGCCCCGGGCCTGGAGGCCCGGGGCGAGCAGCCCCGGGGCGAGGAGGCCCGGGGCGAGGAGGCCCGGGGCGAGGAGGCCCGGGGCGAGGAGGCCCGGGGCGAGCAGCCCCGGGCCTGGAGGCCCGGGGCGAGCAGCCCCGGGCCTGGAGGCCCGGGGCGAGCAGCCCCGGGCCTGGAGGCCCGGGGCGAGCAGCCCCGGGCCTGGAGGCCCGGGGCGAGCAGCCCCGGGCCTGGAGGCCCGGGGCGAGCAGCCCCGGGCCTGGAGGCCCGGGGCGAGCGGGGCACTTCCCATTCTGGGTCTCCAATGCCTCGGACCTTTGCGGGGAATCTCTGCACTGAGTCCCCAAGGTCTGGAGGCTGTTTCGGGTCCTGTGAACCCTTTCTCTCAGGTACAGGGAGCGGCTTCACCCACGGTAGGCCAAGGTAATGACTCAGGGTTTGGATGCCGGGTCTCGTAGCAGGTGTTTGGGATTTTGTGTTTCCCTACTCTCGGACCTAACCCCGCAGTTTCTGGGCCGAGAGGAAGGGTTTGTTTCCTTTTCGGAGTCAGGCATCTGTCTCCTTGGGATTTTGTGCTCGCTGCATAACCCCTGGAGGGGCAGCTTGGGATTCTGTGTCTCCCACTTCTCCAACATTCCCCGTAAGTTTCTCAGCTTAGACCCCATGGACTGGAGGCTGTGTGGGATACTCTGACCCGTTCCTCTCGGGTACAGGCAGAGGCTTCAGGCATGATTAGCCATGGTAAGAGACAGCCCCGGGCGAGGAGGCCCGGGGCGAGCAGCCCCGGGCGAGGAGGCCCGGGGCGAGCAGCCGCGGGCGAGGAGGCCCGGGGCGAGCAGCCGCGGGCGAGGAGGCCCGGGGCGAGCAGCCGCGGGCGAGGAGGCCCGGGGCGAGCAGCCGCGGGCGAGGAGGCCCGGGGCGAGCAGCCGCGGGCGAGGAGGCCCGGGCCGAGCAGCCGCGGGCGAGGAGGCCCGGGCCGAGCAGCCGCGGGCGAGGAGGCCCGGGCCGAGCAGCCCCGGGCCTGGAGGCCCGGGCCGAGCAGGCCCGGGCCTGGAGGCCCGGGCCGAGCAGCCCCGGGCCTGGAGGCCCGGGCCGAGCAGCCCCGGGCCTGGAGGCCCGGGCCGAGCAGCCCCGGGCCTGGAGGCCCGGGCCGAGCAGCCCCGGGCGAGGAGGCCCGGGCCGAGCAGCCCCGGGCGAGGAGGCCCGGGCCGAGCAGCCCCGGGCCTGGAGGCCCGGGCCGAGCAGCCCCGGGCCTGGAGGCCCGGGCCGAGCAGCCCCGGGCCTGGAGGCCCGGGGCGAGCAGCCCCGGGCCTGGAGGCCCGGGGCGAGCAGCCCCGGGCCTGGAGGCCCGGGGCGAGCAGCCCCGGGCCTGGAGGCCCGGGGCGAGCAGCCCCGGGCCTGGAGGCCCGGGGCGAGCAGCCCCGGGCCTGGAGGCCCGGGGCGAGCAGCCCCGGGCCTGGAGGCCCGGGGCGAGCAGCCCCGGGCCTGGAGGCCCGGGGCGAGCAGCCCCGGGCCTGGAGGCCCGGGGCGAGCAGCCCCGGGCCTGGAGGCCCGGGGCGAGCAGCCCCGGGCCTGGAGGCCCGGGGCGAGCAGCCCCGGGCCTGGAGGCCCGGGGCGAGCAGCCCCGGGCCTGGAGGCCCGGGGCGAGCAGCCCCGGGCCTGGAGGCCCGGGGCGAGCAGCCCCGGGCCTGGAGGCCCGGGGCGAGCAGCCCCGGGCCTGGAGGCCCGGGGCGAGCAGCCCCGGGCCTGGAGGCCCGGGGCGAGCAGCCCCGGGCCTGGAGGCCCGGGGCGAGCAGCCCCGGGCCTGGAGGCCCGGGGCGAGCAGCCCCGGGCCTGGAGGCCCGGGGCGAGCAGCCCCGGGCCTGGAGGCCCGGGGCGAGCAGCCCCGGGCCTGGAGGCCCGGGGCGAGCAGCCCCGGGCCTGGAGGCCCGGGGCGAGCAGCCCCGGGCCTGGAGGCCCGGGGCGAGCAGCCCCGGGCCTGGAGGCCCGGGGCGAGCAGCCCCGGGCCTGGAGGCCCGGGGCGAGCAGCCCCGGGCCTGGAGGCCCGGGGCGAGCAGCCCCGGGCCTGGAGGCCCGGGGCGAGCGGGGCACTTCCCATTCTGGGTCTCCAATGCCTCGGACCTTTGCGGGGAATCTCTGCACTGAGTCCCCAAGGTCTGGAGGCTGTTTCGGGTCCTGTGAACCCTTTCTCTCAGGTACAGGGAGCGGCTTCACCCACGGTAGGCCAAGGTAATGACTCAGGGTTTGGATGCCGGGTCTCGTAGCAGGTGTTTGGGATTTTGTGTTTCCCTACTCTCGGACCTAACCCCGCAGTTTCTGGGCCGAGAGGAAGGGTTTGTTTCCTTTTCGGAGTCAGGCATCTGTCTCCTTGGGATTTTGTGCTCGCTGCATAACCCCTGGAGGGGCAGCTTGGGATTCTGTGTCTCCCACTTCTCCAACATTCCCCGTAAGTTTCTCAGCTTAGACCCCATGGACTGGAGGCTGTGTGGGATACTCTGACCCGTTCCTCTCGTGTACAGGCAGAGGCTTCAGGCATGATTAGCCATGGTAAGAGACAGCCCCGGGCGAGGAGGCCCGGGGCGAGCAGCCCCGGGCGAGGAGGCCCGGGGCGAGCAGCCCCGGGCGAGGAGGCCCGGGGCGAGCAGCCCCGGGCGAGGAGGCCCGGGGCGAGCAGCCCCGGGCGAGGAGGCCCGGGGCGAGCAGCCCCGGGCGAGGAGGCCCGGGGCGAGCAGCCCCGGGCGAGGAGGCCCGGGGCGAGCAGCCCCGGGCGAGGAGGCCCGGGGCGAGCAGCCCCGGGCGAGGAGGCCCGGGGCGAGCAGCCCCGGGCCTGGAGGCCCGGGGCGAGCAGCCCCGGGCCTGGAGGCCCGGGGCGAGCAGCCCCGGGCCTGGAGGCCCGGGGCGAGCAGCCCCGGGCCTGGAGGCCCGGGGCGAGCAGCCCCGGGCCTGGAGGCCCGGGGCGAGCAGCCCCGGGCCTGGAGGCCCGGGGCGAGCAGCCCCGGGGCGAGGAGGCCCGGGGCGAGCAGCCCCGGGGCGAGGAGGCCCGGGGCGAGGAGGCCCGGGGCGAGGAGGCCCGGGGCGAGGAGGCCCGGGGCGAGGAGGCCCGGGGCGAGGAGGCCCGGGGCGAGGAGGCCCGGGGCGAGCAGCCCCGGGCCTGGAGGCCCGGGGCGAGGAGGCCCGGGGCGAGGAGGCCCGGGGCGAGGAGGCCCGGGGCGAGGAGGCCCGGGGCGAGGAGGCCCGGGGCGAGCAGCCCCGGGCCTGGAGGCCCGGGGCGAGCAGCCCCGGGCCTGGAGGCCCGGGGCGAGCAGCCCCGGGCCTGGAGGCCCGGGGCGAGCAGCCCCGGGCCTGGAGGCCCGGGGCGAGCAGCCCCGGGCCTGGAGGCCCGGGGCGAGCAGCCCCGGGCCTGGAGGCCCGGGGCGAGCAGCCCCGGGCCTGGAGGCCCGGGGCGAGCAGCCCCGGGCCTGGAGGCCCGGGGCGAGCAGCCCCGGGCCTGGAGGCCCGGGGCGAGCAGCCCCGGGCCTGGAGGCCCGGGGCGAGCAGCCCCGGGCCTGGAGGCCCGGGGCGAGCAGCCCCGGGCCTGGAGGCCCGGGGCGAGCAGCCCCGGGCCTGGAGGCCCGGGGCGAGGAGGCCCGGGGCGAGCAGCCCCGGGCCTGGAGGCCCGGGGCGAGGAGGCCCGGGGCGAGGAGGCCCGGGGCGAGGAGGCCCGGGGCGAGGAGGCCCGGGGCGAGCAGCCCCGGGCCTGGAGGCCCGGGGCGAGCAGCCCCGGGCCTGGAGGCCCGGGGCGAGGAGGCCCGGGGCGAGGAGGCCCGGGGCGAGCAGCCCCGGGCCTGGAGGCCCGGGGCGAGCAGCCCCGGGCCTGGAGGCCCGGGGCGAGCAGCCCCGGGCCTGGAGGCCCGGGGCGAGGAGGCCCGGGGCGAGGAGGCCCGGGGCGAGCAGCCCCGGGCCTGGAGGCCCGGGGCGAGCAGCCCCGGGCCTGGAGGCCCGGGGCGAGCAGCCCCGGGCCTGGAGGCCCGGGGCGAGGAGGCCCGGGGCGAGGAGGCCCGGGGCGAGCAGCCCCGGGCCTGGAGGCCCGGGGCGAGCAGCCCCGGGCCTGGAGGCCCGGGGCGAGCAGCCCCGGGCCTGGAGGCCCGGGGCGAGCAGCCCCGGGCCTGGAGGCCCGGGGCGAGCAGCCCCGGGCCTGGAGGCCCGGGGCGAGCAGCCCCGGGCCTGGAGGCCCGGGGCGAGCAGCCCCGGGCCTGGAGGCCCGGGGCGAGCAGCCCCGGGCCTGGAGGCCCGGGGCGAGCAGCCCCGGGCCTGGAGGCCCGGGGCGAGCAGCCCCGGGCCTGGAGGCCCGGGGCGAGCAGCCCCGGGCCTGGAGGCCCGGGGCGAGCAGCCCCGGGCCTGGAGGCCCGGGGCGAGCAGCCCCGGGCCTGGAGGCCCGGGGCGAGCAGCCCCGGGCCTGGAGGCCCGGGGCGAGCAGCCCCGGGCCTGGAGGCCCGGGGCGAGCAGCCCCGGGCCTGGAGGCCCGGGGCGAGCAGCCCCGGGCCTGGAGGCCCGGGGCGAGCAGCCCCGGGCCTGGAGGCCCGGGGCGAGCAGCCCCGGGCCTGGAGGCCCGGGGCGAGCAGCCCCGGGCCTGGAGGCCCGGGGCGAGCAGCCCCGGGCCTGGAGGCCCGGGGCGAGCAGCCCCGGGCCTGGAGGCCCGGGGCGAGCAGCCCCGGGCCTCGAGGCCCGGGGCGAGCAGCCCCGGGCCTGGAGGCCCGGGGCGAGCAGCCCCGGGCCTGGAGGCCCGGGGCGAGCAGCCCCGGGCCTGGAGGCCCGGGGCGAGCAGCCCCGGGCCTGGAGGCCCGGGGCGAGCAGCCCCGGGCCTCGAGGCCCGGGGCGAGCGGGGCACTTCCCATTCTGGGTCTCCAATGCCTCGGACCTTTGCGGGTAATCTCTGCACTGAGTCCCCAGGGTCTGGAGGCTGTTTCGGGTCCTGTGAACCCTTTCTCTCAGGTACAGGGAGCGACTTCACCCACGGTGAGCCAAGGTAATGACTCAGGGCTTGGATGCCGGGTCTCGTAGCAGGTGTTTGGGATTCTGTGTTTCCCTATTCTCGGACCTAACCCCGGAGTTTCTGGGCCGAGAGGAAGTGTTTGTTTCCTTTTCGGAGTCAGCCATCTGTCTCCTTGGGATTTTGTGCTTGCTGCATAGCCCCTGGAGGGGCAGCTTGGGATTCTGTGTCTCCCACTTCGCCAACATTCCCCGTAATTTTCTCAGCTTAGACCCCATGGACTGGAGGCTGTGTGGGATACACTGACCCGTTCCTCTCGGGTACAGGCAGAGGCTTCAGGCATGATTAGCCATGGTAAGAGACAGCCCCGGGCGAGGAGGCCCGGGGCGAGCAGCCCCGGGCGAGGCGGCCCGGGGCGAGCAGCCCCGGGCGAGGCGGCCCGGGGCGAGCAGCCCCGGGCGAGGCGGCCCGGGGCGAGCAGCCCCGGGCGAGAAGGCCCGGGGCGAGGAGCCCCGGGCGAGGCGGCCCGGGGCGAGCAGCCCCGGGCCTGGAGGCCCGGGGCGAGCAGCCCCGGGCCTGGAGGCCCGGGGCGAGCAGCCCCGGGCCTGGAGGCCCGGGGCGAGCAGCCCCGGGCCTGGAGGCCCGGGGCGAGCAGCCCCGGGCCTGGAGGCCCGGGGCGAGCAGCCCCGGGCCTGGAGGCCCGGGGCGAGCGGGGCACTTCCCATTCTGGGTCTCCAATGCCTCGGACCTTTGCGGGCAATCTCTGCACTGAGTCCCCAGGGTCTGGAGGCTGTTTCGGGTCCTGTGAACCCTTTCTCTCAGGTACAGGGAGCGACTTCACCCACGGTGAGCCAAGGTAATGACTCAGGGCTTGGATGCCGGGTCTCGTAGCAGGTGTTTGGGATTCTGTGTTTCCCTACTCTCGGACCTAACCCCGGAGTTTCTGGGCCGAGAGGAAGGGTTTGTTTCCTTTTCGGAGTCAGCCATCTGTCTCCTTGGGATTTTGTGCTTGCTGCATAGCCCCTGGAGGGGCAGCTTGGGATTCTGTGTCTCCCACTTCGCCAACATTCCCCGTAATTTTCTCAGCTTAGACCCCATGGACTGGAGGCTGTGTGGGATACACTGACCCGTTCCTCTCGGGTACAGGCAGAGGCTTCAGGCATGATTAGCCATGGTAAGAGACAGCCCCGGGCGAGGAGGCCCGGGGCGAGGCGGCCCGGGGCGAGGAGCCCCGGGCGAGGCGGCCCGGGGCGAGCAGCCCCGGGCGAGGCGGCCCGGGGCGAGCAGCCCCGGGCGAGGAGGCCCGGGGCGAGGAGCCCCGGGCGAGGCGGCCCGGGGCGAGCAGCCCCGGGCCTGGAGGCCCGGGGCGAGCAGCCCCGGGCCTGGAGGCCCGGGGCGAGCAGCCCCGGGCCTGGAGGCCCGGGGCGAGCAGCCCCGGGCCTGGAGGCCCGGGACGAGCAGCCCCGGGCCTGGAGGCCCGGGGCGAGCAGCCCCGGGCCTGGAGGCCCGGGGCGAGCAGCCCCGGGCCTCGAGGCCCGGGGCGAGCGGGGCACTTCCCATTCTGGGTCTCCAATGCCTCGGACCTTTGCGGGTAATCTCTGCACTGAGTCCCCAGGGTCTGGAGGCTGTTTCGGGTCCTGTGAACCCTTTCTCTCAGGTACAGGGAGCGACTTCACCCACGGTGAGCCAAGGTAATGACTCAGGGCTTGGATGCCGGGTCTCGTAGCAGGTGTTTGGGATTCTGTGTTTCCCTATTCTCGGACCTAACCCCGGAGTTTCTGGGCCGAGAGGAAGTGTTTGTTTCCTTTTCGGAGTCAGCCATCTGTCTCCTTGGGATTTTGTGCTTGCTGCATAGCCCCTGGAGGGGCAGCTTGGGATTCTGTGTCTCCCACTTCGCCAACATTCCCCGTAATTTTCTCAGCTTAGACCCCATGGACTGGAGGCTGTGTGGGATACACTGACCCGTTCCTCTCGGGTACAGGCAGAGGCTTCAGGCATGATTAGCCATGGTAAGAGACAGCCCCGGGCGAGGAGGCCCGGGGCGAGCAGCCCCGGGCGAGGCGGCCCGGGGCGAGCAGCCCCGGGCGAGGCGGCCCGGGGCGAGCAGCCCCGGGCGAGGCGGCCCGGGGCGAGCAGCCCCGGGCGAGAAGGCCCGGGGCGAGGAGCCCCGGGCGAGGCGGCCCGGGGCGAGCAGCCCCGGGCCTGGAGGCCCGGGGCGAGCAGCCCCGGGCCTGGAGGCCCGGGGCGAGCAGCCCCGGGCCTGGAGGCCCGGGGCGAGCAGCCCCGGGCCTGGAGGCCCGGGGCGAGCAGCCCCGGGCCTGGAGGCCCGGGGCGAGCGGGGCACTTCCCATTCTGGGTCTCCAATGCCTCGGACCTTTGCGGGCAATCTCTGCACTGAGTCCCCAGGGTCTGGAGGCTGTTTCGGGTCCTGTGAACCCTTTCTCTCAGGTACAGGGAGCGACTTCACCCACGGTGAGCCAAGGTAATGACTCAGGGCTTGGATGCCGGGTCTCGTAGCAGGTGTTTGGGATTCTGTGTTTCCCTACTCTCGGACCTAACCCCGGAGTTTCTGGGCCGAGAGGAAGGGTTTGTTTCCTTTTCGGAGTCAGCCATCTGTCTCCTTGGGATTTTGTGCTTGCTGCATAGCCCCTGGAGGGGCAGCTTGGGATTCTGTGTCTCCCACTTCGCCAACATTCCCCGTAATTTTCTCAGCTTAGACCCCATGGACTGGAGGCTGTGTGGGATACACTGACCCGTTCCTCTCGGGTACAGGCAGAGGCTTCAGGCATGATTAGCCATGGTAAGAGACAGCCCCGGGCGAGGAGGCCCGGGGCGAGGCGGCCCGGGGCGAGGAGCCCCGGGCGAGGCGGCCCGGGGCGAGCAGCCCCGGGCGAGGCGGCCCGGGGCGAGTAGCCCCGGGCGAGGCGGCCCGGGGCGAGGAGCCCCGGGCGAGGCGGCCCGGGGCGAGCAGCCCCGGGCCTGGAGGCCCGGGGCGAGCAGCCCCGGGCCTGGAGGCCCGGGGCGAGCAGCCCCGGGCCTGGAGGCCCGGGGCGAGCAGCCCCGGGCCTGGAGGCCCGGGGCGAGCAGCCCCGGGCCTGGAGGCCCGGGGCGAGCAGCCCCGGGCCTGGAGGCCCGGGGCGAGCAGCCCCGGGCCTGGAGGCCCGGGGCGAGCAGCCCCGGGCCTGGAGGCCCGGGGCGAGCAGCCCCGGGCCTGGAGGCCCGGGGCGAGCAGCCCCGGGCCTGGAGGCCCGGGGCGAGCAGCCCCGGGCCTGGAGGCCCGGGGCGAGCAGCCCCGGGCCTGGAGGCCCGGGGCGAGCAGCCCCGGGCCTGGAGGCCCGGGGCGAGCAGCCCCGGGCCTGGAGGCCCGGGGCGAGCAGCCCCGGGCCTGGAGGCCCGGGGCGAGCAGCCCCGGGCCTGGAGGCCCGGGGCGAGCAGCCCCGGGCCTGGAGGCCCGGGGCGAGCAGCCCCGGGCCTGGAGGCCCGGGGCGAGCAGCCCCGGGCCTGGAGGCCCGGGGCGAGCAGCCCCGGGCCTGGAGGCCCGGGGCGAGCAGCCCCGGGCCTGGAGGCCCGGGGCGAGCAGCCCCGGGCCTGGAGGCCCGGGGCGAGCAGCCCCGGGCCTGGAGGCCCGGGGCGAGCAGCCCCGGGCCTGGAGGCCCGGGGCGAGCAGCCCCGGGCCTGGAGGCCCGGGGCGAGCAGCCCCGGGCCTGGAGGCCCGGGGCGAGCAGCCCCGGGCCTGGAGGCCCGGGGCGAGCGGGGCACTTCCCATTCTGGGTCTCCAATGCCTCGGACCTTTGCGGGGAATCTCTGCACTGAGTCCCCAAGGTCTGGAGGCTGTTTCGGGTCCTGTGAACCCTTTCTCTCAGGTACAGGGAGCGGCTTCACCCACGGTAGGCCAAGGTAATGACTCAGGGTTTGGATGCCGGGTCTCGTAGCAGGTGTTTGGATTTTGTGTTTCCCTACTCTCGGACCTAACCCCGCAGTTTCTGGGCCGAGAGGAAGGGTTTGTTTCCTTTTCGGAGTCAGGCATCTGTCTCCTTGGGATTTTGTGCTCGCTGCATAACCCCTGGAGGGGCAGCTTGGGATTCTGTGTCTCCCACTTCTCCAACATTCCCCGTAAGTTTCTCAGCTTAGACCCCATGGACTGGAGGCTGTGTGGGATACTCTGACCCGTTCCTCTCGGGTACAGGCAGAGGCTTCAGGCATGATTAGCCATGGTAAGAGACAGCCCGGGGCGAGGAGGCCCGGGGCGAGGAGGCCCGGGGCGAGGAGGCCCGGGGCGAGCAGCCCCGGGCCTGGAGGCCCGGGGCGAGCAGCCCCGGGGCGAGGAGGCCCGGGGCGAGGAGGCCCGGGGCGAGGAGGCCCGGGGCGAGGAGGCCCGGGGCGAGCAGCCCCGGGCCTGGAGGCCCGGGGCGAGCAGCCCCGGGCCTGGAGGCCCGGGGCGAGCAGCCCCGGGCCTGGAGGCCCGGGGCGAGCAGCCCCGGGCCTGGAGGCCCGGGGCGAGCAGCCCCGGGCCTGGAGGCCCGGGGCGAGCAGCCCCGGGCCTGGAGGCCCGGGGCGAGCAGCCCCGGGCCTGGAGGCCCGGGGCGAGCAGCCCCGGGCCTGGAGGCCCGGGGCGAGCGGGGCACTTCCCATTCTGGGTCTCCAATGCCTCGGACCTTTGCGGGGAATCTCTGCACTGAGTCCCCAAGGTCTGGAGGCTGTTTCGGGTCCTGTGAACCCTTTCTCTCAGGTACAGGGAGCGGCTTCACCCACGGTAGGCCAAGGTAATGACTCAGGGTTTGGATGCCGGGTCTCGTAGCAGGTGTTTGGGATTTTGTGTTTCCCTACTCTCGGACCTAACCCCGCAGTTTCTGGGCCGAGAGGAAGGGTTTGTTTCCTTTTCGGAGTCAGGCATCTGTCTCCTTGGGATTTTGTGCTCGCTGCATAACCCCTGGAGGGGCAGATTGGGATTCTGTGTCTCCCACTTCTCCAACATTCCCCGTAAGTTTCTCAGCTTAGACCCCATGGACTGGAGGCTGTGTGGGATACTCTGACCCGTTCCTCTCGGGTACAGGCAGAGGCTTCAGGCATGATTAGCCATGGTAAGAGACAGCCCCGGGCGAGGAGGCCCGGGGCGAGCAGCCCCGGGCGAGGAGGCCCGGGGCGAGCAGCCGCGGGCGAGGAGGCCCGGGGCGAGCAGCCGCGGGCGAGGAGGCCCGGGGCGAGCAGCCGCGGGCGAGGAGGCCCGGGGCGAGCAGCCGCGGGCGAGGAGGCCCGGGGCGAGCAGCCGCGGGCGAGGAGGCCCGGGCCGAGCAGCCGCGGGCGAGGAGGCCCGGGCCGAGCAGCCGCGGGCGAGGAGGCCCGGGCCGAGCAGCCCCGGGCCTGGAGGCCCGGGCCGAGCAGGCCCGGGCCTGGAGGCCCGGGCCGAGCAGCCCCGGGCCTGGAGGCCCGGGCCGAGCAGCCCCGGGCCTGGAGGCCCGGGCCGAGCAGCCCCGGGCCTGGAGGCCCGGGCCGAGCAGCCCCGGGCGAGGAGGCCCGGGCCGAGCAGCCCCGGGCCTGGAGGCCCGGGCCGAGCAGCCCCGGGCCTGGAGGCCCGGGCCGAGCAGCCCCGGGCCTGGAGGCCCGGGGCGAGCAGCCCCGGGCCTGGAGGCCCGGGGCGAGCAGCCCCGGGCCTGGAGGCCCGGGGCGAGCAGCCCCGGGCCTGGAGGCCCGGGGCGAGCAGCCCCGGGCCTGGAGGCCCGGGGCGAGCAGCCCCGGGCCTGGAGGCCCGGGGCGAGCAGCCCCGGGCCTGGAGGCCCGGGGCGAGCAGCCCCGGGCCTGGAGGCCCGGGGCGAGCAGCCCCGGGCCTGGAGGCCCGGGGCGAGCAGCCCCGGGCCTGGAGGCCCGGGGCGAGCAGCCCCGGGCCTGGAGGCCCGGGGCGAGCAGCCCCGGGCCTGGAGGCCCGGGGCGAGCAGCCCCGGGCCTGGAGGCCCGGGGCGAGCAGCCCCGGGCCTGGAGGCCCGGGGCGAGCAGCCCCGGGCCTGGAGGCCCGGGGCGAGCAGCCCCGGGCCTGGAGGCCCGGGGCGAGCAGCCCCGGGCCTGGAGGCCCGGGGCGAGCAGCCCCGGGCCTGGAGGCCCGGGGCGAGCAGCCCCGGGCCTGGAGGCCCGGGGCGTGCAGCCCCGGGCCTGGAGGCCCGGGGCGAGCAGCCCCGGGCCTGGAGGCCCGGGGCGAGCAGCCCCGGGCCTGGAGGCCCGGGGCGAGCGGGGCACTTCCCATTCTGGGTCTCCAATGCCTCGGACCTTTGCGGGGAATCTCTGCACTGAGTCCCCAAGGTCTGGAGGCTGTTTCGGGTCCTGTGAACCCTTTCTCTCAGGTACAGGGAGCGGCTTCACCCACGGTAGGCCAAGGTAATGACTCAGGGTTTGGATGCCGGGTCTCGTAGCAGGTGTTTGGGATTTTGTGTTTCCCTACTCTCGGACCTAACCCCGCAGTTTCTGGGCCGAGAGGAAGGGTTTGTTTCCTTTTCGGAGTCAGGCATCTGTCTCCTTGGGATTTTGTGCTCGCTGCATAACCCCTGGAGGGGCAGCTTGGGATTCTGTGTCTCCCACTTCTCCAACATTCCCCGTAAGTTTCTCAGCTTAGACCCCATGGACTGGAGGCTGTGTGGGATACTCTGACCCGTTCCTCTCGTGTACAGGCAGAGGCTTCAGGCATGATTAGCCATGGTAAGAGACAGCCCCGGGCGAGGAGGCCCGGGGCGAGCAGCCCCGGGCGAGGAGGCCCGGGGCGAGCAGCCCCGGGCGAGGAGGCCCGGGGCGAGCAGCCCCGGGCGAGGAGGCCCGGGGCGAGCAGCCCCGGGCGAGGAGGCCCGGGGCGAGCAGCCCCGGGCGAGGAGGCCCGGGGCGAGCAGCCCCGGGCGAGGAGGCCCGGGGCGAGCAGCCCCGGGCGAGGAGGCCCGGGGCGAGCAGCCCCGGGCCTGGAGGCCCGGGGCGAGCAGCCCCGGGCCTGGAGGCCCGGGGCGAGCAGCCCCGGGCCTGGAGGCCCGGGGCGAGCAGCCCCGGGCCTGGAGGCCCGGGGCGAGCAGCCCCGGGGCGAGGAGGCCCGGGGCGAGCAGCCCCGGGGCGAGGAGGCCCGGGGCGAGGAGGCCCGGGGCGAGGAGGCCCGGGGCGAGGAGGCCCGGGGCGAGGAGGCCCGGGGCGAGGAGGCCCGGGGCGAGGAGGCCCGGGGCGAGCAGCCCCGGGCCTGGAGGCCCGGGGCGAGGAGGCCCGGGGCGAGGAGGCCCGGGGCGAGGAGGCCCGGGGCGAGGAGGCCCGGGGCGAGGAGGCCCGGGGCGAGCAGCCCCGGGCCTGGAGGCCCGGGGCGAGCAGCCCCGGGCCTGGAGGCCCGGGGCGAGCAGCCCCGGGCCTGGAGGCCCGGGGCGAGCAGCCCCGGGCCTGGAGGCCCGGGGCGAGCAGCCCCGGGCCTGGAGGCCCGGGGCGAGCAGCCCCGGGCCTGGAGGCCCGGGGCGAGCAGCCCCGGGCCTGGAGGCCCGGGGCGAGCAGCCCCGGGCCTGGAGGCCCGGGGCGAGCAGCCCCGGGCCTGGAGGCCCGGGGCGAGCAGCCCCGGGCCTGGAGGCCCGGGGCGAGCAGCCCCGGGCCTGGAGGCCCGGGGCGAGCAGCCCCGGGCCTGGAGGCCCGGGGCGAGCAGCCCCGGGCCTGGAGGCCCGGGGCGAGGAGGCCCGGGGCGAGCAGCCCCGGGCCTGGAGGCCCGGGGCGAGGAGGCCCGGGGCGAGGAGGCCCGGGGCGAGGAGGCCCGGGGCGAGGAGGCCCGGGGCGAGCAGCCCCGGGCCTGGAGGCCCGGGGCGAGCAGCCCCGGGCCTGGAGGCCCGGGGCGAGGAGGCCCGGGGCGAGGAGGCCCGGGGCGAGCAGCCCCGGGCCTGGAGGCCCGGGGCGAGCAGCCCCGGGCCTGGAGGCCCGGGGCGAGCAGCCCCGGGCCTGGAGGCCCGGGGCGAGGAGGCCCGGGGCGAGGAGGCCCGGGGCGAGCAGCCCCGGGCCTGGAGGCCCGGGGCGAGCAGCCCCGGGCCTGGAGGCCCGGGGCGAGCAGCCCCGGGCCTGGAGGCCCGGGGCGAGGAGGCCCGGGGCGAGGAGGCCCGGGGCGAGCAGCCCCGGGCCTGGAGGCCCGGGGCGAGCAGCCCCGGGCCTGGAGGCCCGGGGCGAGCAGCCCCGGGCCTGGAGGCCCGGGGCGAGCAGCCCCGGGCCTGGAGGCCCGGGGCGAGCAGCCCCGGGCCTGGAGGCCCGGGGCGAGCAGCCCCGGGCCTGGAGGCCCGGGGCGAGCAGCCCCGGGCCTGGAGGCCCGGGGCGAGCAGCCCCGGGCCTGGAGGCCCGGGGCGAGCAGCCCCGGGCCTGGAGGCCCGGGGCGAGCAGCCCCGGGCCTGGAGGCCCGGGGCGAGCAGCCCCGGGCCTGGAGGCCCGGGGCGAGCAGCCCCGGGCCTGGAGGCCCGGGGCGAGCAGCCCCGGGCCTGGAGGCCCGGGGCGAGCAGCCCCGGGCCTGGAGGCCCGGGGCGAGCAGCCCCGGGCCTGGAGGCCCGGGGCGAGCAGCCCCGGGCCTGGAGGCCCGGGGCGAGCAGCCCCGGGCCTGGAGGCCCGGGGCGAGCAGCCCCGGGCCTGGAGGCCCGGGGCGAGCAGCCCCGGGCCTGGAGGCCCGGGGCGAGCAGCCCCGGGCCTGGAGGCCCGGGGCGAGCAGCCCCGGGCCTGGAGGCCCGGGGCGAGCAGCCCCGGGCCTGGAGGCCCGGGGCGAGCAGCCCCGGGCCTGGAGGCCCGGGGCGAGCAGCCCCGGGCCTGGAGGCCCGGGGCGAGCAGCCCCGGGCCTCGAGGCCCGGGGCGAGCAGCCCCGGGCCTGGAGGCCCGGGGCGAGCAGCCCCGGGCCTGGAGGCCCGGGGCGAGCAGCCCCGGGCCTCGAGGCCCGGGGCGAGCAGCCCCGGGCCTCGAGGCCCGGGGCGAGCGGGGCACTTCCCATTCTGGGTCTCCAATGCCTCGGACCTTTGCGGGTAATCTCTGCACTGAGTCCCCAGGGTCTGGAGGCTGTTTCGGGTCCTGTGAACCCTTTCTCTCAGGTACAGGGAGCGACTTCACCCACGGTGAGCCAAGGTAATGACTCAGGGCTTGGATGCCGGGTCTCGTAGCAGGTGTTTGGGATTCTGTGTTTCCCTATTCTCGGACCTAACCCCGGAGTTTCTGGGCCGAGAGGAAGTGTTTGTTTCCTTTTCGGAGTCAGCCATCTGTCTCCTTGGGATTTTGTGCTTGCTGCATAGCCCCTGGAGGGGCAGCTTGGGATTCTGTGTCTCCCACTTCGCCAACATTCCCCGTAATTTTCTCAGCTTAGACCCCATGGACTGGAGGCTGTGTGGGATACACTGACCCGTTCCTCTCGGGTACAGGCAGAGGCTTCAGGCATGATTAGCCATGGTAAGAGACAGCCCCGGGCGAGGAGGCCCGGGGCGAGCAGCCCCGGGCGAGGCGGCCCGGGGCGAGCAGCCCCGGGCGAGGCGGCCCGGGGCGAGCAGCCCCGGGCGAGGCGGCCCGGGGCGAGCAGCCCCGGGCGAGAAGGCCCGGGGCGAGGAGCCCCGGGCGAGGCGGCCCGGGGCGAGCAGCCCCGGGCCTGGAGGCCCGGGGCGAGCAGCCCCGGGCCTGGAGGCCCGGGGCGAGCAGCCCCGGGCCTGGAGGCCCGGGGCGAGCAGCCCCGGGCCTGGAGGCCCGGGGCGAGCAGCCCCGGGCCTGGAGGCCCGGGGCGAGCAGCCCCGGGCCTGGAGGCCCGGGGCGAGCAGCCCCGGGCCTGGAGGCCCGGGGCGAGCAGCCCCGGGCCTGGAGGCCCGGGGCGAGCGGGGCACTTCCCATTCTGGGTCTCCAATGCCTCGGACCTTTGCGGGCAATCTCTGCACTGAGTCCCCAGGGTCTGGAGGCTGTTTCGGGTCCTGTGAACCCTTTCTCTCAGGTACAGGGAGCGACTTCACCCACGGTGAGCCAAGGTAATGACTCAGGGCTTGGATGCCGGGTCTCGTAGCAGGTGTTTGGGATTCTGTGTTTCCCTACTCTCGGACCTAACCCCGGAGTTTCTGGGCCGAGAGGAAGGGTTTGTTTCCTTTTCGGAGTCAGCCATCTGTCTCCTTGGGATTTTGTGCTTGCTGCATAGCCCCTGGAGGGGCAGCTTGGGATTCTGTGTCTCCCACTTCGCCAACATTCCCCGTAATTTTCTCAGCTTAGACCCCATGGACTGGAGGCTGTGTGGGATACACTGACCCGTTCCTCTCGGGTACAGGCAGAGGCTTCAGGCATGATTAGCCATGGTAAGAGACAGCCCCGGGCGAGGAGGCCCGGGGCGAGGCGGCCCGGGGCGAGGAGCCCCGGGCGAGGCGGCCCGGGGCGAGCAGCCCCGGGCGAGGCGGCCCGGGGCGAGCAGCCCCGGGCGAGGAGGCCCGGGGCGAGGAGCCCCGGGCGAGGCGGCCCGGGGCGAGCAGCCCCGGGCCTGGAGGCCCGGGGCGAGCAGCCCCGGGCCTGGAGGCCCGGGGCGAGCAGCCCCGGGCCTGGAGGCCCGGGGCGAGCAGCCCCGGGCCTGGAGGCCCGGGACGAGCAGCCCCGGGCCTGGAGGCCCGGGGCGAGCAGCCCCGGGCCTGGAGGCCCGGGGCGAGCAGCCCCGGGCCTCGAGGCCCGGGGCGAGCGGGGCACTTCCCATTCTGGGTCTCCAATGCCTCGGACCTTTGCGGGTAATCTCTGCACTGAGTCCCCAGGGTCTGGAGGCTGTTTCGGGTCCTGTGAACCCTTTCTCTCAGGTACAGGGAGCGACTTCACCCACGGTGAGCCAAGGTAATGACTCAGGGCTTGGATGCCGGGTCTCGTAGCAGGTGTTTGGGATTCTGTGTTTCCCTATTCTCGGACCTAACCCCGGAGTTTCTGGGCCGAGAGGAAGTGTTTGTTTCCTTTTCGGAGTCAGCCATCTGTCTCCTTGGGATTTTGTGCTTGCTGCATAGCCCCTGGAGGGGCAGCTTGGGATTCTGTGTCTCCCACTTCGCCAACATTCCCCGTAATTTTCTCAGCTTAGACCCCATGGACTGGAGGCTGTGTGGGATACACTGACCCGTTCCTCTCGGGTACAGGCAGAGGCTTCAGGCATGATTAGCCATGGTAAGAGACAGCCCCGGGCGAGGAGGCCCGGGGCGAGCAGCCCCGGGCGAGGCGGCCCGGGGCGAGCAGCCCCGGGCGAGGCGGCCCGGGGCGAGCAGCCCCGGGCGAGGCGGCCCGGGGCGAGCAGCCCCGGGCGAGAAGGCCCGGGGCGAGGAGCCCCGGGCGAGGCGGCCCGGGGCGAGCAGCCCCGGGCCTGGAGGCCCGGGGCGAGCAGCCCCGGGCCTGGAGGCCCGGGGCGAGCAGCCCCGGGCCTGGAGGCCCGGGGCGAGCAGCCCCGGGCCTGGAGGCCCGGGGCGAGCAGCCCCGGGCCTGGAGGCCCGGGGCGAGCGGGGCACTTCCCATTCTGGGTCTCCAATGCCTCGGACCTTTGCGGGCAATCTCTGCACTGAGTCCCCAGGGTCTGGAGGCTGTTTCGGGTCCTGTGAACCCTTTCTCTCAGGTACAGGGAGCGACTTCACCCACGGTGAGCCAAGGTAATGACTCAGGGCTTGGATGCCGGGTCTCGTAGCAGGTGTTTGGGATTCTGTGTTTCCCTACTCTCGGACCTAACCCCGGAGTTTCTGGGCCGAGAGGAAGGGTTTGTTTCCTTTTCGGAGTCAGCCATCTGTCTCCTTGGGATTTTGTGCTTGCTGCATAGCCCCTGGAGGGGCAGCTTGGGATTCTGTGTCTCCCACTTCGCCAACATTCCCCGTAATTTTCTCAGCTTAGACCCCATGGACTGGAGGCTGTGTGGGATACACTGACCCGTTCCTCTCGGGTACAGGCAGAGGCTTCAGGCATGATTAGCCATGGTAAGAGACAGCCCCGGGCGAGGAGGCCCGGGGCGAGGCGGCCCGGGGCGAGGAGCCCCGGGCGAGGCGGCCCGGGGCGAGCAGCCCCGGGCGAGGCGGCCCGGGGCGAGCAGCCCCGGGCGAGGCGGCCCGGGGCGAGGAGCCCCGGGCGAGGCGGCCCGGGGCGAGCAGCCCCGGGCCTGGAGGCCCGGGGCGAGCAGCCCCGGGCCTGGAGGCCCGGGGCGAGCAGCCCCGGGCCTGGAGGCCCGGGGCGAGCAGCCCCGGGCCTGGAGGCCCGGGACGAGCAGCCCCGGGCCTGGAGGCCCGGGGCGAGCAGCCCCGGGCCTGGAGGCCCGGGGCGAGCAGCCCCGGGCCTCGAGGCCCGGGGCGAGCGGGGCACTTCCCATTCTGGGTCTCCAATGCCTCGGACCTTTGCGGGTAATCTCTGCACTGAGTCCCCAGGGTCTGGAGGCTGTTTCGGGTCCTGTGAACCCTTTCTCTCAGGTACAGGGAGCGACTTCACCCACGGTGAGCCAAGGTAATGACTCAGGGCTTGGATGCCGGGTCTCGTAGCAGGTGTTTGGGATTCTGTGTTTCCCTATTCTCGGACCTAACCCCGGAGTTTCTGGGCCGAGAGGACGTGTTTGTTTCCTTTTCGGAGTCAGCCATCTGTCTCCTTGGGATTTTGTGCTTGCTGCATATCCCCTGGAGGGGCAGCTTGGGATTCTGTGTCTCCCACTTCGCCAACATTCCCCGTAATTTTCTCAGCTTAGACCCCATGGACTGGAGGCTGTGTGGGATACACTGACCCGTTCCTCTCGGGTACAGGCAGAGGCTTCAGGCATGATTAGCCATGGTAAGAGACAGCCCCGGGCGAGGCGGCCCGGGGCGAGCAGCCCCGGGCGAGGCGGCCCGGGGCGAGCAGCCCCGGGCGAGGCGGCCCGGGGCGAGCAGCCCCGGGCGAGGCGGCCCGGGGCGAGCAGCCCCGGGCGAGGCGGCCCGGGGCGAGCAGCCCCGGGCGAGGCGGCCCGGGGCGAGCAGCCCCGGGCGAGGCGGCCCGGGGCGAGCAGCCCCGGGCGAGGCGGCCCGGGGCGAGCAGCCCCGGGCGAGGCGGCCCGGGGCGAGCAGCCCCGGGCGAGGCGGCCCGGGGCGAGCAGCCCCGGGCGAGGCGGCCCGGGGCGAGCAGCCCCGGGCGAGGCGGCCCGGGGCGAGCAGCCCCGGGCGAGGCGGCCCGGGGCGAGCAGCCCCGGGCGAGGCGGCCCGGGGCGAGCAGCCCCGGGCGAGGCGGCCCGGGGCGAGCAGCCCCGGGCGAGGCGGCCCGGGGCGAGCAGCCCCGGGCGAGGCGGCCCGGGGCGAGCAGCCCCGGGCGAGGCGGCCCGGGGCGAGCAGCCCCGGGCGAGGCGGCCCGGGGCGAGCAGCCCCGGGCGAGGCGGCCCGGGGCGAGCAGCCCCGGGCGAGGCGGCCCGGGGCGAGCAGCCCCGGGCGAGGCGGCCCGGGGCGAGCAGCCCCGGGCCTGGAGGCCCGGGGCGAGCAGCCCCGGGCGAGGCGGCCCGGGGCGAGCAGCCCCGGGCCTGGAGGCCCGGGGCGAGCAGCCCCGGGCGAGGCGGCCCGGGGCGAGCAGCCCCGGGCCTGGAGGCCCGGGGCGAGCAGCCCCGGGCGAGGCGGCCCGGGGCGAGCAGCCCCGGGCGAGGCGGCCCGGGGCGAGCAGCCCCGGGCCTGGAGGCCCGGGGCGAGCAGCCCCGGGCGAGGCGGCCCGGGGCGAGCAGCCCCGGGCCTGGAGGCCCGGGGCGAGCAGCCCCGGGCCTGGAGGCCCGGGGCGAGCAGCCCCGGGCCTGGAGGCCCGGGGCGAGCAGCCCCGGGCCTGGAGGCCCGGGGCGAGCAGCCCCGGGCCTGGAGGCCCGGGGCGAGCAGCCCCGGGCCTGGAGGCCCGGGGCGAGCAGCCCCGGGCCTGGAGGCCCGGGGCGAGCAGCCCCGGGCCTGGAGGCCCGGGGCGAGCAGCCCCGGGCCTGGAGGCCCGGGGCGAGCAGCCCCGGGCCTGGAGGCCCGGGGCGAGCAGCCCCGGGCCTGGAGGCCCGGGGCGAGCAGCCCCGGGCCTGGAGGCCCGGGGCGAGCAGCCCCGGGCCTGGAGGCCCGGGGCGAGCAGCCCCGGGCCTGGAGGCCCGGGGCGAGCAGCCCCGGGCCTGGAGGCCCGGGGCGAGCAGCCCCGGGCCTGGAGGCCCGGGGCGAGCAGCCCCGGGCCTGGAGGCCCGGGGCGAGCAGCCCCGGGCCTGGAGGCCCGGGGCGAGCAGCCCCGGGCCTGGAGGCCCGGGGCGAGCAGCCCCGGGCCTGGAGGCCCGGGGCGAGCAGCCCCGGGCCTGGAGGCCCGGGGCGAGCAGCCCCGGGCCTGGAGGCCCGGGGCGAGCAGCCCCGGGCCTGGAGGCCCGGGGCGAGCAGCCCCGGGCCTGGAGGCCCGGGGCGAGCAGCCCCGGGCCTGGAGGCCCGGGGCGAGCAGCCCCGGGCCTGGAGGCCCGGGGCGAGCAGCCCCGGGCCTGGAGGCCCGGGGCGAGCAGCCCCGGGCCTGGAGGCCCGGGGCGAGCAGCCCCGGGCCTGGAGGCCCGGGGCGAGCAGCCCCGGGCCTGGAGGCCCGGGGCGAGCAGCCCCGGGCCTGGAGGCCCGGGGCGAGCAGCCCCGGGCCTGGAGGCCCGGGGCGAGCAGCCCCGGGCCTGGAGGCCCGGGGCGAGCAGCCCCGGGCCTGGAGGCCCGGGGCGAGCAGCCCCGGGCCTGGAGGCCCGGGGCGAGCAGCCCCGGGCCTGGAGGCCCGGGGCGAGCAGCCCCGGGCCTGGAGGCCCGGGGCGAGCAGCCCCGGGCCTGGAGGCCCGGGGCGAGCAGCCCCGGGCCTGGAGGCCCGGGGCGAGCAGCCCCGGGCCTGGAGGCCCGGGGCGAGCAGCCCCGGGCCTGGAGGCCCGGGGCGAGCAGCCCCGGGCCTGGAGGCCCGGGGCGAGCAGCCCCGGGCCTGGAGGCCCGGGGCGAGCAGCCCCGGGCCTGGAGGCCCGGGGCGAGCAGCCCCGGGCCTGGAGGCCCGGGGCGAGCAGCCCCGGGCCTGGAGGCCCGGGGCGAGCAGCCCCGGGCCTGGAGGCCCGGGGCGAGCAGCCCCGGGCCTGGAGGCCCGGGGCGAGCAGCCCCGGGCCTGGAGGCCCGGGGCGAGCAGCCCCGGGCCTGGAGGCCCGGGGCGAGCAGCCCCGGGCCTGGAGGCCCGGGGCGAGCAGCCCCGGGCCTGGAGGCCCGGGGCGAGCAGCCCCGGGCCTGGAGGCCCGGGGCGAGCAGCCCCGGGCCTGGAGGCCCGGGGCGAGCAGCCCCGGGCCTGGAGGCCCGGGGCGAGCAGCCCCGGGCCTGGAGGCCCGGGGCGAGCAGCCCCGGGCCTGGAGGCCCGGGGCGAGCAGCCCCGGGCCTGGAGGCCCGGGGCGAGCAGCCCCGGGCCTGGAGGCCCGGGGCGAGCAGCCCCGGGCCTGGAGGCCCGGGGCGAGCAGCCCCGGGCCTGGAGGCCCGGGGCGAGCAGCCCCGGGCCTGGAGGCCCGGGGCGAGCAGCCCCGGGCCTGGAGGCCCGGGGCGAGCAGCCCCGGGCCTGGAGGCCCGGGGCGAGCAGCCCCGGGCCTGGAGGCCCGGGGCGAGCAGCCCCGGGCCTGGAGGCCCGGGGCGAGCAGCCCCGGGCCTGGAGGCCCGGGGCGAGCAGCCCCGGGCCTGGAGGCCCGGGGCGAGCAGCCCCGGGCCTGGAGGCCCGGGGCGAGCAGCCCCGGGCCTGGAGGCCCGGGGCGAGCAGCCCCGGGCCTGGAGGCCCGGGGCGAGCAGCCCCGGGCCTGGAGGCCCGGGGCGAGCAGCCCCGGGCCTGGAGGCCCGGGGCGAGCAGCCCCGGGCCTGGAGGCCCGGGGCGAGCAGCCCCGGGCCTGGAGGCCCGGGGCGAGCAGCCCCGGGCCTGGAGGCCCGGGGCGAGCAGCCCCGGGCCTGGAGGCCCGGGGCGAGCAGCCCCGGGCCTGGAGGCCCGGGGCGAGCAGCCCCGGGCCTGGAGGCCCGGGGCGAGCAGCCCCGGGCCTGGAGGCCCGGGGCGAGCAGCCCCGGGCCTGGAGGCCCGGGGCGAGCAGCCCCGGGCCTGGAGGCCCGGGGCGAGCAGCCCCGGGCCTGGAGGCCCGGGGCGAGCAGCCCCGGGCCTGGAGGCCCGGGGCGAGCAGCCCCGGGCCTGGAGGCCCGGGGCGAGCAGCCCCGGGCCTGGAGGCCCGGGGCGAGCAGCCCCGGGCCTGGAGGCCCGGGGCGAGCAGCCCCGGGCCTGGAGGCCCGGGGCGAGCAGCCCCGGGCCTGGAGGCCCGGGGCGAGCAGCCCCGGGCCTGGAGGCCCGGGGCGAGCAGCCCCGGGCCTGGAGGCCCGGGGCGAGCAGCCCCGGGCCTGGAGGCCCGGGGCGAGCAGCCCCGGGCCTGGAGGCCCGGGGCGAGCAGCCCCGGGCCTGGAGGCCCGGGGCGAGCAGCCCCGGGCCTGGAGGCCCGGGGCGAGCAGCCCCGGGCCTGGAGGCCCGGGGCGAGCAGCCCCGGGCCTGGAGGCCCGGGGCGAGCAGCCCCGGGCCTGGAGGCCCGGGGCGAGCAGCCCCGGGCCTGGAGGCCCGGGGCGAGCAGCCCCGGGCCTGGAGGCCCGGGGCGAGCAGCCCCGGGCCTGGAGGCCCGGGGCGAGCAGCCCCGGGCCTGGAGGCCCGGGGCGAGCAGCCCCGGGCCTGGAGGCCCGGGGCGAGCAGCCCCGGGCCTGGAGGCCCGGGGCGAGCAGCCCCGGGCCTGGAGGCCCGGGGCGAGCAGCCCCGGGCCTGGAGGCCCGGGGCGAGCAGCCCCGGGCCTGGAGGCCCGGGGCGAGCAGCCCCGGGCCTGGAGGCCCGGGGCGAGCAGCCCCGGGCCTGGAGGCCCGGGGCGAGCAGCCCCGGGCCTGGAGGCCCGGGGCGAGCAGCCCCGGGCCTGGAGGCCCGGGGCGAGCAGCCCCGGGCCTGGAGGCCCGGGGCGAGCAGCCCCGGGCCTGGAGGCCCGGGGCGAGCAGCCCCGGGCCTGGAGGCCCGGGGCGAGCAGCCCCGGGCCTGGAGGCCCGGGGCGAGCAGCCCCGGGCCTGGAGGCCCGGGGCGAGCAGCCCCGGGCCTGGAGGCCCGGGGCGAGCAGCCCCGGGCCTGGAGGCCCGGGGCGAGCAGCCCCGGGCCTGGAGGCCCGGGGCGAGCAGCCCCGGGCCTGGAGGCCCGGGGCGAGCAGCCCCGGGCCTGGAGGCCCGGGGCGAGCAGCCCCGGGCCTGGAGGCCCGGGGCGAGCAGCCCCGGGCCTGGAGGCCCGGGGCGAGCAGCCCCGGGCCTGGAGGCCCGGGGCGAGCAGCCCCGGGCCTGGAGGCCCGGGGCGAGCAGCCCCGGGCCTGGAGGCCCGGGGCGAGCAGCCCCGGGCCTGGAGGCCCGGGGCGAGCAGCCCCGGGCCTGGAGGCCCGGGGCGAGCAGCCCCGGGCCTGGAGGCCCGGGGCGAGCAGCCCCGGGCCTGGAGGCCCGGGGCGAGCAGCCCCGGGCCTGGAGGCCCGGGGCGAGCAGCCCCGGGCCTGGAGGCCCGGGGCGAGCAGCCCCGGGCCTGGAGGCCCGGGGCGAGCAGCCCCGGGCCTGGAGGCCCGGGGCGAGCAGCCCCGGGCCTGGAGGCCCGGGGCGAGCAGCCCCGGGCCTGGAGGCCCGGGGCGAGCAGCCCCGGGCCTGGAGGCCCGGGGCGAGCAGCCCCGGGCCTGGAGGCCCGGGGCGAGCAGCCCCGGGCCTGGAGGCCCGGGGCGAGCAGCCCCGGGCCTGGAGGCCCGGGGCGAGCAGCCCCGGGCCTGGAGGCCCGGGGCGAGCGGGGCACTTCCCATTCTGGGTCTCCAATGCCTCGGACCTTTGCGGGGAATCTCTGCACTGAGTCCCCAAGGTCTGGAGGCTGTTTCGGGTCCTGTGAACCCTTTCTCTCAGGTACAGGGAGCGGCTTCACCCACGGTAGGCCAAGGTAATGACTCAGGGTTTGGATGCCGGGTCTCGTAGCAGGTGTTTGGATTTTGTGTTTCCCTACTCTCGGACCTAACCCCGCAGTTTCTGGGCCGAGAGGAAGGGTTTGTTTCCTTTTCGGAGTCAGGCATCTGTCTCCTTGGGATTTTGTGCTCGCTGCATAACCCCTGGAGGGGCAGCTTGGGATTCTGTGTCTCCCACTTCTCCAACATTCCCCGTAAGTTTCTCAGCTTAGACCCCATGGACTGGAGGCTGTGTGGGATACTCTGACCCGTTCCTCTCGGGTACAGGCAGAGGCTTCAGGCATGATTAGCCATGGTAAGAGACAGCCCGGGGCGAGGAGGCCCGGGGCGAGGAGGCCCGGGGCGAGGAGGCCCGGGGCGAGCAGCCCCGGGCCTGGAGGCCCGGGGCGAGCAGCCCCGGGGCGAGGAGGCCCGGGGCGAGGAGGCCCGGGGCGAGGAGGCCCGGGGCGAGGAGGCCCGGGGCGAGCAGCCCCGGGCCTGGAGGCCCGGGGCGAGCAGCCCCGGGCCTGGAGGCCCGGGGCGAGCAGCCCCGGGCCTGGAGGCCCGGGGCGAGCAGCCCCGGGCCTGGAGGCCCGGGGCGAGCAGCTCCGGGCCTGGAGGCCCGGGGCGAGCAGCCCCGGGCCTGGAGGCCCGGGGCGAGCAGCCCCGGGCCTGGAGGCCCGGGGCGAGCAGCCCCGGGCCTGGAGGCCCGGGGCGAGCAGCCCCGGGTCTGGAGGCCCGGGGCGAGCAGCCCCGGGCCTGGAGGCCCGGGGCGAGCAGCCCCGGGCCTGGAGGCCCGGGGCGAGCAGCCCCGGGCCTGGAGGCCCGGGGCGAGCAGCCCCGGGCCTGGAGGCCCGGGGCGAGCAGCCCCGGGCCTGGAGGCCCGGGGCGAGCGGGGCACTTCCCATTCTGGGTCTCCAATGCCTCGGACCTTTGCGGGGAATCTCTGCACTGAGTCCCCAAGGTCTGGAGGCTGTTTCGGGTCCTGTGAACCCTTTCTCTCAGGTACAGGGAGCGGCTTCACCCACGGTAGGCCAAGGTAATGACTCAGGGTTTGGATGCCGGGTCTCGTAGCAGGTGTTTGGGATTTTGTGTTTCCCTACTCTCGGACCTAACCCCGCAGTTTCTGGGCCGAGAGGAAGGGTTTGTTTCCTTTTCGGAGTCAGGCATCTGTCTCCTTGGGATTTTGTGCTCGCTGCATAACCCCTGGAGGGGCAGCTTGGGATTCTGTGTCTCCCACTTCTCCAACATTCCCCGTAAGTTTCTCAGCTTAGACCCCATGGACTGGAGGCTGTGTGGGATACTCTGACCCGTTCCTCTCGGGTACAGGCAGAGGCTTCAGGCATGATTAGCCATGGTAAGAGACAGCCCGGGGCGAGGAGGCCCGGGGCGAGGAGGCCCGGGGCGAGGAGGCCCGGGGCGAGCAGCCCCGGGCCTGGAGGCCCGGGGCGAGCAGCCCCGGGCCTGGAGGCCCGGGGCGAGCAGCCCCGGGCCTGGAGGCCCGGGGCGAGCAGCCCCGGGCCTGGAGGCCCGGGGCGAGCAGCCCCGGGCCTGGAGGCCCGGGGCGAGCGGGGCACTTCCCATTCTGGGTCTCCAATGCCTCGGACCTTTGCGGGGAATCTCTGCACTGAGTCCCCAAGGTCTGGAGGCTGTTTCGGGTCCTGTGAACCCTTTCTCTCAGGTACAGGGAGCGGCTTCACCCACGGTAGGCCAAGGTAATGACTCAGGGTTTGGATGCCGGGTCTCGTAGCAGGTGTTTGGGATTTTGTGTTTCCCTACTCTCGGACCTAACCCCGCAGTTTCTGGGCCGAGAGGAAGGGTTTGTTTCCTTTTCGGAGTCAGGCATCTGTCTCCTTGGGATTTTGTGCTCGCTGCATAACCCCTGGAGGGGCAGCTTGGGATTCTGTGTCTCCCACTTCTCCAACATTCCCCGTAAGTTTCTCAGCTTAGACCCCATGGACTGGAGGCTGTGTGGGATACTCTGACCCGTTCCTCTCGGGTACAGGCAGAGGCTTCAGGCATGATTAGCCATGGTAAGAGACAGCCCCGGGCGAGGAGGCCCGGGGCGAGCAGCCCCGGGCGAGGAGGCCCGGGGCGAGCAGCCGCGGGCGAGGAGGCCCGGGGCGAGCAGCCGCGGGCGAGGAGGCCCGGGGCGAGCAGCCGCGGGCGAGGAGGCCCGGGGCGAGCAGCCGCGGGCGAGGAGGCCCGGGGCGAGCAGCCGCGGGCGAGGAGGCCCGGGCCGAGCAGCCGCGGGCGAGGAGGCCCGGGCCGAGCAGCCGCGGGCGAGGAGGCCCGGGCCGAGCAGCCCCGGGCCTGGAGGCCCGGGCCGAGCAGGCCCGGGCCTGGAGGCCCGGGCCGAGCAGCCCCGGGCCTGGAGGCCCGGGCCGAGCAGCCCCGGGCCTGGAGGCCCGGGCCGAGCAGCCCCGGGCCTGGAGGCCCGGGCCGAGCAGCCCCGGGCGAGGAGGCCCGGGCCGAGCAGCCCCGGGCGAGGAGGCCCGGGCCGAGCAGCCCCGGGCCTGGAGGCCCGGGCCGAGCAGCCCCGGGCCTGGAGGCCCGGGCCGAGCAGCCCCGGGCCTGGAGGCCCGGGCCGAGCAGCCCCGGGCCTGGAGGCCCGGGCCGAGCAGCCCCGGGCCTGGAGGCCCGGGGCGAGCAGCCCCGGGCCTGGAGGCCCGGGGCGAGCAGCCCCGGGCCTGGAGGCCCGGGGCGAGCAGCCCCGGGCCTGGAGGCCCGGGGCGAGCAGCCCCGGGCCTGGAGGCCCGGGGCGAGCAGCCCCGGGCCTGGAGGCCCGGGGCGAGCAGCCCCGGGCCTGGAGGCCCGGGGCGAGCAGCCCCGGGCCTGGAGGCCCGGGGCGAGCAGCCCCGGGCCTGGAGGCCCGGGGCGAGCAGCCCCGGGCCTGGAGGCCCGGGGCGAGCAGCCCCGGGCCTGGAGGCCCGGGGCGAGCAGCCCCGGGCCTGGAGGCCCGGGGCGAGCAGCCCCGGGCCTGGAGGCCCGGGGCGAGCAGCCCCGGGCCTGGAGGCCCGGGGCGAGCAGCCCCGGGCCTGGAGGCCCGGGGCGAGCAGCCCCGGGCCTGGAGGCCCGGGGCGAGCAGCCCCGGGCCTGGAGGCCCGGGGCGAGCAGCCCCGGGCCTGGAGGCCCGGGGCGAGCAGCCCCGGGCCTGGAGGCCCGGGGCGAGCAGCCCCGGGCCTGGAGGCCCGGGGCGAGCAGCCCCGGGCCTGGAGGCCCGGGGCGAGCAGCCCCGGGCCTGGAGGCCCGGGGCGAGCAGCCCCGGGCCTGGAGGCCCGGGGCGAGCAGCCCCGGGCCTGGAGGCCCGGGGCGAGCAGCCCCGGGCCTGGAGGCCCGGGGCGAGCAGCCCCGGGCCTGGAGGCCCGGGGCGAGCAGCCCCGGGCCTGGAGGCCCGGGGCGAGCAGCCCCGGGCCTGGAGGCCCGGGGCGAGCAGCCCCGGGCCTGGAGGCCCGGGGCGAGCAGCCCCGGGCCTGGAGGCCCGGGGCGAGCAGCCCCGGGCCTGGAGGCCCGGGGCGTGCAGCCCCGGGCCTGGAGGCCCGGGGCGAGCAGCCCCGGGCCTGGAGGCCCGGGGCGAGCAGCCCCGGGCCTGGAGGCCCGGGGCGAGCGGGGCACTTCCCATTCTGGGTCTCCAATGCCTCGGACCTTTGCGGGGAATCTCTGCACTGAGTCCCCAAGGTCTGGAGGCTGTTTCGGGTCCTGTGAACCCTTTCTCTCAGGTACAGGGAGCGGCTTCACCCACGGTAGGCCAAGGTAATGACTCAGGGTTTGGATGCCGGGTCTCGTAGCAGGTGTTTGGGATTTTGTGTTTCCCTACTCTCGGACCTAACCCCGCAGTTTCTGGGCCGAGAGGAAGGGTTTGTTTCCTTTTCGGAGTCAGGCATCTGTCTCCTTGGGATTTTGTGCTCGCTGCATAACCCCTGGAGGGGCAGCTTGGGATTCTGTGTCTCCCACTTCTCCAACATTCCCCGTAAGTTTCTCAGCTTAGACCCCATGGACTGGAGGCTGTGTGGGATACTCTGACCCGTTCCTCTCGTGTACAGGCAGAGGCTTCAGGCATGATTAGCCATGGTAAGAGACAGCCCCGGGCGAGGAGGCCCGGGGCGAGCAGCCCCGGGCGAGGAGGCCCGGGGCGAGCAGCCCCGGGCGAGGAGGCCCGGGGCGAGCAGCCCCGGGCGAGGAGGCCCGGGGCGAGCAGCCCCGGGCGAGGAGGCCCGGGGCGAGCAGCCCCGGGCGAGGAGGCCCGGGGCGAGCAGCCCCGGGCGAGGAGGCCCGGGGCGAGCAGCCCCGGGCGAGGAGGCCCGGGGCGAGCAGCCCCGGGCCTGGAGGCCCGGGGCGAGCAGCCCCGGGCCTGGAGGCCCGGGGCGAGCAGCCCCGGGCCTGGAGGCCCGGGGCGAGCAGCCCCGGGCCTGGAGGCCCGGGGCGAGCAGCCCCGGGCCTGGAGGCCCGGGGCGAGCAGCCCCGGGCCTGGAGGCCCGGGGCGAGCAGCCCCGGGGCGAGGAGGCCCGGGGCGAGCAGCCCCGGGGCGAGGAGGCCCGGGGCGAGGAGGCCCGGGGCGAGGAGGCCCGGGGCGAGGAGGCCCGGGGCGAGGAGGCCCGGGGCGAGGAGGCCCGGGGCGAGGAGGCCCGGGGCGAGGAGGCCCGGGGCGAGCAGCCCCGGGCCTGGAGGCCCGGGGCGAGGAGGCCCGGGGCGAGGAGGCCCGGGGCGAGGAGGCCCGGGGCGAGGAGGCCCGGGGCGAGCAGCCCCGGGCCTGGAGGCCCGGGGCGAGCAGCCCCGGGCCTGGAGGCCCGGGGCGAGCAGCCCCGGGCCTGGAGGCCCGGGGCGAGCAGCCCCGGGCCTGGAGGCCCGGGGCGAGCAGCCCCGGGCCTGGAGGCCCGGGGCGAGCAGCCCCGGGCCTGGAGGCCCGGGGCGAGCAGCCCCGGGCCTGGAGGCCCGGGGCGAGCAGCCCCGGGCCTGGAGGCCCGGGGCGAGCAGCCCCGGGCCTGGAGGCCCGGGGCGAGCAGCCCCGGGCCTGGAGGCCCGGGGCGAGCAGCCCCGGGCCTGGAGGCCCGGGGCGAGCAGCCCCGGGCCTGGAGGCCCGGGGCGAGCAGCCCCGGGCCTGGAGGCCCGGGGCGAGCAGCCCCGGGCCTGGAGGCCCGGGGCGAGGAGGCCCGGGGCGAGCAGCCCCGGGCCTGGAGGCCCGGGGCGAGGAGGCCCGGGGCGAGGAGGCCCGGGGCGAGGAGGCCCGGGGCGAGGAGGCCCGGGGCGAGCAGCCCCGGGCCTGGAGGCCCGGGGCGAGCAGCCCCGGGCCTGGAGGCCCGGGGCGAGGAGGCCCGGGGCGAGGAGGCCCGGGGCGAGCAGCCCCGGGCCTGGAGGCCCGGGGCGAGCAGCCCCGGGCCTGGAGGCCCGGGGCGAGCAGCCCCGGGCCTGGAGGCCCGGGGCGAGGAGGCCCGGGGCGAGGAGGCCCGGGGCGAGCAGCCCCGGGCCTGGAGGCCCGGGGCGAGCAGCCCCGGGCCTGGAGGCCCGGGGCGAGCAGCCCCGGGCCTGGAGGCCCGGGGCGAGGAGGCCCGGGGCGAGGAGGCCCGGGGCGAGCAGCCCCGGGCCTGGAGGCCCGGGGCGAGCAGCCCCGGGCCTGGAGGCCCGGGGCGAGCAGCCCCGGGCCTGGAGGCCCGGGGCGAGCAGCCCCGGGCCTGGAGGCCCGGGGCGAGCAGCCCCGGGCCTGGAGGCCCGGGGCGAGCAGCCCCGGGCCTGGAGGCCCGGGGCGAGCAGCCCCGGGCCTGGAGGCCCGGGGCGAGCAGCCCCGGGCCTGGAGGCCCGGGGCGAGCAGCCCCGGGCCTGGAGGCCCGGGGCGAGCAGCCCCGGGCCTGGAGGCCCGGGGCGAGCAGCCCCGGGCCTGGAGGCCCGGGGCGAGCAGCCCCGGGCCTGGAGGCCCGGGGCGAGCAGCCCCGGGCCTGGAGGCCCGGGGCGAGCAGCCCCGGGCCTGGAGGCCCGGGGCGAGCAGCCCCGGGCCTGGAGGCCCGGGGCGAGCAGCCCCGGGCCTGGAGGCCCGGGGCGAGCAGCCCCGGGCCTGGAGGCCCGGGGCGAGCAGCCCCGGGCCTGGAGGCCCGGGGCGAGCAGCCCCGGGCCTGGAGGCCCGGGGCGAGCAGCCCCGGGCCTGGAGGCCCGGGGCGAGCAGCCCCGGGCCTGGAGGCCCGGGGCGAGCAGCCCCGGGCCTGGAGGCCCGGGGCGAGCAGCCCCGGGCCTGGAGGCCCGGGGCGAGCAGCCCCGGGCCTGGAGGCCCGGGGCGAGCAGCCCCGGGCCTGGAGGCCCGGGGCGAGCAGCCCCGGGCCTGGAGGCCCGGGGCGAGCAGCCCCGGGGCGAGGAGGCCCGGGGCGAGCAGCCCCGGGGCGAGGAGGCCCGGGGCGAGGAGGCCCGGGGCGAGGAGGCCCGGGGCGAGGAGGCCCGGGGCGAGGAGGCCCGGGGCGAGGAGGCCCGGGGCGAGGAGGCCCGGGGCGAGGAGGCCCGGGGCGAGGAGGCCCGGGGCGAGGAGGCCCGGGGCGAGCAGCCCCGGGCCTGGAGGCCCGGGGCGAGGAGGCCCGGGGCGAGGAGGCCCGGGGCGAGGAGGCCCGGGGCGAGGAGGCCCGGGGCGAGCAGCCCCGGGCCTGGAGGCCCGGGGCGAGCAGCCCCGGGCCTGGAGGCCCGGGGCGAGCAGCCCCGGGCCTGGAGGCCCGGGGCGAGCAGCCCCGGGCCTGGAGGCCCGGGGCGAGCAGCCCCGGGCCTGGAGGCCCGGGGCGAGCAGCCCCGGGCCTGGAGGCCCGGGGCGAGCAGCCCCGGGCCTGGAGGCCCGGGGCGAGCAGCCCCGGGCCTGGAGGCCCGGGGCGAGCAGCCCCGGGCCTGGAGGCCCGGGGCGAGCAGCCCCGGGCCTGGAGGCCCGGGGCGAGCGGGGCACTTCCCATTCTGGGTCTCCAATGCCTCGGACCTTTGCGGGCAATCTCTGCACTGAGTCCCCAGGGTCTGGAGGCTGTTTCGGGTCCTGTGAACCCTTTCTCTCAGGTACAGGGAGCGACTTCACCCACGGTGAGCCAAGGTAATGACTCAGGGCTTGGATGCCGGGTCTCGTAGCAGGTGTTTGGGATTCTGTGTTTCCCTACTCTCGGACCTAACCCCGGAGTTTCTGGGCCGAGAGGAAGGGTTTGTTTCCTTTTCGGAGTCAGCCATCTGTCTCCTTGGGATTTTGTGCTTGCTGCATAGCCCCTGGAGGGGCAGCTTGGGATTCTGTGTCTCCCACTTCGCCAACATTCCCCGTAATTTTCTCAGCTTAGACCCCATGGACTGGAGGCTGTGTGGGATACACTGACCCGTTCCTCTCGGGTACAGGCAGAGGCTTCAGGCATGATTAGCCATGGTAAGAGACAGCCCCGGGCGAGGAGGCCCGGGGCGAGGCGGCCCGGGGCGAGGAGCCCCGGGCGAGGCGGCCCGGGGCGAGCAGCCCCGGGCGAGGCGGCCCGGGGCGAGCAGCCCCGGGCGAGGAGGCCCGGGGCGAGGAGCCCCGGGCGAGGCGGCCCGGGGCGAGCAGCCCCGGGCCTGGAGGCCCGGGGCGAGCAGCCCCGGGCCTGGAGGCCCGGGGCGAGCAGCCCCGGGCCTGGAGGCCCGGGGCGAGCAGCCCCGGGCCTGGAGGCCCGGGACGAGCAGCCCCGGGCCTGGAGGCCCGGGGCGAGCAGCCCCGGGCCTGGAGGCCCGGGGCGAGCAGCCCCGGGCCTCGAGGCCCGGGGCGAGCGGGGCACTTCCCATTCTGGGTCTCCAATGCCTCGGACCTTTGCGGGTAATCTCTGCACTGAGTCCCCAGGGTCTGGAGGCTGTTTCGGGTCCTGTGAACCCTTTCTCTCAGGTACAGGGAGCGACTTCACCCACGGTGAGCCAAGGTAATGACTCAGGGCTTGGATGCCGGGTCTCGTAGCAGGTGTTTGGGATTCTGTGTTTCCCTATTCTCGGACCTAACCCCGGAGTTTCTGGGCCGAGAGGAAGTGTTTGTTTCCTTTTCGGAGTCAGCCATCTGTCTCCTTGGGATTTTGTGCTTGCTGCATAGCCCCTGGAGGGGCAGCTTGGGATTCTGTGTCTCCCACTTCGCCAACATTCCCCGTAATTTTCTCAGCTTAGACCCCATGGACTGGAGGCTGTGTGGGATACACTGACCCGTTCCTCTCGGGTACAGGCAGAGGCTTCAGGCATGATTAGCCATGGTAAGAGACAGCCCCGGGCGAGGAGGCCCGGGGCGAGCAGCCCCGGGCGAGGCGGCCCGGGGCGAGCAGCCCCGGGCGAGGCGGCCCGGGGCGAGCAGCCCCGGGCGAGGCGGCCCGGGGCGAGCAGCCCCGGGCGAGAAGGCCCGGGGCGAGGAGCCCCGGGCGAGGCGGCCCGGGGCGAGCAGCCCCGGGCCTGGAGGCCCGGGGCGAGCAGCCCCGGGCCTGGAGGCCCGGGGCGAGCAGCCCCGGGCCTGGAGGCCCGGGGCGAGCAGCCCCGGGCCTGGAGGCCCGGGGCGAGCAGCCCCGGGCCTGGAGGCCCGGGGCGAGCGGGGCACTTCCCATTCTGGGTCTCCAATGCCTCGGACCTTTGCGGGCAATCTCTGCACTGAGTCCCCAGGGTCTGGAGGCTGTTTCGGGTCCTGTGAACCCTTTCTCTCAGGTACAGGGAGCGACTTCACCCACGGTGAGCCAAGGTAATGACTCAGGGCTTGGATGCCGGGTCTCGTAGCAGGTGTTTGGGATTCTGTGTTTCCCTACTCTCGGACCTAACCCCGGAGTTTCTGGGCCGAGAGGAAGGGTTTGTTTCCTTTTCGGAGTCAGCCATCTGTCTCCTTGGGATTTTGTGCTTGCTGCATAGCCCCTGGAGGGGCAGCTTGGGATTCTGTGTCTCCCACTTCGCCAACATTCCCCGTAATTTTCTCAGCTTAGACCCCATGGACTGGAGGCTGTGTGGGATACACTGACCCGTTCCTCTCGGGTACAGGCAGAGGCTTCAGGCATGATTAGCCATGGTAAGAGACAGCCCCGGGCGAGGAGGCCCGGGGCGAGGCGGCCCGGGGCGAGGAGCCCCGGGCGAGGCGGCCCGGGGCGAGCAGCCCCGGGCGAGGCGGCCCGGGGCGAGCAGCCCCGGGCGAGGCGGCCCGGGGCGAGGAGCCCCGGGCGAGGCGGCCCGGGGCGAGCAGCCCCGGGCCTGGAGGCCCGGGGCGAGCAGCCCCGGGCCTGGAGGCCCGGGGCGAGCAGCCCCGGGCCTGGAGGCCCGGGGCGAGCAGCCCCGGGCCTGGAGGCCCGGGACGAGCAGCCCCGGGCCTGGAGGCCCGGGGCGAGCAGCCCCGGGCCTGGAGGCCCGGGGCGAGCAGCCCCGGGCCTCGAGGCCCGGGGCGAGCGGGGCACTTCCCATTCTGGGTCTCCAATGCCTCGGACCTTTGCGGGTAATCTCTGCACTGAGTCCCCAGGGTCTGGAGGCTGTTTCGGGTCCTGTGAACCCTTTCTCTCAGGTACAGGGAGCGACTTCACCCACGGTGAGCCAAGGTAATGACTCAGGGCTTGGATGCCGGGTCTCGTAGCAGGTGTTTGGGATTCTGTGTTTCCCTATTCTCGGACCTAACCCCGGAGTTTCTGGGCCGAGAGGACGTGTTTGTTTCCTTTTCGGAGTCAGCCATCTGTCTCCTTGGGATTTTGTGCTTGCTGCATATCCCCTGGAGGGGCAGCTTGGGATTCTGTGTCTCCCACTTCGCCAACATTCCCCGTAATTTTCTCAGCTTAGACCCCATGGACTGGAGGCTGTGTGGGATACACTGACCCGTTCCTCTCGGGTACAGGCAGAGGCTTCAGGCATGATTAGCCATGGTAAGAGACAGCCCCGGGCGAGGCGGCCCGGGGCGAGCAGCCCCGGGCGAGGCGGCCCGGGGCGAGCAGCCCCGGGCGAGGCGGCCCGGGGCGAGCAGCCCCGGGCGAGGCGGCCCGGGGCGAGCAGCCCCGGGCGAGGCGGCCCGGGGCGAGCAGCCCCGGGCGAGGCGGCCCGGGGCGAGCAGCCCCGGGCGAGGCGGCCCGGGGCGAGCAGCCCCGGGCGAGGCGGCCCGGGGCGAGCAGCCCCGGGCGAGGCGGCCCGGGGCGAGCAGCCCCGGGCGAGGCGGCCCGGGGCGAGCAGCCCCGGGCGAGGCGGCCCGGGGCGAGCAGCCCCGGGCGAGGCGGCCCGGGGCGAGCAGCCCCGGGCGAGGCGGCCCGGGGCGAGCAGCCCCGGGCGAGGCGGCCCGGGGCGAGCAGCCCCGGGCGAGGCGGCCCGGGGCGAGCAGCCCCGGGCGAGGCGGCCCGGGGCGAGCAGCCCCGGGCGAGGCGGCCCGGGGCGAGCAGCCCCGGGCGAGGCGGCCCGGGGCGAGCAGCCCCGGGCGAGGCGGCCCGGGGCGAGCAGCCCCGGGCGAGGCGGCCCGGGGCGAGCAGCCCCGGGCGAGGCGGCCCGGGGCGAGCAGCCCCGGGCGAGGCGGCCCGGGGCGAGCAGCCCCGGGCCTGGAGGCCCGGGGCGAGCAGCCCCGGGCGAGGCGGCCCGGGGCGAGCAGCCCCGGGCCTGGAGGCCCGGGGCGAGCAGCCCCGGGCGAGGCGGCCCGGGGCGAGCAGCCCCGGGCCTGGAGGCCCGGGGCGAGCAGCCCCGGGCGAGGCGGCCCGGGGCGAGCAGCCCCGGGCCTGGAGGCCCGGGGCGAGCAGCCCCGGGCCTGGAGGCCCGGGGCGAGCAGCCCCGGGCCTGGAGGCCCGGGGCGAGCAGCCCCGGGCCTGGAGGCCCGGGGCGAGCAGCCCCGGGCCTGGAGGCCCGGGGCGAGCAGCCCCGGGCCTGGAGGCCCGGGGCGAGCAGCCCCGGGCCTGGAGGCCCGGGGCGAGCAGCCCCGGGCCTGGAGGCCCGGGGCGAGCAGCCCCGGGCCTGGAGGCCCGGGGCGAGCAGCCCCGGGCCTGGAGGCCCGGGGCGAGCAGCCCCGGGCCTGGAGGCCCGGGGCGAGCAGCCCCGGGCCTGGAGGCCCGGGGCGAGCAGCCCCGGGCCTGGAGGCCCGGGGCGAGCAGCCCCGGGCCTGGAGGCCCGGGGCGAGCAGCCCCGGGCCTGGAGGCCCGGGGCGAGCAGCCCCGGGCCTGGAGGCCCGGGGCGAGCAGCCCCGGGCCTGGAGGCCCGGGGCGAGCAGCCCCGGGCCTGGAGGCCCGGGGCGAGCAGCCCCGGGCCTGGAGGCCCGGGGCGAGCAGCCCCGGGCCTGGAGGCCCGGGGCGAGCAGCCCCGGGCCTGGAGGCCCGGGGCGAGCAGCCCCGGGCCTGGAGGCCCGGGGCGAGCAGCCCCGGGCCTGGAGGCCCGGGGCGAGCAGCCCCGGGCCTGGAGGCCCGGGGCGAGCAGCCCCGGGCCTGGAGGCCCGGGGCGAGCAGCCCCGGGCCTGGAGGCCCGGGGCGAGCAGCCCCGGGCCTGGAGGCCCGGGGCGAGCAGCCCCGGGCCTGGAGGCCCGGGGCGAGCAGCCCCGGGCCTGGAGGCCCGGGGCGAGCAGCCCCGGGCCTGGAGGCCCGGGGCGAGCAGCCCCGGGCCTGGAGGCCCGGGGCGAGCAGCCCCGGGCCTGGAGGCCCGGGGCGAGCAGCCCCGGGCCTGGAGGCCCGGGGCGAGCAGCCCCGGGCCTGGAGGCCCGGGGCGAGCAGCCCCGGGCCTGGAGGCCCGGGGCGAGCAGCCCCGGGCCTGGAGGCCCGGGGCGAGCAGCCCCGGGCCTGGAGGCCCGGGGCGAGCAGCCCCGGGCCTGGAGGCCCGGGGCGAGCAGCCCCGGGCCTGGAGGCCCGGGGCGAGCAGCCCCGGGCCTGGAGGCCCGGGGCGAGCAGCCCCGGGCCTGGAGGCCCGGGGCGAGCAGCCCCGGGCCTGGAGGCCCGGGGCGAGCAGCCCCGGGCCTGGAGGCCCGGGGCGAGCAGCCCCGGGCCTGGAGGCCCGGGGCGAGCAGCCCCGGGCCTGGAGGCCCGGGGCGAGCAGCCCCGGGCCTGGAGGCCCGGGGCGAGCAGCCCCGGGCCTGGAGGCCCGGGGCGAGCAGCCCCGGGCCTGGAGGCCCGGGGCGAGCAGCCCCGGGCCTGGAGGCCCGGGGCGAGCAGCCCCGGGCCTGGAGGCCCGGGGCGAGCAGCCCCGGGCCTGGAGGCCCGGGGCGAGCAGCCCCGGGCCTGGAGGCCCGGGGCGAGCAGCCCCGGGCCTGGAGGCCCGGGGCGAGCAGCCCCGGGCCTGGAGGCCCGGGGCGAGCAGCCCCGGGCCTGGAGGCCCGGGGCGAGCAGCCCCGGGCCTGGAGGCCCGGGGCGAGCAGCCCCGGGCCTGGAGGCCCGGGGCGAGCAGCCCCGGGCCTGGAGGCCCGGGGCGAGCAGCCCCGGGCCTGGAGGCCCGGGGCGAGCAGCCCCGGGCCTGGAGGCCCGGGGCGAGCAGCCCCGGGCCTGGAGGCCCGGGGCGAGCAGCCCCGGGCCTGGAGGCCCGGGGCGAGCAGCCCCGGGCCTGGAGGCCCGGGGCGAGCAGCCCCGGGCCTGGAGGCCCGGGGCGAGCAGCCCCGGGCCTGGAGGCCCGGGGCGAGCAGCCCCGGGCCTGGAGGCCCGGGGCGAGCAGCCCCGGGCCTGGAGGCCCGGGGCGAGCAGCCCCGGGCCTGGAGGCCCGGGGCGAGCAGCCCCGGGCCTGGAGGCCCGGGGCGAGCAGCCCCGGGCCTGGAGGCCCGGGGCGAGCAGCCCCGGGCCTGGAGGCCCGGGGCGAGCAGCCCCGGGCCTGGAGGCCCGGGGCGAGCAGCCCCGGGCCTGGAGGCCCGGGGCGAGCAGCCCCGGGCCTGGAGGCCCGGGGCGAGCAGCCCCGGGCCTGGAGGCCCGGGGCGAGCAGCCCCGGGCCTGGAGGCCCGGGGCGAGCAGCCCCGGGCCTGGAGGCCCGGGGCGAGCAGCCCCGGGCCTGGAGGCCCGGGGCGAGCAGCCCCGGGCCTGGAGGCCCGGGGCGAGCAGCCCCGGGCCTGGAGGCCCGGGGCGAGCAGCCCCGGGCCTGGAGGCCCGGGGCGAGCAGCCCCGGGCCTGGAGGCCCGGGGCGAGCAGCCCCGGGCCTGGAGGCCCGGGGCGAGCAGCCCCGGGCCTGGAGGCCCGGGGCGAGCAGCCCCGGGCCTGGAGGCCCGGGGCGAGCAGCCCCGGGCCTGGAGGCCCGGGGCGAGCAGCCCCGGGCCTGGAGGCCCGGGGCGAGCAGCCCCGGGCCTGGAGGCCCGGGGCGAGCAGCCCCGGGCCTGGAGGCCCGGGGCGAGCAGCCCCGGGCCTGGAGGCCCGGGGCGAGCAGCCCCGGGCCTGGAGGCCCGGGGCGAGCAGCCCCGGGCCTGGAGGCCCGGGGCGAGCAGCCCCGGGCCTGGAGGCCCGGGGCGAGCAGCCCCGGGCCTGGAGGCCCGGGGCGAGCAGCCCCGGGCCTGGAGGCCCGGGGCGAGCAGCCCCGGGCCTGGAGGCCCGGGGCGAGCAGCCCCGGGCCTGGAGGCCCGGGGCGAGCAGCCCCGGGCCTGGAGGCCCGGGGCGAGCAGCCCCGGGCCTGGAGGCCCGGGGCGAGCAGCCCCGGGCCTGGAGGCCCGGGGCGAGCAGCCCCGGGCCTGGAGGCCCGGGGCGAGCAGCCCCGGGCCTGGAGGCCCGGGGCGAGCAGCCCCGGGCCTGGAGGCCCGGGGCGAGCAGCCCCGGGCCTGGAGGCCCGGGGCGAGCAGCCCCGGGCCTGGAGGCCCGGGGCGAGCAGCCCCGGGCCTGGAGGCCCGGGGCGAGCAGCCCCGGGCCTGGAGGCCCGGGGCGAGCAGCCCCGGGCCTGGAGGCCCGGGGCGAGCAGCCCCGGGCCTGGAGGCCCGGGGCGAGCAGCCCCGGGCCTGGAGGCCCGGGGCGAGCAGCCCCGGGCCTGGAGGCCCGGGGCGAGCAGCCCCGGGCCTGGAGGCCCGGGGCGAGCAGCCCCGGGCCTGGAGGCCCGGGGCGAGCAGCCCCGGGCCTGGAGGCCCGGGGCGAGCAGCCCCGGGCCTGGAGGCCCGGGGCGAGCAGCCCCGGGCCTGGAGGCCCGGGGCGAGCAGCCCCGGGCCTGGAGGCCCGGGGCGAGCAGCCCCGGGCCTGGAGGCCCGGGGCGAGCAGCCCCGGGCCTGGAGGCCCGGGGCGAGCAGCCCCGGGCCTGGAGGCCCGGGGCGAGCAGCCCCGGGCCTGGAGGCCCGGGGCGAGCAGCCCCGGGCCTGGAGGCCCGGGGCGAGCAGCCCCGGGCCTGGAGGCCCGGGGCGAGCAGCCCCGGGCCTGGAGGCCCGGGGCGAGCAGCCCCGGGCCTGGAGGCCCGGGGCGAGCAGCCCCGGGCCTGGAGGCCCGGGGCGAGCAGCCCCGGGCCTGGAGGCCCGGGGCGAGCAGCCCCGGGCCTGGAGGCCCGGGGCGAGCAGCCCCGGGCCTGGAGGCCCGGGGCGAGCAGCCCCGGGCCTGGAGGCCCGGGGCGAGCAGCCCCGGGCCTGGAGGCCCGGGGCGAGCAGCCCCGGGCCTGGAGGCCCGGGGCGAGCAGCCCCGGGCCTGGAGGCCCGGGGCGAGCAGCCCCGGGCCTGGAGGCCCGGGGCGAGCAGCCCCGGGCCTGGAGGCCCGGGGCGAGCAGCCCCGGGCCTGGAGGCCCGGGGCGAGCAGCCCCGGGCCTGGAGGCCCGGGGCGAGCAGCCCCGGGCCTGGAGGCCCGGGGCGAGCGGGGCACTTCCCATTCTGGGTCTCCAATGCCTCGGACCTTTGCGGGGAATCTCTGCACTGAGTCCCCAAGGTCTGGAGGCTGTTTCGGGTCCTGTGAACCCTTTCTCTCAGGTACAGGGAGCGGCTTCACCCACGGTAGGCCAAGGTAATGACTCAGGGTTTGGATGCCGGGTCTCGTAGCAGGTGTTTGGATTTTGTGTTTCCCTACTCTCGGACCTAACCCCGCAGTTTCTGGGCCGAGAGGAAGGGTTTGTTTCCTTTTCGGAGTCAGGCATCTGTCTCCTTGGGATTTTGTGCTCGCTGCATAACCCCTGGAGGGGCAGCTTGGGATTCTGTGTCTCCCACTTCTCCAACATTCCCCGTAAGTTTCTCAGCTTAGACCCCATGGACTGGAGGCTGTGTGGGATACTCTGACCCGTTCCTCTCGGGTACAGGCAGAGGCTTCAGGCATGATTAGCCATGGTAAGAGACAGCCCGGGGCGAGGAGGCCCGGGGCGAGGAGGCCCGGGGCGAGGAGGCCCGGGGCGAGCAGCCCCGGGCCTGGAGGCCCGGGGCGAGCAGCCCCGGGGCGAGGAGGCCCGGGGCGAGGAGGCCCGGGGCGAGGAGGCCCGGGGCGAGGAGGCCCGGGGCGAGCAGCCCCGGGCCTGGAGGCCCGGGGCGAGCAGCCCCGGGCCTGGAGGCCCGGGGCGAGCAGCCCCGGGCCTGGAGGCCCGGGGCGAGCAGCCCCGGGCCTGGAGGCCCGGGGCGAGCAGCTCCGGGCCTGGAGGCCCGGGGCGAGCAGCCCCGGGCCTGGAGGCCCGGGGCGAGCAGCCCCGGGCCTGGAGGCCCGGGGCGAGCAGCCCCGGGCCTGGAGGCCCGGGGCGAGCAGCCCCGGGTCTGGAGGCCCGGGGCGAGCAGCCCCGGGCCTGGAGGCCCGGGGCGAGCAGCCCCGGGCCTGGAGGCCCGGGGCGAGCAGCCCCGGGCCTGGAGGCCCGGGGCGAGCAGCCCCGGGCCTGGAGGCCCGGGGCGAGCAGCCCCGGGCCTGGAGGCCCGGGGCGAGCGGGGCACTTCCCATTCTGGGTCTCCAATGCCTCGGACCTTTGCGGGGAATCTCTGCACTGAGTCCCCAAGGTCTGGAGGCTGTTTCGGGTCCTGTGAACCCTTTCTCTCAGGTACAGGGAGCGGCTTCACCCACGGTAGGCCAAGGTAATGACTCAGGGTTTGGATGCCGGGTCTCGTAGCAGGTGTTTGGGATTTTGTGTTTCCCTACTCTCGGACCTAACCCCGCAGTTTCTGGGCCGAGAGGAAGGGTTTGTTTCCTTTTCGGAGTCAGGCATCTGTCTCCTTGGGATTTTGTGCTCGCTGCATAACCCCTGGAGGGGCAGCTTGGGATTCTGTGTCTCCCACTTCTCCAACATTCCCCGTAAGTTTCTCAGCTTAGACCCCATGGACTGGAGGCTGTGTGGGATACTCTGACCCGTTCCTCTCGGGTACAGGCAGAGGCTTCAGGCATGATTAGCCATGGTAAGAGACAGCCCGGGGCGAGGAGGCCCGGGGCGAGGAGGCCCGGGGCGAGGAGGCCCGGGGCGAGCAGCCCCGGGCCTGGAGGCCCGGGGCGAGCAGCCCCGGGCCTGGAGGCCCGGGGCGAGCAGCCCCGGGCCTGGAGGCCCGGGGCGAGCAGCCCCGGGCCTGGAGGCCCGGGGCGAGCAGCCCCGGGCCTGGAGGCCCGGGGCGAGCGGGGCACTTCCCATTCTGGGTCTCCAATGCCTCGGACCTTTGCGGGGAATCTCTGCACTGAGTCCCCAAGGTCTGGAGGCTGTTTCGGGTCCTGTGAACCCTTTCTCTCAGGTACAGGGAGCGGCTTCACCCACGGTAGGCCAAGGTAATGACTCAGGGTTTGGATGCCGGGTCTCGTAGCAGGTGTTTGGGATTTTGTGTTTCCCTACTCTCGGACCTAACCCCGCAGTTTCTGGGCCGAGAGGAAGGGTTTGTTTCCTTTTCGGAGTCAGGCATCTGTCTCCTTGGGATTTTGTGCTCGCTGCATAACCCCTGGAGGGGCAGCTTGGGATTCTGTGTCTCCCACTTCTCCAACATTCCCCGTAAGTTTCTCAGCTTAGACCCCATGGACTGGAGGCTGTGTGGGATACTCTGACCCGTTCCTCTCGGGTACAGGCAGAGGCTTCAGGCATGATTAGCCATGGTAAGAGACAGCCCCGGGCGAGGAGGCCCGGGGCGAGCAGCCCCGGGCGAGGAGGCCCGGGGCGAGCAGCCGCGGGCGAGGAGGCCCGGGGCGAGCAGCCGCGGGCGAGGAGGCCCGGGGCGAGCAGCCGCGGGCGAGGAGGCCCGGGGCGAGCAGCCGCGGGCGAGGAGGCCCGGGGCGAGCAGCCGCGGGCGAGGAGGCCCGGGCCGAGCAGCCGCGGGCGAGGAGGCCCGGGCCGAGCAGCCGCGGGCGAGGAGGCCCGGGCCGAGCAGCCCCGGGCCTGGAGGCCCGGGCCGAGCAGGCCCGGGCCTGGAGGCCCGGGCCGAGCAGCCCCGGGCCTGGAGGCCCGGGCCGAGCAGCCCCGGGCCTGGAGGCCCGGGCCGAGCAGCCCCGGGCCTGGAGGCCCGGGCCGAGCAGCCCCGGGCGAGGAGGCCCGGGCCGAGCAGCCCCGGGCGAGGAGGCCCGGGCCGAGCAGCCCCGGGCCTGGAGGCCCGGGCCGAGCAGCCCCGGGCCTGGAGGCCCGGGCCGAGCAGCCCCGGGCCTGGAGGCCCGGGCCGAGCAGCCCCGGGCCTGGAGGCCCGGGCCGAGCAGCCCCGGGCCTGGAGGCCCGGGGCGAGCAGCCCCGGGCCTGGAGGCCCGGGGCGAGCAGCCCCGGGCCTGGAGGCCCGGGGCGAGCAGCCCCGGGCCTGGAGGCCCGGGGCGAGCAGCCCCGGGCCTGGAGGCCCGGGGCGAGCAGCCCCGGGCCTGGAGGCCCGGGGCGAGCAGCCCCGGGCCTGGAGGCCCGGGGCGAGCAGCCCCGGGCCTGGAGGCCCGGGGCGAGCAGCCCCGGGCCTGGAGGCCCGGGGCGAGCAGCCCCGGGCCTGGAGGCCCGGGGCGAGCAGCCCCGGGCCTGGAGGCCCGGGGCGAGCAGCCCCGGGCCTGGAGGCCCGGGGCGAGCAGCCCCGGGCCTGGAGGCCCGGGGCGAGCAGCCCCGGGCCTGGAGGCCCGGGGCGAGCAGCCCCGGGCCTGGAGGCCCGGGGCGAGCAGCCCCGGGCCTGGAGGCCCGGGGCGAGCAGCCCCGGGCCTGGAGGCCCGGGGCGAGCAGCCCCGGGCCTGGAGGCCCGGGGCGAGCAGCCCCGGGCCTGGAGGCCCGGGGCGAGCAGCCCCGGGCCTGGAGGCCCGGGGCGAGCAGCCCCGGGCCTGGAGGCCCGGGGCGAGCAGCCCCGGGCCTGGAGGCCCGGGGCGAGCAGCCCCGGGCCTGGAGGCCCGGGGCGAGCAGCCCCGGGCCTGGAGGCCCGGGGCGAGCAGCCCCGGGCCTGGAGGCCCGGGGCGAGCAGCCCCGGGCCTGGAGGCCCGGGGCGAGCAGCCCCGGGCCTGGAGGCCCGGGGCGAGCAGCCCCGGGCCTGGAGGCCCGGGGCGAGCAGCCCCGGGCCTGGAGGCCCGGGGCGAGCAGCCCCGGGCCTGGAGGCCCGGGGCGAGCAGCCCCGGGCCTGGAGGCCCGGGGCGTGCAGCCCCGGGCCTGGAGGCCCGGGGCGAGCAGCCCCGGGCCTGGAGGCCCGGGGCGAGCAGCCCCGGGCCTGGAGGCCCGGGGCGAGCGGGGCACTTCCCATTCTGGGTCTCCAATGCCTCGGACCTTTGCGGGGAATCTCTGCACTGAGTCCCCAAGGTCTGGAGGCTGTTTCGGGTCCTGTGAACCCTTTCTCTCAGGTACAGGGAGCGGCTTCACCCACGGTAGGCCAAGGTAATGACTCAGGGTTTGGATGCCGGGTCTCGTAGCAGGTGTTTGGGATTTTGTGTTTCCCTACTCTCGGACCTAACCCCGCAGTTTCTGGGCCGAGAGGAAGGGTTTGTTTCCTTTTCGGAGTCAGGCATCTGTCTCCTTGGGATTTTGTGCTCGCTGCATAACCCCTGGAGGGGCAGCTTGGGATTCTGTGTCTCCCACTTCTCCAACATTCCCCGTAAGTTTCTCAGCTTAGACCCCATGGACTGGAGGCTGTGTGGGATACTCTGACCCGTTCCTCTCGTGTACAGGCAGAGGCTTCAGGCATGATTAGCCATGGTAAGAGACAGCCCCGGGCGAGGAGGCCCGGGGCGAGCAGCCCCGGGCGAGGAGGCCCGGGGCGAGCAGCCCCGGGCGAGGAGGCCCGGGGCGAGCAGCCCCGGGCGAGGAGGCCCGGGGCGAGCAGCCCCGGGCGAGGAGGCCCGGGGCGAGCAGCCCCGGGCGAGGAGGCCCGGGGCGAGCAGCCCCGGGCGAGGAGGCCCGGGGCGAGCAGCCCCGGGCGAGGAGGCCCGGGGCGAGCAGCCCCGGGCCTGGAGGCCCGGGGCGAGCAGCCCCGGGCCTGGAGGCCCGGGGCGAGCAGCCCCGGGCCTGGAGGCCCGGGGCGAGCAGCCCCGGGCCTGGAGGCCCGGGGCGAGCAGCCCCGGGCCTGGAGGCCCGGGGCGAGCAGCCCCGGGCCTGGAGGCCCGGGGCGAGCAGCCCCGGGGCGAGGAGGCCCGGGGCGAGCAGCCCCGGGGCGAGGAGGCCCGGGGCGAGGAGGCCCGGGGCGAGGAGGCCCGGGGCGAGGAGGCCCGGGGCGAGGAGGCCCGGGGCGAGGAGGCCCGGGGCGAGGAGGCCCGGGGCGAGGAGGCCCGGGGCGAGCAGCCCCGGGCCTGGAGGCCCGGGGCGAGGAGGCCCGGGGCGAGGAGGCCCGGGGCGAGGAGGCCCGGGGCGAGGAGGCCCGGGGCGAGCAGCCCCGGGCCTGGAGGCCCGGGGCGAGCAGCCCCGGGCCTGGAGGCCCGGGGCGAGCAGCCCCGGGCCTGGAGGCCCGGGGCGAGCAGCCCCGGGCCTGGAGGCCCGGGGCGAGCAGCCCCGGGCCTGGAGGCCCGGGG
The DNA here is from genome assembly GCF_028749965.1 of Puma concolor. Classification (NCBI taxonomy): domain Eukaryota; kingdom Metazoa; phylum Chordata; class Mammalia; order Carnivora; family Felidae; genus Puma; species Puma concolor. The sequence continues at coordinate 186,337 of NW_028240257.1, forward strand.
CGAGCAGCCCCGGGCCTGGAGGCCCGGGGCGAGCAGCCCCGGGCCTGGAGGCCCGGGGCGAGCAGCCCCGGGCCTGGAGGCCCGGGGCGAGCAGCCCCGGGCCTGGAGGCCCGGGGCGAGCAGCCCCGGGCCTGGAGGCCCGGGGCGAGCAGCCCCGGGCCTGGAGGCCCGGGGCGAGCAGCCCCGGGCCTGGAGGCCCGGGGCGAGCAGCCCCGGGCCTGGAGGCCCGGGGCGAGCAGCCCCGGGCCTGGAGGCCCGGGGCGAGGAGGCCCGGGGCGAGCAGCCCCGGGCCTGGAGGCCCGGGGCGAGGAGGCCCGGGGCGAGGAGGCCCGGGGCGAGGAGGCCCGGGGCGAGGAGGCCCGGGGCGAGCAGCCCCGGGCCTGGAGGCCCGGGGCGAGCAGCCCCGGGCCTGGAGGCCCGGGGCGAGGAGGCCCGGGGCGAGGAGGCCCGGGGCGAGCAGCCCCGGGCCTGGAGGCCCGGGGCGAGCAGCCCCGGGCCTGGAGGCCCGGGGCGAGCAGCCCCGGGCCTGGAGGCCCGGGGCGAGCAGCCCCGGGCCTGGAGGCCCGGGGCGAGGAGGCCCGGGGCGAGGAGGCCCGGGGCGAGCAGCCCCGGGCCTGGAGGCCCGGGGCGAGCAGCCCCGGGCCTGGAGGCCCGGGGCGAGCAGCCCCGGGCCTGGAGGCCCGGGGCGAGGAGGCCCGGGGCGAGGAGGCCCGGGGCGAGCAGCCCCGGGCCTGGAGGCCCGGGGCGAGCAGCCCCGGGCCTGGAGGCCCGGGGCGAGCAGCCCCGGGCCTGGAGGCCCGGGGCGAGCAGCCCCGGGCCTGGAGGCCCGGGGCGAGCAGCCCCGGGCCTGGAGGCCCGGGGCGAGCAGCCCCGGGCCTGGAGGCCCGGGGCGAGCAGCCCCGGGCCTGGAGGCCCGGGGCGAGCAGCCCCGGGCCTGGAGGCCCGGGGCGAGCAGCCCCGGGCCTGGAGGCCCGGGGCGAGCAGCCCCGGGCCTGGAGGCCCGGGGCGAGCAGCCCCGGGCCTGGAGGCCCGGGGCGAGCAGCCCCGGGCCTGGAGGCCCGGGGCGAGCAGCCCCGGGCCTGGAGGCCCGGGGCGAGCAGCCCCGGGCCTGGAGGCCCGGGGCGAGCAGCCCCGGGCCTGGAGGCCCGGGGCGAGCAGCCCCGGGCCTGGAGGCCCGGGGCGAGCAGCCCCGGGCCTGGAGGCCCGGGGCGAGCAGCCCCGGGCCTGGAGGCCCGGGGCGAGCAGCCCCGGGCCTGGAGGCCCGGGGCGAGCAGCCCCGGGCCTGGAGGCCCGGGGCGAGCAGCCCCGGGCCTGGAGGCCCGGGGCGAGCAGCCCCGGGCCTGGAGGCCCGGGGCGAGCAGCCCCGGGCCTGGAGGCCCGGGGCGAGCAGCCCCGGGCCTGGAGGCCCGGGGCGAGCAGCCCCGGGCCTGGAGGCCCGGGGCGAGCAGCCCCGGGCCTGGAGGCCCGGGGCGAGCAGCCCCGGGGCGAGGAGGCCCGGGGCGAGCAGCCCCGGGGCGAGGAGGCCCGGGGCGAGGAGGCCCGGGGCGAGGAGGCCCGGGGCGAGGAGGCCCGGGGCGAGGAGGCCCGGGGCGAGGAGGCCCGGGGCGAGGAGGCCCGGGGCGAGGAGGCCCGGGGCGAGGAGGCCCGGGGCGAGGAGGCCCGGGGCGAGCAGCCCCGGGCCTGGAGGCCCGGGGCGAGGAGGCCCGGGGCGAGGAGGCCCGGGGCGAGGAGGCCCGGGGCGAGGAGGCCCGGGGCGAGCAGCCCCGGGCCTGGAGGCCCGGGGCGAGCAGCCCCGGGCCTGGAGGCCCGGGGCGAGCAGCCCCGGGCCTGGAGGCCCGGGGCGAGCAGCCCCGGGCCTGGAGGCCCGGGGCGAGCAGCCCCGGGCCTGGAGGCCCGGGGCGAGCAGCCCCGGGCCTGGAGGCCCGGGGCGAGCAGCCCCGGGCCTGGAGGCCCGGGGCGAGCAGCCCCGGGCCTGGAGGCCCGGGGCGAGCAGCCCCGGGCCTGGAGGCCCGGGGCGAGCAGCCCCGGGCCTGGAGGCCCGGGGCGAGCAGCCCCGGGCCTGGAGGCCCGGGGCGAGCAGCCCCGGGCCTGGAGGCCCGGGGCGAGCAGCCCCGGGCCTGGAGGCCCGGGGCGAGCAGCCCCGGGCCTGGAGGCCCGGGGCGAGGAGGCCCGGGGCGAGGAGGCCCGGGGCGAGGAGGCCCGGGGCGAGGAGGCCCGGGGCGAGCAGCCCCGGGCCTGGAGGCCCGGGGCGAGCAGCCCCGGGCCTGGAGGCCCGGGGCGAGGAGGCCCGGGGCGAGGAGGCCCGGGGCGAGCAGCCCCGGGCCTGGAGGCCCGGGGCGAGGAGGCCCGGGGCGAGGAGGCCCGGGGCGAGCAGCCCCGGGCCTGGAGGCCCGGGGCGAGCAGCCCCGGGCCTGGAGGCCCGGGGCGAGCAGCCCCGGGCCTGGAGGCCCGGGGCGAGGAGGCCCGGGGCGAGGAGGCCCGGGGCGAGCAGCCCCGGGCCTGGAGGCCCGGGGCGAGCAGCCCCGGGCCTGGAGGCCCGGGGCGAGCAGCCCCGGGCCTGGAGGCCCGGGGCGAGGAGGCCCGGGGCGAGGAGGCCCGGGGCGAGGAGGCCCGGGGCGAGGAGGCCCGGGGCGAGCAGCCCCGGGCCTGGAGGCCCGGGGCGAGCAGCCCCGGGCCTGGAGGCCCGGGGCGAGGAGGCCCGGGGCGAGGAGGCCCGGGGCGAGCAGCCCCGGGCCTGGAGGCCCGGGGCGAGCAGCCCCGGGCCTGGAGGCCCGGGGCGAGCAGCCCCGGGCCTGGAGGCCCGGGGCGAGGAGGCCCGGGGCGAGGAGGCCCGGGGCGAGCAGCCCCGGGCCTGGAGGCCCGGGGCGAGCAGCCCCGGGCCTGGAGGCCCGGGGCGAGCAGCCCCGGGCCTGGAGGCCCGGGGCGAGGAGGCCCGGGGCGAGGAGGCCCGGGGCGAGCAGCCCCGGGCCTGGAGGCCCGGGGCGAGCAGCCCCGGGCCTGGAGGCCCGGGGCGAGCAGCCCCGGGCCTGGAGGCCCGGGGCGAGCAGCCCCGGGCCTGGAGGCCCGGGGCGAGCAGCCCCGGGCCTGGAGGCCCGGGGCGAGCAGCCCCGGGCCTGGAGGCCCGGGGCGAGCAGCCCCGGGCCTGGAGGCCCGGGGCGAGCAGCCCCGGGCCTGGAGGCCCGGGGCGAGCAGCCCCGGGCCTGGAGGCCCGGGGCGAGCAGCCCCGGGCCTGGAGGCCCGGGGCGAGCAGCCCCGGGCCTGGAGGCCCGGGGCGAGCAGCCCCGGGCCTGGAGGCCCGGGGCGAGCAGCCCCGGGCCTGGAGGCCCGGGGCGAGCAGCCCCGGGCCTGGAGGCCCGGGGCGAGCAGCCCCGGGCCTGGAGGCCCGGGGCGAGCAGCCCCGGGCCTGGAGGCCCGGGGCGAGCAGCCCCGGGCCTGGAGGCCCGGGGCGAGCAGCCCCGGGCCTGGAGGCCCGGGGCGAGCAGCCCCGGGCCTGGAGGCCCGGGGCGAGCAGCCCCGGGCCTGGAGGCCCGGGGCGAGCAGCCCCGGGCCTGGAGGCCCGGGGCGAGCAGCCCCGGGCCTGGAGGCCCGGGGCGAGCAGCCCCGGGCCTGGAGGCCCGGGGCGAGCAGCCCCGGGCCTGGAGGCCCGGGGCGAGCAGCCCCGGGCCTGGAGGCCCGGGGCGAGCAGCCCCGGGCCTGGAGGCCCGGGGCGAGCAGCCCCGGGCCTGGAGGCCCGGGGCGAGCAGCCCCGGGCCTGGAGGCCCGGGGCGAGCAGCCCCGGGCCTGGAGGCCCGGGGCGAGCAGCCCCGGGCCTGGAGGCCCGGGGCGAGCAGCCCCGGGCCTGGAGGCCCGGGGCGAGCAGCCCCGGGCCTGGAGGCCCGGGGCGAGCAGCCCCGGGCCTGGAGGCCCGGGGCGAGCAGCCCCGGGCCTGGAGGCCCGGGGCGAGCAGCCCCGGGCCTGGAGGCCCGGGGCGAGCAGCCCCGGGCCTGGAGGCCCGGGGCGAGCAGCCCCGGGCCTGGAGGCCCGGGGCGAGCAGCCCCGGGCCTGGAGGCCCGGGGCGAGCAGCCCCGGGCCTGGAGGCCCGGGGCGAGCAGCCCCGGGCCTGGAGGCCCGGGGCGAGCAGCCCCGGGCCTGGAGGCCCGGGGCGAGCAGCCCCGGGCCTGGAGGCCCGGGGCGAGCAGCCCCGGGCCTGGAGGCCCGGGGCGAGCAGCCCCGGGCCTGGAGGCCCGGGGCGAGCAGCCCCGGGCCTGGAGGCCCGGGGCGAGCAGCCCCGGGCCTGGAGGCCCGGGGCGAGCAGCCCCGGGCCTGGAGGCCCGGGGCGAGCAGCCCCGGGCCTGGAGGCCCGGGGCGAGCAGCCCCGGGCCTGGAGGCCCGGGGCGAGCAGCCCCGGGCCTGGAGGCCCGGGGCGAGCAGCCCCGGGCCTGGAGGCCCGGGGCGAGCAGCCCCGGGCCTGGAGGCCCGGGGCGAGCAGCCCCGGGCCTGGAGGCCCGGGGCGAGCAGCCCCGGGCCTGGAGGCCCGGGGCGAGCAGCCCCGGGCCTGGAGGCCCGGGGCGAGCAGCCCCGGGCCTGGAGGCCCGGGGCGAGCAGCCCCGGGCCTGGAGGCCCGGGGCGAGCAGCCCCGGGCCTGGAGGCCCGGGGCGAGCAGCCCCGGGCCTGGAGGCCCGGGGCGAGCAGCCCCGGGCCTGGAGGCCCGGGGCGAGCAGCCCCGGGCCTGGAGGCCCGGGGCGAGCAGCCCCGGGCCTGGAGGCCCGGGGCGAGCAGCCCCGGGCCTGGAGGCCCGGGGCGAGCAGCCCCGGGCCTGGAGGCCCGGGGCGAGCAGCCCCGGGCCTGGAGGCCCGGGGCGAGCAGCCCCGGGCCTGGAGGCCCGGGGCGAGCAGCCCCGGGCCTGGAGGCCCGGGGCGAGCAGCCCCGGGCCTGGAGGCCCGGGGCGAGCAGCCCCGGGCCTGGAGGCCCGGGGCGAGCAGCCCCGGGCCTGGAGGCCCGGGGCGAGCAGCCCCGGGCCTGGAGGCCCGGGGCGAGCAGCCCCGGGCCTGGAGGCCCGGGGCGAGCAGCCCCGGGCCTGGAGGCCCGGGGCGAGCAGCCCCGGGCCTGGAGGCCCGGGGCGAGCAGCCCCGGGCCTGGAGGCCCGGGGCGAGCAGCCCCGGGCCTGGAGGCCCGGGGCGAGCAGCCCCGGGCCTGGAGGCCCGGGGCGAGCAGCCCCGGGCCTGGAGGCCCGGGGCGAGCGGGGCACTTCCCATTCTGGGTCTCCAATGCCTCGGACCTTTGCGGGGAATCTCTGCACTGAGTCCCCAAGGTCTGGAGGCTGTTTCGGGTCCTGTGAACCCTTTCTCTCAGGTACAGGGAGCGGCTTCACCCACGGTAGGCCAAGGTAATGACTCAGGGTTTGGATGCCGGGTCTCGTAGCAGGTGTTTGGGATTTTGTGTTTCCCTACTCTCGGACCTAACCCCGCAGTTTCTGGGCCGAGAGGAAGGGTTTGTTTCCTTTTCGGAGTCAGGCATCTGTCTCCTTGGGATTTTGTGCTCGCTGCATAACCCCTGGAGGGGCAGCTTGGGATTCTGTGTCTCCCACTTCTCCAACATTCCCCGTAAGTTTCTCAGCTTAGACCCCATGGACTGGAGGCTGTGTGGGATACTCTGACCCGTTCCTCTCGGGTACAGGCAGAGGCTTCAGGCATGATTAGCCATGGTAAGAGACAGCCCCGGGCGAGGAGGCCCGGGGCGAGCAGCCCCGGGCGAGGAGGCCCGGGGCGAGCAGCCCCGGGCGAGGAGGCCCGGGGCGAGCAGCCCCGGGCGAGGAGGCCCGGGGCGAAGAGCCGCGGGCGAGGAGGCCCGGGGCGAGCAGCCGCGGGCGAGGAGGCCCGGGGCGAGCAGCCGCGGGCGAGGAGGCCCGGGCCGAGCAGCCCCGGGCCTGGAGGCCCGGGCCGAGCAGCCCCGGGCCTGGAGGCCCGGGCCGAGCAGCCCCGGGCCTGGAGGCCCGGGCCGAGCAGCCCCGGGCCTGGAGGCCCGGGCCGAGCAGCCCCGGGCCTGGAGGCCCGGGGCGAGCAGCCCCGGGCCTGGAGGCCCGGGGCGAGCAGCCCCGGGCGAGGAGGCCCGGGCCGAGCAGCCCCGGGCGAGGAGGCCCGGGGCGAGCAGCCCCGGGCGAGGAGGCCCGGGCCGAGCAGCCCCGGGCCTGGAGGCCCGGGGCGAGCAGCCCCGGGCGAGGAGGCCCGGGCCGAGCAGCCCCGGGCCTGGAGGCCCGGGGCGAGCAGCCCCGGGCCTGGAGGCCCGGGCCGAGCATCCCCGGGCCTGGAGGCCCGGGCCGAGCAGCCCCGGGCCTGGAGGCCCGGGCCGAGCAGCCCCGGGCCTGGAGGCCCGGGGCGAGCAGCCCCGGGCCTGGAGGCCCGGGGCGAGCAGCCCCGGGCCTGGAGGCCCGGGGCGAGCAGCCCCGGGCCTGGAGGCCCGGGGCGAGCAGCCCCGGGCCTGGAGGCCCGGGGCGAGCAGCCCCGGGCCTGGAGGCCAGGGGCGAGCGGGGCACTTCCCATTCTGGGTCTCCAATGCCTCGGACCTTTGCGGGGAATCTCTGCACTGAGTCCCCAAGGTCTGGAGGCTGTTTCGGGTCCTGTGAACCCTTTCTCTCAGGTACAGGGAGCGGCTTCACCCACGGTAGGCCAAGGTAATGACTCAGGGTTTGGATGCCGGGTCTCGTAGCAGGTGTTTGGGATTTTGTGTTTCCCTACTCTCGGACCTAACCCCGCAGTTTCTGGGCCGAGAGGAAGGGTTTGTTTCCTTTTCGGAGTCAGGCATCTGTCTCCTTGGGATTTTGTGCTCGCTGCATAACCCCTGGAGGGGCAGCTTGGGATTCTGTGTCTCCCACTTCTCCAACATTCCCCGTAAGTTTCTCAGCTTAGACCCCATGGACTGGAGGCTGTGTGGGATACTCTGACCCGTTCCTCTCGGGTACAGGCAGAGGCTTCAGGCATGATTAGCCATGGTAAGAGACAGCCCGGGGCGAGGAGGCCCGGGGCGAGGAGGCCCGGGGCGAGGAGGCCCGGGGCGAGCAGCCCCGGGCCTGGAGGCCCGGGGCGAGCAGCCCCGGGGCGAGGAGGCCCGGGGCGAGGAGGCCCGGGGCGAGGAGGCCCGGGGCGAGCAGCCCCGGGCCTGGAGGCCCGGGGCGAGCAGCCCCGGGCCTGGAGGCCCGGGGCGAGCAGCCCCGGGCCTGGAGGCCCGGGGCGAGCAGCCCCGGGCCTGGAGGCCCGGGGCGAGCAGCCCCGGGCCTGGAGGCCCGGGGCGAGCGGGGCACTTCCCATTCTGGGTCTCCAATGCCTCGGACCTTTGCGGGGAATCTCTGCACTGAGTCCCCAAGGTCTGGAGGCTGTTTCGGGTCCTGTGAACCCTTTCTCTCAGGTACAGGGAGCGGCTTCACCCACGGTAGGCCAAGGTAATGACTCAGGGTTTGGATGCCGGGTCTCGTAGCAGGTGTTTGGGATTTTGTGTTTCCCTACTCTCGGACCTAACCCCGCAGTTTCTGGGCCGAGAGGAAGGGTTTGTTTCCTTTTCGGAGTCAGGCATCTGTCTCCTTGGGATTTTGTGCTCGCTGCATAACCCCTGGAGGGGCAGCTTGGGATTCTGTGTCTCCCACTTCTCCAACATTCCCCGTAAGTTTCTCAGCTTAGACCCCATGGACTGGAGGCTGTGTGGGATACTCTGACCCGTTCCTCTCGGGTACAGGCAGAGGCTTCAGGCATGATTAGCCATGGTAAGAGACAGCCCCGGGCGAGGAGGCCCGGGGCGAGCAGCCCCGGGCGAGGAGGCCCGGGGCGAGCAGCCCCGGGCGAGGAGGCCCGGGGCGAGCAGCCCCGGGCGAGGAGGCCCGGGGCGAGCAGCCGCGGGCGAGGAGGCCCGGGGCGAGCAGCCGCGGGCGAGGAGGCCCGGGGCGAGCAGCCGCGGGCGAGGAGGCCCGGGCCGAGCAGCCCCGGGCCTGGAGGCCCGGGGCGAGCAGCCCCGGGCGAGGAGGCCCGGGCCGAGCAGCCCCGGGCCTGGAGGCCCGGGCCGAGCAGCCCCGGGCCTGGAGGCCCGGGCCGAGCAGCCCCGGGCCTGGAGGCCCGGGCCGAGCAGCCCCGGGCCTGGAGGCCCGGGCCGAGCAGCCCCGGGCCTGGAGGCCCGGGCCGAGCAGCCCCGGGCGAGGAGGCCCGGGCCGAGCAGCCCCGGGCGAGGAGGCCCGGGCCGAGCAGCCCCGGGCCTGGAGGCCCGGGCCGAGCAGCCCCGGGCGAGGAGGCCCGGGCCGAGCAGCCCCGGGCGAGGAGGCCCGGGCCGAGCAGCCCCGGGCCTGGAGGCCGGGGCGAGCAGCCCCGGGCCTGGAGGCCCGGGGCGAGCAGCCCCGGGCCTGGAGGCCCGGGGCGAGCAGCCCCGGGCCTGGAGGCCCGGGGCGAGCAGCCCCGGGCCTGGAGGCCCGGGGCGAGCAGCCCCGGGCCTGGAGGCCCGGGGCGAGCAGCCCCGGGCCTGGAGGCCCGGGGCGAGCAGCCCCGGGCCTGGAGGCCCGGGGCGAGCAGCCCCGGGCCTGGAGGCCCGGGGCGAGCAGCCCCGGGCCTGGAGGCCCGGGGCGAGCAGCCCCGGGCCTGGAGGCCCGGGGCGAGCAGCCCCGGGCCTGGAGGCCCGGGGCGAGCAGCCCCGGGCCTGGAGGCCCGGGGCGAGCAGCCCCGGGCCTGGAGGCCCGGGGCGAGCAGCCCCGGGCCTGGAGGCCCGGGGCGAGCAGCCCCGGGCCTGGAGGCCCGGGGCGAGCAGCCCCGGGCCTGGAGGCCCGGGGCGAGCAGCCCCGGGCCTGGAGGCCCGGGGCGAGCAGCCCCGGGCCTGGAGGCCCGGGGCGAGCAGCCCCGGGCCTGGAGGCCCGGGGCGAGCAGCCCCGGGCCTGGAGGCCCGGGGCGAGCAGCCCCGGGCCTGGAGGCCCGGGGCGAGCAGCCCCGGGCCTGGAGGCCCGGGGCGAGCAGCCCCGGGCCTGGAGGCCCGGGGCGAGCAGCCCCGGGCCTGGAGGCCCGGGGCGAGCAGCCCCGGGCCTGGAGGCCCGGGGCGAGCAGCCCCGGGCCTGGAGGCCCGGGGCGAGCAGCCCCGGGCCTGGAGGCCCGGGGCGAGCAGCCCCGGGCCTGGAGGCCCGGGGCGAGCAGCCCCGGGCCTGGAGGCCCGGGGCGAGCAGCCCCGGGCCTGGAGGCCCGGGGCGAGCAGCCCCGGGCCTGGAGGCCCGGGGCGAGCAGCCCCGGGCCTGGAGGCCCGGGGCGAGCAGCCCCGGGCCTGGAGGCCCGGGGCGAGCAGCCCCGGGCCTGGAGGCCCGGGGCGAGCAGCCCCGGGCCTCGAGGCCCGGGGCGAGCAGCCCCGGGCCTCGAGGCCCGGGGCGAGCAGCCCCGGGCCTCGAGGCCCGGGGCGAGCGGGGCACTTCCCATTCTGGGTCTCCAATGCCTCGGACCTTTGCGGGGAATCTCTGCACTGAGTCCCCAAGGTCTGGAGGCTGTTTCGGGTCCTGTGAACCCTTTCTCTCAGGTACAGGGAGCGGCTTCACCCACGGTAGGCCAAGGTAATGACTCAGGGTTTGGATGCCGGGTCTCGTAGCAGGTGTTTGGGATTTTGTGTTTCCCTACTCTCGGACCTAACCCCGCAGTTTCTGGGCCGAGAGGAAGGGTTTGTTTCCTTTTCGGAGTCAGGCATCTGTCTCCTTGGGATTTTGTGCTCGCTGCATAACCCCTGGAGGGGCAGCTTGGGATTCTGTGTCTCCCACTTCTCCAACATTCCCCGTAAGTTTCTCAGCTTAGACCCCATGGACTGGAGGCTGTGTGGGATACTCTGACCCGTTCCTCTCGGGTACAGGCAGAGGCTTCAGGCATGATTAGCCATGGTAAGAGACAGCCCCGGGCGAGGAGGCCCGGGGCGAGCAGCCCCGGGCGAGGAGGCCCGGGGCGAGCAGCCCCGGGCGAGGAGGCCCGGGGCGAGCAGCCCCGGGCGAGGAGGCCCGGGGCGAAGAGCCGCGGGCGAGGAGGCCCGGGGCGAGCAGCCGCGGGCGAGGAGGCCCGGGGCGAGCAGCCGCGGGCGAGGAGGCCCGGGCCGAGCAGCCCCGGGCCTGGAGGCCCGGGCCGAGCAGCCCCGGGCCTGGAGGCCCGGGCCGAGCAGCCCCGGGCCTGGAGGCCCGGGCCGAGCAGCCCCGGGCCTGGAGGCCCGGGCCGAGCAGCCCCGGGCCTGGAGGCCCGGGGCGAGCAGCCCCGGGCCTGGAGGCCCGGGGCGAGCAGCCCCGGGCGAGGAGGCCCGGGCCGAGCAGCCCCGGGCGAGGAGGCCCGGGGCGAGCAGCCCCGGGCGAGGAGGCCCGGGGCGAGCAGCCGCGGGCGAGGAGGCCCGGGGCGAGCAGCCGCGGGCGAGGAGGCCCGGGGCGAGCAGCCGCGGGCGAGGAGGCCCGGGCCGAGCAGCCCCGGGCCTGGAGGCCCGGGGCGAGCAGCCCCGGGCGAGGAGGCCCGGGCCGAGCAGCCCCGGGCCTGGAGGCCCGGGCCGAGCAGTCCCCGGCCTGGAGGCCCGGGCCGAGCAGCCCCGGGCCTGGAGGCCCGGGCCGAGCAGCCCCGGGCCTGGAGGCCCGGGCCGAGCAGCCCCGGGCCTGGAGGCCCGGGCCGAGCAGCCCCGGGCGAGGAGGCCCGGGCCGAGCAGCCCCGGGCGAGGAGGCCCGGGCCGAGCAGCCCCGGGCCTGGAGGCCCGGGCCGAGCAGCCCCGGGCGAGGAGGCCCGGGCCGAGCAGCCCCGGGCGAGGAGGCCCGGGCCGAGCAGCCCCGGGCCTGGAGGCCCGGGCCGAGCAGCCCCGGGCGAGGAGGCCCGGGCCGAGCAGCCCCGGGCGAGGAGGCCCGGGCCGAGCAGCCCCGGGCCTGGAGGCCCGGGGCGAGCAGCCCCGGGCCTGGAGGCCCGGGGCGAGCAGCCCCGGGCCTGGAGGCCCGGGGCGAGCAGCCCCGGGCCTGGAGGCCCGGGGCGAGCAGCCCCGGGCCTGGAGGCCCGGGGCGAGCAGCCCCGGGCCTGGAGGCCCGGGGCGAGCAGCCCCGGGCCTCGAGGCCCGGGGCGAGCAGCCCCGGGCCTGGAGGCCCGGGGCGAGCAGCCCCGGGCCTGGAGGCCCGGGGCGAGCAGCCCCGGGCCTCGAGGCCCGGGGCGAGCAGCCCCGGGCCTGGAGGCCCGGGGCGAGCAGCCCCGGGCCTGGAGGCCCGGGGCGAGCAGCCCCGGGCCTGGAGGCCCGGGGCGAGCAGCCCCGGGCCTGGAGGCCCGGGGCGAGCAGCCCCGGGCCTGGAGGCCCGGGGCGAGCAGCCCCGGGCCTGGAGGCCCGGGGCGAGCAGCCCCGGGCCTGGAGGCCCGGGGCGAGCAGCCCCGGGCCTGGAGGCCCGGGGCGAGCAGCCCCGGGCCTGGAGGCCCGGGGCGAGCAGCCCCGGGCCTGGAGGCCCGGGGCGAGCAGCCCCGGGCCTGGAGGCCCGGGGCGAGCAGCCCCGGGCCTGGAGGCCCGGGGCGAGCAGCCCCGGGCCTGGAGGCCCGGGGCGAGCAGCCCCGGGCCTGGAGGCCCGGGGCGAGCAGCCCCGGGCCTGGAGGCCCGGGGCGAGCAGCCCCGGGCCTGGAGGCCCGGGGCGAGCAGCCCCGGGCCTGGAGGCCCGGGGCGAGCAGCCCCGGGCCTGGAGGCCCGGGGCGAGCAGCCCCGGGCCTGGAGGCCCGGGGCGAGCAGCCCCGGGCCTGGAGGCCCGGGGCGAGCAGCCCCGGGCCTGGAGGCCCGGGGCGAGCAGCCCCGGGCCTGGAGGCCCGGGGCGAGCAGCCCCGGGCCTGGAGGCCCGGGGCGAGCAGCCCCGGGCCTGGAGGCCCGGGGCGAGCAGCCCCGGGCCTGGAGGCCCGGGGCGAGCAGCCCCGGGCCTGGAGGCCCGGGGCGAGCAGCCCCGGGCCTGGAGGCCCGGGGCGAGCAGCCCCGGGCCTGGAGGCCCGGGGCGAGCAGCCCCGGGCCTGGAGGCCCGGGGCGAGCAGCCCCGGGCCTGGAGGCCCGGGGCGAGCAGCCCCGGGCCTGGAGGCCCGGGGCGAGCAGCCCCGGGCCTGGAGGCCCGGGGCGAGCAGCCCCGGGCCTGGAGGCCCGGGGCGAGCAGCCCCGGGCCTGGAGGCCCGGGGCGAGCAGCCCCGGGCCTGGAGGCCCGGGGCGAGCAGCCCCGGGCCTGGAGGCCCGGGGCGAGCAGCCCCGGGCCTGGAGGCCCGGGGCGAGCAGCCCCGGGCCTGGAGGCCCGGGGCGAGCAGCCCCGGGCCTGGAGGCCCGGGGCGAGCAGCCCCGGGCCTGGAGGCCCGGGGCGAGCAGCCCCGGGCCTGGAGGCCCGGGGCGAGCAGCCCCGGGCCTGGAGGCCCGGGGCGAGCAGCCCCGGGCCTGGAGGCCCGGGGCGAGCAGCCCCGGGCCTGGAGGCCCGGGGCGAGCAGCCCCGGGCCTGGAGGCCCGGGGCGAGCAGCCCCGGGCCTGGAGGCCCGGGGCGAGCAGCCCCGGGCCTGGAGGCCCGGGGCGAGCAGCCCCGGGCCTGGAGGCCCGGGGCGAGCAGCCCCGGGCCTGGAGGCCCGGGGCGAGCAGCCCCGGGCCTGGAGGCCCGGGGCGAGCAGCCCCGGGCCTGGAGGCCCGGGGCGAGCAGCCCCGGGCCTGGAGGCCCGGGGCGAGCAGCCCCGGGCCTGGAGGCCCGGGGCGAGCAGCCCCGGGCCTGGAGGCCCGGGGCGAGCAGCCCCGGGCCTGGAGGCCCGGGGCGAGCAGCCCCGGGCCTGGAGGCCCGGGGCGAGCAGCCCCGGGCCTGGAGGCCCGGGGCGAGCAGCCCCGGGCCTGGAGGCCCGGGGCGAGCAGCCCCGGGCCTGGAGGCCCGGGGCGAGCAGCCCCGGGCCTGGAGGCCCGGGGCGAGCAGCCCCGGGCCTGGAGGCCCGGGGCGAGCAGCCCCGGGCCTGGAGGCCCGGGGCGAGCAGCCCCGGGCCTGGAGGCCCGGGGCGAGCAGCCCCGGGCCTGGAGGCCCGGGGCGAGCAGCCCCGGGCCTGGAGGCCCGGGGCGAGCAGCCCCGGGCCTGGAGGCCCGGGGCGAGCAGCCCCGGGCCTGGAGGCCCGGGGCGAGCAGCCCCGGGCCTGGAGGCCCGGGGCGAGCAGCCCCGGGCCTGGAGGCCCGGGGCGAGCAGCCCCGGGCCTGGAGGCCCGGGGCGAGCAGCCCCGGGCCTGGAGGCCCGGGGCGAGCAGCCCCGGGCCTGGAGGCCCGGGGCGAGCAGCCCCGGGCCTGGAGGCCCGGGGCGAGCAGCCCCGGGCCTGGAGGCCCGGGGCGAGCAGCCCCGGGCCTGGAGGCCCGGGGCGAGCAGCCCCGGGCCTGGAGGCCCGGGGCGAGCAGCCCCGGGCCTGGAGGCCCGGGGCGAGCAGCCCCGGGCCTGGAGGCCCGGGGCGAGCAGCCCCGGGCCTGGAGGCCCGGGGCGAGCAGCCCCGGGCCTGGAGGCCCGGGGCGAGCAGCCCCGGGCCTGGAGGCCCGGGGCGAGCGGGGCACTTCCCATTCTGGGTCTCCAATGCCTCGGACCTTTGCGGGGAATCTCTGCACTGAGTCCCCAAGGTCTGGAGGCTGTTTCGGGTCCTGTGAACCCTTTCTCTCAGGTACAGGGAGCGGCTTCACCCACGGTAGGCCAAGGTAATGACTCAGGGTTTGGATGCCGGGTCTCGTAGCAGGTGTTTGGGATTTTGTGTTTCCCTACTCTCGGACCTAACCCCGCAGTTTCTGGGCCGAGAGGAAGGGTTTGTTTCCTTTTCGGAGTCAGGCATCTGTCTCCTTGGGATTTTGTGCTCGCTGCATAACCCCTGGAGGGGCAGCTTGGGATTCTGTGTCTCCCACTTCTCCAACATTCCCCGTAAGTTTCTCAGCTTAGACCCCATGGACTGGAGGCTGTGTGGGATACTCTGACCCGTTCCTCTCGTGTACAGGCAGAGGCTTCAGGCATGATTAGCCATGGTAAGAGACAGCCCCGGGCGAGGAGGCCCGGGGCGAGCAGCCCCGGGCGAGGAGGCCCGGGGCGAGCAGCCCCGGGCGAGGAGGCCCGGGGCGAGCAGCCCCGGGCGAGGAGGCCCGGGGCGAGCAGCCCCGGGCGAGGAGGCCCGGGGCGAGCAGCCCCGGGCGAGGAGGCCCGGGGCGAGCAGCCCCGGGCGAGGAGGCCAGGGGCGAGCAGCCCCGGGCCTGGAGGCCCGGGGCGAGCAGCCCCGGGCCTGGAGGCCCGGGGCGAGCAGCCCCGGGCCTGGAGGCCCGGGGCGAGCAGCCCCGGGCCTGGAGGCCCGGGGCGAGCAGCCCCGGGCCTGGAGGCCCGGGGCGAGCAGCCCCGGGCCTGGAGGCCCGGGGCGAGCAGCCCCGGGGCGAGGAGGCCCGGGGCGAGGAGGCCCGGGGCGAGGAGGCCCGGGGCGAGGAGGCCCGGGGCGAGGAGGCCCGGGGCGAGGAGGCCCGGGGCGAGCAGCCCCGGGCCTGGAGGCCCGGGGCGAGGAGGCCCGGGGCGAGGAGGCCCGGGGCGAGCAGCCCCGGGCCTGGAGGCCCGGGGCGAGCAGCCCCGGGCCTGGAGGCCCGGGGCGAGCAGCCCCGGGCCTGGAGGCCCGGGGCGAGCAGCCCCGGGCCTGGAGGCCCGGGGCGAGCAGCCCCGGGCCTGGAGGCCCGGGGCGAGCAGCCCCGGGCCTGGAGGCCCGGGGCGAGCAGCCCCGGGCCTGGAGGCCCGGGGCGAGCAGCCCCGGGCCTGGAGGCCCGGGGCGAGCAGCCCCGGGCCTGGAGGCCCGGGGCGAGGAGGCCCGGGCCTGGAGGCCCGGGGCGAGGAGGCCCGGGGCGAGGAGGCCCGGGGCGAGGAGGCCCGGGGCGAGCAGCCCCGGGCCTGGAGGCCCGGGGCGAGGAGGCCCGGGGCGAGGAGGCCCGGGGCGAGGAGGCCCGGGGCGAGGAGGCCCGGGGCGAGGAGGCCCGGGGCGAGCAGCCCCGGGCCTGGAGGCCCGGGGCGAGGAGGCCCGGGGCGAGGAGGCCCGGGGCGAGGAGGCCCGGGGCGAGGAGGCCCGGGGCGAGCAGCCCCGGGCCTGGAGGCCCGGGGCGAGGAGGCCCGGGGCGAGGAGGCCCGGGGCGAGCAGCCCCGGGCCTGGAGGCCCGGGGCGAGCAGCCCCGGGCCTGGAGGCCCGGGGCGAGCAGCCCCGGGCCTGGAGGCCCGGGGCGAGCAGCCCCGGGCCTGGAGGCCCGGGGCGAGCAGCCCCGGGCCTGGAGGCCCGGGGCGAGCAGCCCCGGGCCTGGAGGCCCGGGGCGAGCAGCCCCGGGCCTGGAGGCCCGGGGCGAGCAGCCCCGGGCCTGGAGGCCCGGGGCGAGCAGCCCCGGGCCTGGAGGCCCGGGGCGAGCAGCCCCGGGCCTGGAGGCCCGGGGCGAGCAGCCCCGGGCCTGGAGGCCCGGGGCGAGCAGCCCCGGGCCTGGAGGCCCGGGGCGAGCAGCCCCGGGCCTGGAGGCCCGGGGCGAGCAGCCCCGGGCCTGGAGGCCCGGGGCGAGCAGCCCCGGGCCTGGAGGCCCGGGGCGAGCAGCCCCGGGCCTGGAGGCCCGGGGCGAGCAGCCCCGGGCCTGGAGGCCCGGGGCGAGCAGCCCCGGGCCTGGAGGCCCGGGGCGAGCAGCCCCGGGCCTGGAGGCCCGGGGCGAGCAGCCCCGGGCCTGGAGGCCCGGGGCGAGCAGCCCCGGGCCTGGAGGCCCGGGGCGAGCAGCCCCGGGCCTGGAGGCCCGGGGCGAGCAGCCCCGGGCCTGGAGGCCCGGGGCGAGCAGCCCCGGGCCTGGAGGCCCGGGGCGAGCAGCCCCGGGCCTGGAGGCCCGGGGCGAGCAGCCCCGGGCCTGGAGGCCCGGGGCGAGCAGCCCCGGGCCTGGAGGCCCGGGGCGAGCAGCCCCGGGCCTGGAGGCCCGGGGCGAGCAGCCCCGGGCCTGGAGGCCCGGGGCGAGCAGCCCCGGGCCTGGAGGCCCGGGGCGAGCAGCCCCGGGCCTGGAGGCCCGGGGCGAGCAGCCCCGGGCCTGGAGGCCCGGGGCGAGCAGCCCCGGGCCTGGAGGCCCGGGGCGAGCAGCCCCGGGCCTGGAGGCCCGGGGCGAGCAGCCCCGGGCCTGGAGGCCCGGGGCGAGCAGCCCCGGGCCTGGAGGCCCGGGGCGAGCAGCCCCGGGCCTGGAGGCCCGGGGCGAGCAGCCCCGGGCCTGGAGGCCCGGGGCGAGCAGCCCCGGGCCTGGAGGCCCGGGGCGAGCAGCCCCGGGCCTGGAGGCCCGGGGCGAGCAGCCCCGGGCCTGGAGGCCCGGGGCGAGCAGCCCCGGGCCTGGAGGCCCGGGGCGAGCAGCCCCGGGCCTGGAGGCCCGGGGCGAGCAGCCCCGGGCCTGGAGGCCCGGGGCGAGCAGCCCCGGGCCTGGAGGCCCGGGGCGAGCAGCCCCGGGCCTGGAGGCCCGGGGCGAGCAGCCCCGGGCCTGGAGGCCCGGGGCGAGCGGGGCACTTCCCATTCTGGGTCTCCAATGCCTCGGACCTTTGCGGGGAATCTCTGCACTGAGTCCCCAAGGTCTGGAGGCTGTTTCGGGTCCTGTGAACCCTTTCTCTCAGGTACAGGGAGCGGCTTCACCCACGGTAGGCCAAGGTAATGACTCAGGGTTTGGATGCCGGGTCTCGTAGCAGGTGTTTGGGATTTTGTGTTTCCCTACTCTCGGACCTAACCCCGCAGTTTCTGGGCCGAGAGGAAGGGTTTGTTTCCTTTTCGGAGTCAGGCATCTGTCTCCTTGGGATTTTGTGCTCGCTGCATAACCCCTGGAGGGGCAGCTTGGGATTCTGTGTCTCCCACTTCTCCAACATTCCCCGTAAGTTTCTCAGCTTAGACCCCATGGACTGGAGGCTGTGTGGGATACTCTGACCCGTTCCTCTCGGGTACAGGCAGAGGCTTCAGGCATGATTAGCCATGGTAAGAGACAGCCCCGGGCGAGGAGGCCCGGGGCGAGCAGCCCCGGGCGAGGAGGCCCGGGGCGAGCAGCCCCGGGCGAGGAGGCCCGGGGCGAGCAGCCCCGGGCGAGGAGGCCCGGGGCGAAGAGCCGCGGGCGAGGAGGCCCGGGGCGAGCAGCCGCGGGCGAGGAGGCCCGGGGCGAGCAGCCGCGGGCGAGGAGGCCCGGGCCGAGCAGCCCCGGGCCTGGAGGCCCGGGCCGAGCAGCCCCGGGCCTGGAGGCCCGGGCCGAGCAGCCCCGGGCCTGGAGGCCCGGGCCGAGCAGCCCCGGGCCTGGAGGCCCGGGCCGAGCAGCCCCGGGCCTGGAGGCCCGGGGCGAGCAGCCCCGGGCCTGGAGGCCCGGGGCGAGCAGCCCCGGGCGAGGAGGCCCGGGCCGAGCAGCCCCGGGCGAGGAGGCCCGGGGCGAGCAGCCCCGGGCCTGGAGGCCCGGGGCGAGCAGCCCCGGGCCTGGAGGCCCGGGGCGAGCAGCCCCGGGCGAGGAGGCCCGGGCCGAGCAGCCCCGGGCCTGGAGGCCCGGGGCGAGCAGCCCCGGGCCTGGAGGCCCGGGCCGAGCATCCCCGGGCCTGGAGGCCCGGGGCGAGCAGCCCCGGGCCTGGAGGCCCGGGCCGAGCAGCCCCGGGCCTGGAGGCCCGGGGCGAGCAGCCCCGGGCCTGGAGGCCCGGGGCGAGCAGCCCCGGGCCTGGAGGCCCGGGGCGAGCAGCCCCGGGCCTGGAGGCCCGGGGCGAGCAGCCCCGGGCCTGGAGGCCCGGGGCGAGCAGCCCCGGGCCTGGAGGCCCGGGGCGAGCAGCCCCGGGCCTGGAGGCCCGGGGCGAGCAGCCCCGGGCCTGGAGGCCAGGGGCGAGCGGGGCACTTCCCATTCTGGGTCTCCAATGCCTCGGACCTTTGCGGGGAATCTCTGCACTGAGTCCCCAAGGTCTGGAGGCTGTTTCGGGTCCTGTGAACCCTTTCTCTCAGGTACAGGGAGCGGCTTCACCCACGGTAGGCCAAGGTAATGACTCAGGGTTTGGATGCCGGGTCTCGTAGCAGGTGTTTGGGATTTTGTGTTTCCCTACTCTCGGACCTAACCCCGCAGTTTCTGGGCCGAGAGGAAGGGTTTGTTTCCTTTTCGGAGTCAGGCATCTGTCTCCTTGGGATTTTGTGCTCGCTGCATAACCCCTGGAGGGGCAGCTTGGGATTCTGTGTCTCCCACTTCTCCAACATTCCCCGTAAGTTTCTCAGCTTAGACCCCATGGACTGGAGGCTGTGTGGGATACTCTGACCCGTTCCTCTCGGGTACAGGCAGAGGCTTCAGGCATGATTAGCCATGGTAAGAGACAGCCCGGGGCGAGGAGGCCCGGGGCGAGGAGGCCCGGGGCGAGGAGGCCCGGGGCGAGCAGCCCCGGGCCTGGAGGCCCGGGGCGAGCAGCCCCGGGGCGAGGAGGCCCGGGGCGAGGAGGCCCGGGGCGAGGAGGCCCGGGGCGAGCAGCCCCGGGCCTGGAGGCCCGGGGCGAGCAGCCCCGGGCCTGGAGGCCCGGGGCGAGCAGCCCCGGGCCTGGAGGCCCGGGGCGAGCAGCCCCGGGCCTGGAGGCCCGGGGCGAGCAGCCCCGGGCCTGGAGGCCCGGGGCGAGCAGCCCCGGGCCTGGAGGCCCGGGGCGAGCGGGGCACTTCCCATTCTGGGTCTCCAATGCCTCGGACCTTTGCGGGGAATCTCTGCACTGAGTCCCCAAGGTCTGGAGGCTGTTTCGGGTCCTGTGAACCCTTTCTCTCAGGTACAGGGAGCGGCTTCACCCACGGTAGGCCAAGGTAATGACTCAGGGTTTGGATGCCGGGTCTCGTAGCAGGTGTTTGGGATTTTGTGTTTCCCTACTCTCGGACCTAACCCCGCAGTTTCTGGGCCGAGAGGAAGGGTTTGTTTCCTTTTCGGAGTCAGGCATCTGTCTCCTTGGGATTTTGTGCTCGCTGCATAACCCCTGGAGGGGCAGCTTGGGATTCTGTGTCTCCCACTTCTCCAACATTCCCCGTAAGTTTCTCAGCTTAGACCCCATGGACTGGAGGCTGTGTGGGATACTCTGACCCGTTCCTCTCGGGTACAGGCAGAGGCTTCAGGCATGATTAGCCATGGTAAGAGACAGCCCCGGGCGAGGAGGCCCGGGGCGAGCAGCCCCGGGCGAGGAGGCCCGGGGCGAGCAGCCCCGGGCGAGGAGGCCCGGGGCGAGCAGCCCCGGGCGAGGAGGCCCGGGGCGAGCAGCCGCGGGCGAGGAGGCCCGGGGCGAGCAGCCGCGGGCGAGGAGGCCCGGGGCGAGCAGCCGCGGGCGAGGAGGCCCGGGGCGAGCAGCCCCGGGCCTGGAGGCCCGGGCCGAGCAGCCCCGGGCCTGGAGGCCCGGGCCGAGCAGCCCCGGGCCTGGAGGCCCGGGCCGAGCAGCCCCGGGCCTGGAGGCCCGGGCCGAGCAGCCCCGGGCCTGGAGGCCCGGGCCGAGCAGCCCCGGGCCTGGAGGCCCGGGCCGAGCAGCCCCGGGCCTGGAGGCCCGGGCCGAGCAGCCCCGGGCGAGGAGGCCCGGGCCGAGCAGCCCCGGGCGAGGAGGCCCGGGCCGAGCAGCCCCGGGCCTGGAGGCCCGGGCCGAGCAGCCCCGGGCCTGGAGGCCCGGGCCGAGCAGCCCCGGGCCTGGAGGCCCGGGCCGAGCAGCCCCGGGCCTGGAGGCCCGGGGCGAGCAGCCCCGGGCCTGGAGGCCCGGGGCGAGCAGCCCCGGGCCTGGAGGCCCGGGGCGAGCAGCCCCGGGCCTGGAGGCCCGGGGCGAGCAGCCCCGGGCCTGGAGGCCCGGGGCGAGCAGCCCCGGGCCTGGAGGCCCGGGGCGAGCAGCCCCGGGCCTGGAGGCCCGGGGCGAGCAGCCCCGGGCCTGGAGGCCCGGGGCGAGCAGCCCCGGGCCTGGAGGCCCGGGGCGAGCAGCCCCGGGCCTGGAGGCCCGGGGCGAGCAGCCCCGGGCCTGGAGGCCCGGGGCGAGCAGCCCCGGGCCTGGAGGCCCGGGGCGAGCAGCCCCGGGCCTGGAGGCCCGGGGCGAGCAGCCCCGGGCCTGGAGGCCCGGGGCGAGCAGCCCCGGGCCTGGAGGCCCGGGGCGAGCAGCCCCGGGCCTGGAGGCCCGGGGCGAGCAGCCCCGGGCCTGGAGGCCCGGGGCGAGCAGCCCCGGGCCTGGAGGCCCGGGGCGAGCAGCCCCGGGCCTGGAGGCCCGGGGCGAGCAGCCCCGGGCCTGGAGGCCCGGGGCGAGCAGCCCCGGGCCTGGAGGCCCGGGGCGAGCAGCCCCGGGCCTGGAGGCCCGGGGCGAGCAGCCCCGGGCCTGGAGGCCCGGGGCGAGCAGCCCCGGGCCTGGAGGCCCGGGGCGAGCAGCCCCGGGCCTGGAGGCCCGGGGCGAGCAGCCCCGGGCCTGGAGGCCCGGGGCGAGCAGCCCCGGGCCTGGAGGCCCGGGGCGAGCAGCCCCGGGCCTGGAGGCCCGGGGCGAGCAGCCCCGGGCCTGGAGGCCCGGGGCGAGCAGCCCCGGGCCTGGAGGCCCGGGGCGAGCAGCCCCGGGCCTGGAGGCCCGGGGCGAGCAGCCCCGGGCCTGGAGGCCCGGGGCGAGCAGCCCCGGGCCTGGAGGCCCGGGGCGAGCAGCCCCGGGCCTGGAGGCCCGGGGCGAGCAGCCCCGGGCCTGGAGGCCCGGGGCGAGCAGCCCCGGGCCTGGAGGCCCGGGGCGAGCAGCCCCGGGCCTGGAGGCCCGGGGCGAGCAGCCCCGGGCCTGGAGGCCCGGGGCGAGCAGCCCCGGGCCTGGAGGCCCGGGGCGAGCAGCCCCGGGCCTGGAGGCCCGGGGCGAGCAGCCCCGGGCCTGGAGGCCCGGGGCGAGCAGCCCCGGGCCTGGAGGCCCGGGGCGAGCAGCCCCGGGCCTGGAGGCCCGGGGCGAGCAGCCCCGGGCCTGGAGGCCCGGGGCGAGCAGCCCCGGGCCTGGAGGCCCGGGGCGAGCAGCCCCGGGCCTGGAGGCCCGGGGCGAGCAGCCCCGGGCCTGGAGGCCCGGGGCGAGCAGCCCCGGGCCTGGAGGCCCGGGGCGAGCAGCCCCGGGCCTGGAGGCCCGGGGCGAGCAGCCCCGGGCCTGGAGGCCCGGGGCGAGCAGCCCCGGGCCTGGAGGCCCGGGGCGAGCAGCCCCGGGCCTGGAGGCCCGGGGCGAGCAGCCCCGGGCCTGGAGGCCCGGGGCGAGCAGCCCCGGGCCTGGAGGCCCGGGGCGAGCAGCCCCGGGCCTGGAGGCCCGGGGCGAGCAGCCCCGGGCCTGGAGGCCCGGGGCGAGCAGCCCCGGGCCTGGAGGCCCGGGGCGAGCAGCCCCGGGCCTGGAGGCCCGGGGCGAGCAGCCCCGGGCCTGGAGGCCCGGGGCGAGCAGCCCCGGGCCTGGAGGCCCGGGGCGAGCAGCCCCGGGCCTGGAGGCCCGGGGCGAGCGGGGCACTTCCCATTCTGGGTCTCCAATGCCTCGGACCTTTGCGGGGAATCTCTGCACTGAGTCCCCAAGGTCTGGAGGCTGTTTCGGGTCCTGTGAACCCTTTCTCTCAGGTACAGGGAGCGGCTTCACCCACGGTAGGCCAAGGTAATGACTCAGGGTTTGGATGCCGGGTCTCGTAGCAGGTGTTTGGGATTTTGTGTTTCCCTACTCTCGGACCTAACCCCGCAGTTTCTGGGCCGAGAGGAAGGGTTTGTTTCCTTTTCGGAGTCAGGCATCTGTCTCCTTGGGATTTTGTGCTCGCTGCATAACCCCTGGAGGGGCAGCTTGGGATTCTGTGTCTCCCACTTCTCCAACATTCCCCGTAAGTTTCTCAGCTTAGACCCCATGGACTGGAGGCTGTGTGGGATACTCTGACCCGTTCCTCTCGGGTACAGGCAGAGGCTTCAGGCATGATTAGCCATGGTAAGAGACAGCCCCGGGCGAGGAGGCCCGGGGCGAGCAGCCCCGGGCGAGGAGGCCCGGGGCGAGCAGCCCCGGGCGAGGAGGCCCGGGGCGAGCAGCCCCGGGCGAGGAGGCCCGGGGCGAAGAGCCGCGGGCGAGGAGGCCCGGGGCGAGCAGCCGCGGGCGAGGAGGCCCGGGGCGAGCAGCCGCGGGCGAGGAGGCCCGGGCCGAGCAGCCCCGGGCCTGGAGGCCCGGGCCGAGCAGCCCCGGGCCTGGAGGCCCGGGCCGAGCAGCCCCGGGCCTGGAGGCCCGGGCCGAGCAGCCCCGGGCCTGGAGGCCCGGGCCGAGCAGCCCCGGGCCTGGAGGCCCGGGCCGAGCAGCCCCGGGCCTGGAGGCCCGGGCCGAGCAGCCCCGGGCCTGGAGGCCCGGGGCGAGCAGCCCCGGGCCTGGAGGCCCGGGGCGAGCAGCCCCGGGCGAGGAGGCCCGGGCCGAGCAGCCCCGGGCGAGGAGGCCCGGGGCGAGCAGCCCCGGGCCTGGAGGCCCGGGGCGAGCAGCCCCGGGCCTGGAGGCCCGGGGCGAGCAGCCCCGGGCGAGGAGGCCCGGGCCGAGCAGCCCCGGGCCTGGAGGCCCGGGGCGAGCAGCCCCGGGCCTGGAGGCCCGGGGCGAGCAGCCCCGGGCCTGGAGGCCCGGGCCGAGCAGCCCCGGGCCTGGAGGCCCGGGGCGAGCAGCCCCGGGCCTGGAGGCCCGGGGCGAGCAGCCCCGGGCCTGGAGGCCCGGGGCGAGCAGCCCCGGGCCTGGAGGCCCGGGGCGAGCAGCCCCGGGCCTGGAGGCCCGGGGCGAGCAGCCCCGGGCCTGGAGGCCCGGGGCGAGCAGCCCCGGGCCTGGAGGCCCGGGGCGAGCAGCCCCGGGCCTGGAGGCCCGGGGCGAGCAGCCCCGGGCCTGGAGGCCCGGGGCGAGCAGCCCCGGGCCTGGAGGCCCGGGGCGAGCAGCCCCGGGCCTGGAGGCCCGGGGCGAGCAGCCCCGGGCCTGGAGGCCCGGGGCGAGCAGCCCCGGGCCTGGAGGCCCGGGGCGAGCAGCCCCGGGCCTGGAGGCCCGGGGCGAGCAGCCCCGGGCCTGGAGGCCCGGGGCGAGCAGCCCCGGGCCTGGAGGCCCGGGGCGAGCAGCCCCGGGCCTGGAGGCCCGGGGCGAGCAGCCCCGGGCCTGGAGGCCCGGGGCGAGCAGCCCCGGGCCTGGAGGCCCGGGGCGAGCAGCCCCGGGCCTGGAGGCCCGGGGCGAGCAGCCCCGGGCCTGGAGGCCCGGGGCGAGCAGCCCCGGGCCTGGAGGCCCGGGGCGAGCAGCCCCGGGCCTGGAGGCCCGGGGCGAGCAGCCCCGGGCCTGGAGGCCCGGGGCGAGCAGCCCCGGGCCTGGAGGCCCGGGGCGAGCAGCCCCGGGCCTGGAGGCCCGGGGCGAGCAGCCCCGGGCCTGGAGGCCCGGGGCGAGCAGCCCCGGGCCTGGAGGCCCGGGGCGAGCAGCCCCGGGCCTGGAGGCCCGGGGCGAGCAGCCCCGGGCCTGGAGGCCCGGGGCGAGCAGCCCCGGGCCTGGAGGCCCGGGGCGAGCAGCCCCGGGCCTGGAGGCCCGGGGCGAGCAGCCCCGGGCCTGGAGGCCCGGGGCGAGCAGCCCCGGGCCTGGAGGCCCGGGGCGAGCAGCCCCGGGCCTGGAGGCCCGGGGCGAGCAGCCCCGGGCCTGGAGGCCCGGGGCGAGCAGCCCCGGGCCTGGAGGCCCGGGGCGAGCAGCCCCGGGCCTGGAGGCCCGGGGCGAGCAGCCCCGGGCCTGGAGGCCCGGGGCGAGCAGCCCCGGGCCTGGAGGCCCGGGGCGAGCAGCCCCGGGCCTGGAGGCCCGGGGCGAGCAGCCCCGGGCCTGGAGGCCCGGGGCGAGCAGCCCCGGGCCTGGAGGCCCGGGGCGAGCAGCCCCGGGCCTGGAGGCCCGGGGCGAGCAGCCCCGGGCCTGGAGGCCCGGGGCGAGCAGCCCCGGGCCTGGAGGCCCGGGGCGAGCAGCCCCGGGCCTGGAGGCCCGGGGCGAGCAGCCCCGGGCCTGGAGGCCCGGGGCGAGCAGCCCCGGGCCTGGAGGCCCGGGGCGAGCAGCCCCGGGCCTGGAGGCCCGGGGCGAGCAGCCCCGGGCCTGGAGGCCCGGGGCGAGCAGCCCCGGGCCTGGAGGCCCGGGGCGAGCAGCCCCGGGCCTGGAGGCCCGGGGCGAGCAGCCCCGGGCCTGGAGGCCCGGGGCGAGCAGCCCCGGGCCTGGAGGCCCGGGGCGAGCAGCCCCGGGCCTGGAGGCCCGGGGCGAGCAGCCCCGGGCCTGGAGGCCCGGGGCGAGCAGCCCCGGGCCTGGAGGCCCGGGGCGAGCAGCCCCGGGCCTGGAGGCCCGGGGCGAGCAGCCCCGGGCCTGGAGGCCCGGGGCGAGCAGCCCCGGGCCTGGAGGCCCGGGGCGAGCAGCCCCGGGCCTGGAGGCCCGGGGCGAGCAGCCCCGGGCCTGGAGGCCCGGGGCGAGCAGCCCCGGGCCTGGAGGCCCGGGGCGAGCAGCCCCGGGCCTGGAGGCCCGGGGCGAGCAGCCCCGGGCCTGGAGGCCCGGGGCGAGCAGCCCCGGGCCTGGAGGCCCGGGGCGAGCAGCCCCGGGCCTGGAGGCCCGGGGCGAGCAGCCCCGGGCCTGGAGGCCCGGGGCGAGCGGGGCACTTCCCATTCTGGGTCTCCAATGCCTCGGACCTTTGCGGGGAATCTCTGCACTGAGTCCCCAAGGTCTGGAGGCTGTTTCGGGTCCTGTGAACCCTTTCTCTCAGGTACAGGGAGCGGCTTCACCCACGGTAGGCCAAGGTAATGACTCAGGGTTTGGATGCCGGGTCTCGTAGCAGGTGTTTGGGATTTTGTGTTTCCCTACTCTCGGACCTAACCCCGCAGTTTCTGGGCCGAGAGGAAGGGTTTGTTTCCTTTTCGGAGTCAGGCATCTGTCTCCTTGGGATTTTGTGCTCGCTGCATAACCCCTGGAGGGGCAGCTTGGGATTCTGTGTCTCCCACTTCTCCAACATTCCCCGTAAGTTTCTCAGCTTAGACCCCATGGACTGGAGGCTGTGTGGGATACTCTGACCCGTTCCTCTCGTGTACAGGCAGAGGCTTCAGGCATGATTAGCCATGGTAAGAGACAGCCCCGGGCGAGGAGGCCCGGGGCGAGCAGCCCCGGGCGAGGAGGCCCGGGGCGAGCAGCCCCGGGCGAGGAGGCCCGGGGCGAGCAGCCCCGGGCGAGGAGGCCCGGGGCGAGCAGCCCCGGGCGAGGAGGCCCGGGGCGAGCAGCCCCGGGCGAGGAGGCCCGGGGCGAGCAGCCCCGGGCGAGGAGGCCCGGGGCGAGCAGCCCCGGGCGAGGAGGCCCGGGGCGAGCAGCCCCGGGCGAGGAGGCCCGGGGCGAGCAGCCCCGGGCGAGGAGGCCCGGGGCGAGCAGCCCCGGGCGAGGAGGCCCGGGGCGAGCAGCCCCGGGCGAGGAGGCCCGGGGCGAAGAGCCGCGGGCGAGGAGGCCCGGGGCGAGCAGCCGCGGGCGAGGAGGCCCGGGGCGAGCAGCCGCGGGCGAGGAGGCCCGGGCCGAGCAGCCCCGGGCCTGGAGGCCCGGGCCGAGCAGCCGCGGGCGAGGAGGCCCGGGCCGAGCAGCCCCGGGCCTGGAGGCCCGGGCCGAGCAGCCCCGGGCCTGGAGGCCCGGGCCGAGCAGCCCCGGGCCTGGAGGCCCGGGCCGAGCAGCCCCGGGCCTGGAGGCCCGGGGCGAGCAGCCCCGGGCCTGGAGGCCCGGGGCGAGCAGCCCCGGGCGAGGAGGCCCGGGCCGAGCAGCCCCGGGCGAGGAGGCCCGGGGCGAGCAGCCCCGGGCGAGGAGGCCCGGGGCGAGCAGCCCCGGGCCTGGAGGCCCGGGGCGAGCAGCCCCGGGCCTGGAGGCCCGGGGCGAGCAGCCCCGGGCCTGGAGGCCCGGGGCGAGCAGCCCCGGGCCTGGAGGCCCGGGGCGAGCAGCCCCGGGCCTGGAGGCCCGGGGCGAGCAGCCCCGGGCCTGGAGGCCCGGGGCGAGCAGCCCCGGGCCTGGAGGCCCGGGGCGAGCAGCCCCGGGCCTGGAGGCCCGGGGCGAGCAGCCCCGGGCCTGGAGGCCCGGGGCGAGCAGCCCCGGGCCTGGAGGCCCGGGGCGAGCAGCCCCGGGCCTGGAGGCCCGGGGCGAGCAGCCCCGGGCCTGGAGGCCCGGGGCGAGCAGCCCCGGGCCTGGAGGCCCGGGGCGAGCAGCCCCGGGCCTGGAGGCCCGGGGCGAGCAGCCCCGGGCCTGGAGGCCCGGGGCGAGCAGCCCCGGGCCTGGAGGCCCGGGGCGAGCAGCCCCGGGCCTGGAGGCCCGGGGCGAGCAGCCCCGGGCCTGGAGGCCCGGGGCGAGCAGCCCCGGGCCTGGAGGCCCGGGGCGAGCAGCCCCGGGCCTGGAGGCCCGGGGCGAGCAGCCCCGGGCCTGGAGGCCCGGGGCGAGCAGCCCCGGGCCTGGAGGCCCGGGGCGAGCAGCCCCGGGCCTGGAGGCCCGGGGCGAGCAGCCCCGGGCCTGGAGGCCCGGGGCGAGCAGCCCCGGGCCTGGAGGCCCGGGGCGAGCAGCCCCGGGCCTGGAGGCCCGGGGCGAGCAGCCCCGGGCCTGGAGGCCCGGGGCGAGCAGCCCCGGGCCTGGAGGCCCGGGGCGAGCAGCCCCGGGCCTGGAGGCCCGGGGCGAGCAGCCCCGGGCCTGGAGGCCCGGGGCGAGCAGCCCCGGGCCTGGAGGCCCGGGGCGAGCAGCCCCGGGCCTGGAGGCCCGGGGCGAGCAGCCCCGGGCCTGGAGGCCCGGGGCGAGCAGCCCCGGGCCTGGAGGCCCGGGGCGAGCAGCCCCGGGCCTGGAGGCCCGGGGCGAGCAGCCCCGGGCCTGGAGGCCCGGGGCGAGCAGCCCCGGGCCTGGAGGCCCGGGGCGAGCAGCCCCGGGCCTGGAGGCCCGGGGCGAGCAGCCCCGGGCCTGGAGGCCCGGGGCGAGCAGCCCCGGGCCTGGAGGCCCGGGGCGAGCAGCCCCGGGCCTGGAGGCCCGGGGCGAGCAGCCCCGGGCCTGGAGGCCCGGGGCGAGCAGCCCCGGGCCTGGAGGCCCGGGGCGAGCAGCCCCGGGCCTGGAGGCCCGGGGCGAGCAGCCCCGGGCCTGGAGGCCCGGGGCGAGCAGCCCCGGGCCTGGAGGCCCGGGGCGAGCAGCCCCGGGCCTGGAGGCCCGGGGCGAGCAGCCCCGGGCCTGGAGGCCCGGGGCGAGCAGCCCCGGGCCTGGAGGCCCGGGGCGAGCAGCCCCGGGCCTGGAGGCCCGGGGCGAGCAGCCCCGGGCCTGGAGGCCCGGGGCGAGCAGCCCCGGGCCTGGAGGCCCGGGGCGAGCAGCCCCGGGCCTGGAGGCCCGGGGCGAGCAGCCCCGGGCCTGGAGGCCCGGGGCGAGCAGCCCCGGGCCTGGAGGCCCGGGGCGAGCAGCCCCGGGCCTGGAGGCCCGGGGCGAGCAGCCCCGGGCCTGGAGGCCCGGGGCGAGCAGCCCCGGGCCTGGAGGCCCGGGGCGAGCAGCCCCGGGCCTGGAGGCCCGGGGCGAGCAGCCCCGGGCCTGGAGGCCCGGGGCGAGCAGCCCCGGGCCTGGAGGCCCGGGGCGAGCAGCCCCGGGCCTGGAGGCCCGGGGCGAGCAGCCCCGGGCCTGGAGGCCCGGGGCGAGCAGCCCCGGGCCTGGAGGCCCGGGGCGAGCGGGGCACTTCCCATTCTGGGTCTCCAATGCCTCGGACCTTTGCGGGGAATCTCTGCACTGAGTCCCCAAGGTCTGGAGGCTGTTTCGGGTCCTGTGAACCCTTTCTCTCAGGTACAGGGAGCGGCTTCACCCACGGTAGGCCAAGGTAATGACTCAGGGTTTGGATGCCGGGTCTCGTAGCAGGTGTTTGGGATTTTGTGTTTCCCTACTCTCGGACCTAACCCCGCAGTTTCTGGGCCGAGAGGAAGGGTTTGTTTCCTTTTCGGAGTCAGGCATCTGTCTCCTTGGGATTTTGTGCTCGCTGCATAACCCCTGGAGGGGCAGCTTGGGATTCTGTGTCTCCCACTTCTCCAACATTCCCCGTAAGTTTCTCAGCTTAGACCCCATGGACTGGAGGCTGTGTGGGATACTCTGACCCGTTCCTCTCGTGTACAGGCAGAGGCTTCAGGCATGATTAGCCATGGTAAGAGACAGCCCCGGGCGAGGAGGCCCGGGGCGAGCAGCCCCGGGCGAGGAGGCCCGGGGCGAGCAGCCCCGGGCGAGGAGGCCCGGGGCGAGCAGCCCCGGGCGAGGAGGCCCGGGGCGAGCAGCCCCGGGCGAGGAGGCCCGGGGCGAGCAGCCCCGGGCGAGGAGGCCCGGGGCGAGCAGCCCCGGGCGAGGAGGCCCGGGGCGAGCAGCCCCGGGCGAGGAGGCCCGGGGCGAGCAGCCCCGGGCGAGGAGGCCCGGGGCGAGGAGGCCCGGGGCGAGGAGGCCCGGGGCGAGGAGGCCCGGGGCGAGGAGGCCCGGGGCGAGGAGGCCCGGGGCGAGGAGGCCCGGGGCGAGGAGGCCCGGGGCGAGGAGGCCCGGGGCGAGCAGCCCCGGGCCTGGAGGCCCGGGGCGAGGAGGCCCGGGGCGAGGAGGCCCGGGGCGAGCAGCCCCGGGCCTGGAGGCCCGGGGCGAGCAGCCCCGGGCCTGGAGGCCCGGGGCGAGCAGCCCCGGGCCTGGAGGCCCGGGGCGAGCAGCCCCGGGCCTGGAGGCCCGGGGCGAGCAGCCCCGGGCCTGGAGGCCCGGGGCGAGCAGCCCCGGGCCTGGAGGCCCGGGGCGAGCAGCCCCGGGCCTGGAGGCCCGGGGCGAGCAGCCCCGGGCCTGGAGGCCCGGGGCGAGCAGCCCCGGGCCTGGAGGCCCGGGGCGAGCAGCCCCGGGCCTGGAGGCCCGGGGCGAGCAGCCCCGGGCCTGGAGGCCCGGGGCGAGCAGCCCCGGGCCTGGAGGCCCGGGGCGAGCAGCCCCGGGCCTGGAGGCCCGGGGCGAGCAGCCCCGGGCCTGGAGGCCCGGGGCGAGCAGCCCCGGGCCTGGAGGCCCGGGGCGAGCAGCCCCGGGCCTGGAGGCCCGGGGCGAGCAGCCCCGGGCCTGGAGGCCCGGGGCGAGCAGCCCCGGGCCTGGAGGCCCGGGGCGAGCAGCCCCGGGCCTGGAGGCCCGGGGCGAGCAGCCCCGGGCCTGGAGGCCCGGGGCGAGCAGCCCCGGGCCTGGAGGCCCGGGGCGAGCAGCCCCGGGCCTGGAGGCCCGGGGCGAGCGGGGCACTTCCCATTCTGGGTCTCCAATGCCTCGGACCTTTGCGGGGAATCTCTGCACTGAGTCCCCAAGGTCTGGAGGCTGTTTCGGGTCCTGTGAACCCTTTCTCTCAGGTACAGGGAGCGGCTTCACCCACGGTAGGCCAAGGTAATGACTCAGGGTTTGGATGCCGGGTCTCGTAGCAGGTGTTTGGGATTTTGTGTTTCCCTACTCTCGGACCTAACCCCGCACTTTCTGGGCCGAGAGGAAGGGTTTGTTTCCTTTTCGGAGTCAGGCATCTGTCTCCTTGGGATTTTGTGCTCGCTGCATAACCCCTGGAGGGGCAGCTTGGGATTCTGTGTCTCCCACTTCTCCAACATTCCCCGTAAGTTTCTCAGCTTAGACCCCATGGACTGGAGGCTGTGTGGGATACTCTGACCCGTTCCTCTCGTGTACAGGCAGAGGCTTCAGGCATGATTAGCCATGGTAAGAGACAGCCCCGGGCGAGGAGGCCCGGGGCGAGCAGCCCCGGGCGAGGAGGCCCGGGGCGAGCAGCCCCGGGCGAGGAGGCCCGGGGCGAGCAGCCCCGGGCGAGGAGGCCCGGGGCGAGCAGCCCCGGGCGAGGAGGCCCGGGGCGAGCAGCCCCGGGCGAGGAGGCCCGGGGCGAGCAGCCCCGGGCGAGGAGGCCCGGGGCGAGCAGCCCCGGGCGAGGAGGCCCGGGGCGAGCAGCCCCGGGCGAGGAGGCCCGGGGCGAGCAGCCCCGGGCGAGGAGGCCCGGGGCGAGCAGCCCCGGGCCTGGAGGCCCGGGGCGAGCAGCCCCGGGCCTGGAGGCCCGGGGCGAGCAGCCCCGGGCCTGGAGGCCCGGGGCGAGCAGCCCCGGGCCTGGAGGCCCGGGGCGAGCAGCCCCGGGCCTGGAGGCCCGGGGCGAGCAGCCCCGGGCCTGGAGGCCCGGGGCGAGCAGCCCCGGGCCTGGAGGCCCGGGGCGAGCAGCCCCGGGCCTGGAGGCCCGGGGCGAGCAGCCCCGGGGCGAGGAGGCCCGGGGCGAGGAGGCCCGGGGCGAGGAGGCCCGGGGCGAGGAGGCCCGGGGCGAGGAGGCCCGGGGCGAGGAGGCCCGGGGCGAGGAGGCCCGGGGCGAGCAGCCCCGGGCCTGGAGGCCCGGGGCGAGGAGGCCCGGGGCGAGGAGGCCCGGGGCGAGGAGGCCCGGGGCGAGGAGGCCCGGGGCGAGGAGGCCCGGGGCGAGGAGGCCCGGGGCGAGCAGCCCCGGGCCTGGAGGCCCGGGGCGAGCAGCCCCGGGCCTGGAGGCCCGGGGCGAGCAGCCCCGGGCCTGGAGGCCCGGGGCGAGCAGCCCCGGGCCTGGAGGCCCGGGGCGAGCAGCCCCGGGCCTGGAGGCCCGGGGCGAGCAGCCCCGGGCCTGGAGGCCCGGGGCGAGCAGCCCCGGGCCTGGAGGCCCGGGGCGAGCAGCCCCGGGCCTGGAGGCCCGGGGCGAGCAGCCCCGGGCCTGGAGGCCCGGGGCGAGCAGCCCCGGGCCTCGAGGCCCGGGGCGAGCGGGGCACTTCCCATTCTGGGTCTCCAATGCCTCGGACCTTTGCGGGGAATCTCTGCACTGAGTCCCCAAGGTCTGGAGGCTGTTTCGGGTCCTGTGAACCCTTTCTCTCAGGTACAGGGAGCGGCTTCACCCACGGTAGGCCAAGGTAATGACTCAGGGTTTGGATGCCGGGTCTCGTAGCAGGTGTTTGGGATTTTGTGTTTCCCTACTCTCGGACCTAACCCCGCAGTTTCTGGGCCGAGAGGAAGGGTTTGTTTCCTTTTCGGAGTCAGGCATCTGTCTCCTTGGGATTTTGTGCTCGCTGCATAACCCCTGGAGGGGCAGCTTGGGATTCTGTGTCTCCCACTTCTCCAACATTCCCCGTAAGTTTCTCAGCTTAGACCCCATGGACTGGAGGCTGTGTGGGATACTCTGACCCGTTCCTCTCGGGTACAGGCAGAGGCTTCAGGCATGATTAGCCATGGTAAGAGACAGCCCCGGGCGAGGAGGCCCGGGGCGAGCAGCCCCGGGCGAGGAGGCCCGGGGCGAGCAGCCGCGGGCGAGGAGGCCCGGGGCGAGCAGCCGCGGGCGAGGAGGCCCGGGGCGAGCAGCCGCGGGCGAGGAGGCCCGGGCCGTGCAGCCCCGGGCCTGGAGGCCCGGGCCGAGCAGCCCCGGGCCTGGAGGCCCGGGCCGAGCAGCCCCGGGCCTGGAGGCCCGGGCCGAGCAGCCCCGGGCCTGGAGGCCCGGGCCGAGCAGCCCCGGGCCTGGAGGCCCGGGCCGAGCAGCCCCGGGCCTGGAGGCCCGGGGCGAGCAGCCCCGGGCCTGGAGGCCCGGGGCGAGCAGCCCCGGGCGAGGAGGCCCGGGCCGAGCAGCCCCGGGCGAGGAGGCCCGGGGCGAGCAGCCCCGGGCCTGGAGGCCCGGGGCGAGCAGCCCCGGGCCTGGAGGCCCGGGCCGAGCAGCCCCGGGCGAGGAGGCCCGGGCCGAGCAGCCCCGGGCCTGGAGGCCCGGGGCGAGCAGCCCCGGGCCTGGAGGCCCGGGCCGAGCAGCCCCGGGCCTGGAGGCCCGGGGCGAGCAGCCCCGGGCCTGGAGGCCCGGGGCGAGCAGCCCCGGGCCTGGAGGCCCGGGGCGAGCAGCCCCGGGCCTGGAGGCCCGGGGCGAGCAGCCCCGGGCCTGGAGGCCCGGGGCGAGCAGCCCCGGGCCTGGAGGCCCGGGGCGAGCAGCCCCGGGCCTGGAGGCCCGGGGCGAGCAGCCCCGGGCCTGGAGGCCCGGGGCGAGCAGCCCCGGGCCTGGAGGCCCGGGGCGAGCAGCCCCGGGCCTGGAGGCCCGGGGCGAGCAGCCCCGGGCCTGGAGGCCCGGGGCGAGCAGCCCCGGGCCTGGAGGCCCGGGGCGAGCAGCCCCGGGCCTGGAGGCCCGGGGCGAGCAGCCCCGGGCCTGGAGGCCCGGGGCGAGCAGCCCCGGGCCTGGAGGCCCGGGGCGAGCAGCCCCGGGCCTGGAGGCCCGGGGCGAGCAGCCCCGGGCCTGGAGGCCCGGGGCGAGCGGGGCACTTCCCATTCTGGGTCTCCAATGCCTCGGACCTTTGCGGGGAATCTCTGCACTGAGTCCCCAAGGTCTGGAGGCTGTTTCGGGTCCTGTGAACCCTTTCTCTCAGGTACAGGGAGCGGCTTCACCCACGGTAGGCCAAGGTAATGACTCAGGGTTTGGATGCCGGGTCTCGTAGCAGGTGTTTGGGATTTTGTGTTTCCCTACTCTCGGACCTAACCCCGCAGTTTCTGGGCCGAGAGGAAGGGTTTGTTTCCTTTTCGGAGTCAGGCATCTGTCTCCTTGGGATTTTGTGCTCGCTGCATAACCCCTGGAGGGGCAGCTTGGGATTCTGTGTCTCCCACTTCTCCAACATTCCCCGTAAGTTTCTCAGCTTAGACCCCATGGACTGGAGGCTGTGTGGGATACTCTGACCCGTTCCTCTCGGGTACAGGCAGAGGCTTCAGGCATGATTAGCCATGGTAAGAGACAGCCCCGGGCGAGGAGGCCCGGGGCGAGCAGCCCCGGGCGAGGAGGCCCGGGGCGAGCAGCCCCGGGCGAGGAGGCCCGGGGCGAGCAGCCCCGGGCGAGGAGGCCCGGGGCGAGCAGCCGCGGGCGAGGAGGCCCGGGGCGAGCAGCCGCGGGCGAGGAGGCCCGGGGCGAGCAGCCGCGGGCGAGGAGGCCCGGGCCGAGCAGCCCCGGGCCTGGAGGCCCGGGCCGAGCAGCCCCGGGCCTGGAGGCCCGGGCCGAGCAGCCCCGGGCCTGGAGGCCCGGGCCGAGCAGCCCCGGGCCTGGAGGCCCGGGCCGAGCAGCCCCGGGCCTGGAGGCCCGGGGCGAGCAGCCCCGGGCCTGGAGGCCCGGGGCGAGCAGCCCCGGGCGAGGAGGCCCGGGCCGAGCAGCCCCGGGCCTGGAGGCCCGGGGCGAGCAGCCCCGGGCCTGGAGGCCCGGGGCGAGCAGCCCCGGGCCTGGAGGCCCGGGGCGAGCAGCCCCGGGCCTGGAGGCCCGGGGCGAGCAGCCCCGGGCCTGGAGGCCCGGGGCGAGCAGCCCCGGGCCTGGAGGCCCGGGGCGAGCAGCCCCGGGCCTGGAGGCCCGGGGCGAGCAGCCCCGGGCCTGGAGGCCCGGGGCGAGCAGCCCCGGGCCTGGAGGCCCGGGGCGAGCAGCCCCGGGCCTGGAGGCCCGGGGCGAGCAGCCCCGGGCCTGGAGGCCCGGGGCGAGCAGCCCCGGGCCTGGAGGCCCGGGGCGAGCAGCCCCGGGCCTGGAGGCCCGGGGCGAGCAGCCCCGGGCCTGGAGGCCCGGGGCGAGCAGCCCCGGGCCTGGAGGCCCGGGGCGAGCAGCCCCGGGCCTGGAGGCCCGGGGCGAGCAGCCCCGGGCCTGGAGGCCCGGGGCGAGCAGCCCCGGGCCTGGAGGCCCGGGGCGAGCAGCCCCGGGCCTGGAGGCCCGGGGCGAGCAGCCCCGGGCCTGGAGGCCCGGGGCGAGCGGGGCACTTCCCATTCTGGGTCTCCAATGCCTCGGACCTTTGCGGGGAATCTCTGCACTGAGTCCCCAAGGTCTGGAGGCTGTTTCGGGTCCTGTGAACCCTTTCTCTCAGGTACAGGGAGCGGCTTCACCCACGGTAGGCCAAGGTAATGACTCAGGGTTTGGATGCCGGGTCTCGTAGCAGGTGTTTGGGATTTTGTGTTTCCCTACTCTCGGACCTAACCCCGCACTTTCTGGGCCGAGAGGAAGGGTTTGTTTCCTTTTCGGAGTCAGGCATCTGTCTCCTTGGGATTTTGTGCTCGCTGCATAACCCCTGGAGGGGCAGCTTGGGATTCTGTGTCTCCCACTTCTCCAACATTCCCCGTAAGTTTCTCAGCTTAGACCCCATGGACTGGAGGCTGTGTGGGATACTCTGACCCGTTCCTCTCGTGTACAGGCAGAGGCTTCAGGCATGATTAGC
Organism: Puma concolor; assembly: GCF_028749965.1. Classification (NCBI taxonomy): domain Eukaryota; kingdom Metazoa; phylum Chordata; class Mammalia; order Carnivora; family Felidae; genus Puma; species Puma concolor. The sequence continues at coordinate 220,417 of NW_028240257.1, forward strand.
CATGGTAAGAGACAGCCCCGGGCGAGGAGGCCCGGGGCGAGCAGCCCCGGGCGAGGAGGCCCGGGGCGAGCAGCCCCGGGCGAGGAGGCCCGGGGCGAGCAGCCCCGGGCGAGGAGGCCCGGGGCGAGCAGCCCCGGGCGAGGAGGCCCGGGGCGAGCAGCCCCGGGCGAGGAGGCCCGGGGCGAGCAGCCCCGGGCGAGGAGGCCCGGGGCGAGCAGCCCCGGGCGAGGAGGCCCGGGGCGAGCAGCCCCGGGCCTGGAGGCCCGGGGCGAGCAGCCCCGGGCCTGGAGGCCCGGGGCGAGCAGCCCCGGGCCTGGAGGCCCGGGGCGAGCAGCCCCGGGCCTGGAGGCCCGGGGCGAGCAGCCCCGGGCCTGGAGGCCCGGGGCGAGCAGCCCCGGGCCTGGAGGCCCGGGGCGAGCAGCCCCGGGCCTGGAGGCCCGGGGCGAGCAGCCCCGGGCCTGGAGGCCCGGGGCGAGCAGCCCCGGGCCTGGAGGCCCGGGGCGAGCAGCCCCGGGCTTGGAGGCCCGGGGCGAGCAGCCCCGGGGCGAGGAGGCCCGGGGCGAGGAGGCCCGGGGCGAGGAGGCCCGGGGCGAGGAGGCCCGGGGCGAGGAGGCCCGGGGCGAGGAGGCCCGGGGCGAGGAGGCCCGGGGCGAGCAGCCCCGGGCCTGGAGGCCCGGGGCGAGCAGCCCCGGGGCGAGGAGGCCCGGGGCGAGGAGGCCCGGGGCGAGGAGGCCCGGGGCGAGCAGCCCCGGGCCTGGAGGCCCGGGGCGAGCAGCCCCGGGCCTGGAGGCCCGGGGCGAGCAGCCCCGGGCCTGGAGGCCCGGGGCGAGCAGCCCCGGGCCTGGAGGCCCGGGGCGAGCAGCCCCGGGCCTGGAGGCCCGGGGCGAGCGGGGCACTTCCCATTCTGGGTCTCCAATGCCTCGGACCTTTGCGGGGAATCTCTGCACTGAGTCCCCAAGGTCTGGAGGCTGTTTCGGGTCCTGTGAACCCTTTCTCTCAGGTACAGGGAGCGGCTTCACCCACGGTAGGCCAAGGTAATGACTCAGGGTTTGGATGCCGGGTCTCGTAGCAGGTGTTTGGGATTTTGTGTTTCCCTACTCTCGGACCTAACCCCGCAGTTTCTGGGCCGAGAGGAAGGGTTTGTTTCCTTTTCGGAGTCAGGCATCTGTCTCCTTGGGATTTTGTGCTCGCTGCATAACCCCTGGAGGGGCAGCTTGGGATTCTGTGTCTCCCACTTCTCCAACATTCCCCGTAAGTTTCTCAGCTTAGACCCCATGGACTGGAGGCTGTGTGGGATACTCTGACCCGTTCCTCTCGGGTACAGGCAGAGGCTTCAGGCATGATTAGCCATGGTAAGAGACAGCCCCGGGCGAGGAGGCCCGGGGCGAGCAGCCCCGGGCGAGGAGGCCCGGGGCGAGCAGCCCCGGGCGAGGAGGCCCGGGGCGAGCAGCCCCGGGCGAGGAGGCCCGGGGCGAGCAGCCGCGGGCGAGGAGGCCCGGGGCGAGCAGCCGCGGGCGAGGAGGCCCGGGGCGAGCAGCCGCGGGCGAGGAGGCCCGGGCCGAGCAGCCCCGGGCCTGGAGGCCCGGGCCGAGCAGCCCCGGGCCTGGAGGCCCGGGCCGAGCAGCCCCGGGCCTGGAGGCCCGGGCCGAGCAGCCCCGGGCCTGGAGGCCCGGGGCGAGCAGCCCCGGGCCTGGAGGCCCGGGGCGAGCAGCCCCGGGCGAGGAGGCCCGGGCCGAGCAGCCCCGGGCCTGGAGGCCCGGGGCGAGCAGCCCCGGGCCTGGAGGCCCGGGGCGAGCAGCCCCGGGCCTGGAGGCCCGGGGCGAGCAGCCCCGGGCCTGGAGGCCCGGGGCGAGCAGCCCCGGGCCTGGAGGCCCGGGGCGAGCAGCCCCGGGCCTGGAGGCCCGGGGCGAGCAGCCCCGGGCGAGGAGGCCCGGGCCGAGCAGCCCCGGGCGAGGAGGCCCGGGGCGAGCAGCCCCGGGCCTGGAGGCCCGGGCCGAGCAGCCCCGGGCGAGGAGGCCCGGGCCGAGCAGCCCCGGGCCTGGAGGCCCGGGGCGAGCAGCCCCGGGCCTGGAGGCCCGGGCCGAGCAGCCCCGGGCCTGGAGGCCCGGGGCGAGCAGCCCCGGGCCTGGAGGCCCGGGGCGAGCAGCCCCGGGCCTGGAGGCCCGGGGCGAGCAGCCCCGGGCCTGGAGGCCCGGGGCGAGCAGCCCCGGGCCTGGAGGCCCGGGGCGAGCAGCCCCGGGCCTGGAGGCCCGGGGCGAGCAGCCCCGGGCCTGGAGGCCCGGGGCGAGCAGCCCCGGGCCTGGAGGCCCGGGGCGAGCAGCCCCGGGCCTGGAGGCCCGGGGCGAGCAGCCCCGGGCCTGGAGGCCCGGGGCGAGCAGCCCCGGGCCTGGAGGCCCGGGGCGAGCAGCCCCGGGCCTGGAGGCCCGGGGCGAGCAGCCCCGGGCCTGGAGGCCCGGGGCGAGCAGCCCCGGGCCTGGAGGCCCGGGGCGAGCAGCCCCGGGCCTGGAGGCCCGGGGCGAGCAGCCCCGGGCCTGGAGGCCCGGGGCGAGCAGCCCCGGGCCTGGAGGCCCGGGGCGAGCAGCCCCGGGCCTGGAGGCCCGGGGCGAGCAGCCCCGGGCCTGGAGGCCCGGGGCGAGCAGCCCCGGGCCTGGAGGCCCGGGGCGAGCAGCCCCGGGCCTGGAGGCCCGGGGCGAGCAGCCCCGGGCCTGGAGGCCCGGGGCGAGCGGGGCACTTCCCATTCTGGGTCTCCAATGCCTCGGACCTTTGCGGGGAATCTCTGCACTGAGTCCCCAAGGTCTGGAGGCTGTTTCGGGTCCTGTGAACCCTTTCTCTCAGGTACAGGGAGCGGCTTCACCCACGGTAGGCCAAGGTAATGACTCAGGGTTTGGATGCCGGGTCTCGTAGCAGGTGTTTGGGATTTTGTGTTTCCCTACTCTCGGACCTAACCCCGCAGTTTCTGGGCCGAGAGGAAGGGTTTGTTTCCTTTTCGGAGTCAGGCATCTGTCTCCTTGGGATTTTGTGCTCGCTGCATAACCCCTGGAGGGGCAGCTTGGGATTCTGTGTCTCCCACTTCTCCAACATTCCCCGTAAGTTTCTCAGCTTAGACCCCATGGACTGGAGGCTGTGTGGGATACTCTGACCCGTTCCTCTCGGGTACAGGCAGAGGCTTCAGGCATGATTAGCCATGGTAAGAGACAGCCCCGGGCGAGGAGGCCCGGGGCGAGCAGCCCCGGGCGAGGAGGCCCGGGGCGAGCAGCCCCGGGCGAGGAGGCCCGGGGCGAGCAGCCCCGGGCGAGGAGGCCCGGGGCGAGCAGCCGCGGGCGAGGAGGCCCGGGGCGAGCAGCCGCGGGCGAGGAGGCCCGGGGCGAGCAGCCGCGGGCGAGGAGGCCCGGGCCGAGCAGCCGCGGGCGAGGAGGCCCGGGCCGAGCAGCCCCGGGCCTGGAGGCCCGGGCCGAGCAGCCCCGGGCCTGGAGGCCCGGGCCGAGCAGCCCCGGGCCTGGAGGCCCGGGGCGAGCAGCCCCGGGCGAGGAGGCCCGGGCCGAGCAGCCCCGGGCGAGGAGGCCCGGGCCGAGCAGCCCCGGGCCTGGAGGCCCGGGGCGAGCAGCCCCGGGCCTGGAGGCCCGGGGCGAGCAGCCCCGGGCCTGGAGGCCCGGGCCGAGCAGCCCCGGGCCTGGAGGCCCGGGGCGAGCAGCCCCGGGCCTGGAGGCCCGGGGCGAGCAGCCCCGGGCCTGGAGGCCCGGGGCGAGCAGCCCCGGGCCTGGAGGCCCGGGCCGAGCAGCCCCGGGCCTGGAGGCCCGGGCCGAGCAGCCCCGGGCCTGGAGGCCCGGGCCGAGCAGCCCCGGGCCTGGAGGCCCGGGCCGAGCAGCCCCGGGCCTGGAGGCCCGGGGCGAGCAGCCCCGGGCCTGGAGGCCCGGGGCGAGCAGCCCCGGGCCTGGAGGCCCGGGGCGAGCAGCCCCGGGCCTGGAGGCCCGGGGCGAGCAGCCCCGGGCCTGGAGGCCCGGGGCGAGCAGCCCCGGGCCTGGAGGCCCGGGGCGAGCAGCCCCGGGCCTGGAGGCCCGGGGCGAGCAGCCCCGGGCCTGGAGGCCCGGGGCGAGCAGCCCCGGGCCTGGAGGCCCGGGGCGAGCAGCCCCGGGCCTGGAGGCCCGGGGCGAGCAGCCCCGGGCCTCGAGGCCCGGGGCGAGCAGCCCCGGGCCTGGAGGCCCGGGGCGAGCAGCCCCGGGCCTGGAGGCCCGGGGCGAGCAGCCCCGGGCCTGGAGGCCCGGGGCGAGCAGCCCCGGGCCTGGAGGCCCGGGGCGAGCAGCCCCGGGCCTGGAGGCCCGGGGCGAGCAGCCCCGGGCCTGGAGGCCCGGGGCGAGCAGCCCCGGGCCTGGAGGCCCGGGGCGAGCAGCCCCGGGCCTGGAGGCCCGGGGCGAGCAGCCCCGGGCCTGGAGGCCCGGGGCGAGCAGCCCCGGGCCTGGAGGCCCGGGGCGAGCAGCCCCGGGCCTGGAGGCCCGGGGCGAGCAGCCCCGGGCCTGGAGGCCCGGGGCGAGCAGCCCCGGGCCTGGAGGCCCGGGGCGAGCAGCCCCGGGCCTGGAGGCCCGGGGCGAGCAGCCCCGGGCCTGGAGGCCCGGGGCGAGCAGCCCCGGGCCTGGAGGCCCGGGGCGAGCAGCCCCGGGCCTGGAGGCCCGGGGCGAGCAGCCCCGGGCCTGGAGGCCCGGGGCGAGCAGCCCCGGGCCTGGAGGCCCGGGGCGAGCAGCCCCGGGCCTGGAGGCCCGGGGCGAGCAGCCCCGGGCCTGGAGGCCCGGGGCGAGCAGCCCCGGGCCTGGAGGCCCGGGGCGAGCAGCCCCGGGCCTGGAGGCCCGGGGCGAGCAGCCCCGGGCCTGGAGGCCCGGGGCGAGCAGCCCCGGGCCTGGAGGCCCGGGGCGAGCAGCCCCGGGCCTGGAGGCCCGGGGCGAGCAGCCCCGGGCCTGGAGGCCCGGGGCGAGCAGCCCCGGGCCTGGAGGCCCGGGGCGAGCAGCCCCGGGCCTGGAGGCCCGGGGCGAGCAGCCCCGGGCCTGGAGGCCCGGGGCGAGCAGCCCCGGGCCTGGAGGCCCGGGGCGAGCAGCCCCGGGCCTGGAGGCCCGGGGCGAGCAGCCCCGGGCCTGGAGGCCCGGGGCGAGCAGCCCCGGGCCTGGAGGCCCGGGGCGAGCAGCCCCGGGCCTGGAGGCCCGGGGCGAGCAGCCCCGGGCCTGGAGGCCCGGGGCGAGCAGCCCCGGGCCTGGAGGCCCGGGGCGAGCAGCCCCGGGCCTGGAGGCCCGGGGCGAGCAGCCCCGGGCCTGGAGGCCCGGGGCGAGCAGCCCCGGGCCTGGAGGCCCGGGGCGAGCAGCCCCGGGCCTGGAGGCCCGGGGCGAGCAGCCCCGGGCCTGGAGGCCCGGGGCGAGCAGCCCCGGGCCTGGAGGCCCGGGGCGAGCAGCCCCGGGCCTGGAGGCCCGGGGCGAGCAGCCCCGGGCCTGGAGGCCCGGGGCGAGCAGCCCCGGGCCTGGAGGCCCGGGGCGAGCAGCCCCGGGCCTGGAGGCCCGGGGCGAGCAGCCCCGGGCCTGGAGGCCCGGGGCGAGCAGCCCCGGGCCTGGAGGCCCGGGGCGAGCAGCCCCGGGCCTGGAGGCCCGGGGCGAGCAGCCCCGGGCCTGGAGGCCCGGGGCGAGCAGCCCCGGGCCTGGAGGCCCGGGGCGAGCAGCCCCGGGCCTGGAGGCCCGGGGCGAGCAGCCCCGGGCCTGGAGGCCCGGGGCGAGCAGCCCCGGGCCTGGAGGCCCGGGGCGAGCAGCCCCGGGCCTGGAGGCCCGGGGCGAGCAGCCCCGGGCCTGGAGGCCCGGGGCGAGCAGCCCCGGGCCTGGAGGCCCGGGGCGAGCAGCCCCGGGCCTGGAGGCCCGGGGCGAGCAGCCCCGGGCCTGGAGGCCCGGGGCGAGCAGCCCCGGGCCTGGAGGCCCGGGGCGAGCAGCCCCGGGCCTGGAGGCCCGGGGCGAGCAGCCCCGGGCCTGGAGGCCCGGGGCGAGCAGCCCCGGGCCTGGAGGCCCGGGGCGAGCAGCCCCGGGCCTGGAGGCCCGGGGCGAGCAGCCCCGGGCCTGGAGGCCCGGGGCGAGCAGCCCCGGGCCTGGAGGCCCGGGGCGAGCAGCCCCGGGCCTGGAGGCCCGGGGCGAGCAGCCCCGGGCCTGGAGGCCCGGGGCGAGCAGCCCCGGGCCTGGAGGCCCGGGGCGAGCAGCCCCGGGCCTGGAGGCCCGGGGCGAGCAGCCCCGGGCCTGGAGGCCCGGGGCGAGCAGCCCCGGGCCTGGAGGCCCGGGGCGAGCAGCCCCGGGCCTGGAGGCCCGGGGCGAGCAGCCCCGGGCCTGGAGGCCCGGGGCGAGCAGCCCCGGGCCTGGAGGCCCGGGGCGAGCAGCCCCGGGCCTGGAGGCCCGGGGCGAGCAGCCCCGGGCCTGGAGGCCCGGGGCGAGCAGCCCCGGGCCTGGAGGCCCGGGGCGAGCAGCCCCGGGCCTGGAGGCCCGGGGCGAGCAGCCCCGGGCCTGGAGGCCCGGGGCGAGCAGCCCCGGGCCTGGAGGCCCGGGGCGAGCAGCCCCGGGCCTGGAGGCCCGGGGCGAGCGGGGCACTTCCCATTCTGGGTCTCCAATGCCTCGGACCTTTGCGGGGAATCTCTGCACTGAGTCCCCAAGGTCTGGAGGCTGTTTCGGGTCCTGTGAACCCTTTCTCTCAGGTACAGGGAGCGGCTTCACCCACGGTAGGCCAAGGTAATGACTCAGGGTTTGGATGCCGGGTCTCGTAGCAGGTGTTTGGGATTTTGTGTTTCCCTACTCTCGGACCTAACCCCGCACTTTCTGGGCCGAGAGGAAGGGTTTGTTTCCTTTTCGGAGTCAGGCATCTGTCTCCTTGGGATTTTGTGCTCGCTGCATAACCCCTGGAGGGGCAGCTTGGGATTCTGTGTCTCCCACTTCTCCAACATTCCCCGTAAGTTTCTCAGCTTAGACCCCATGGACTGGAGGCTGTGTGGGATACTCTGACCCGTTCCTCTCGTGTACAGGCAGAGGCTTCAGGCATGATTAGCCATGGTAAGAGACAGCCCCGGGCGAGGAGGCCCGGGGCGAGCAGCCCCGGGCGAGGAGGCCCGGGGCGAGCAGCCCCGGGCGAGGAGGCCCGGGGCGAGCAGCCCCGGGCGAGGAGGCCCGGGGCGAGCAGCCCCGGGCGAGGAGGCCCGGGGCGAGCAGCCCCGGGCGAGGAGGCCCGGGGCGAGCAGCCCCGGGCGAGGAGGCCCGGGGCGAGCAGCCCCGGGCGAGGAGGCCCGGGGCGAGCAGCCCCGGGCGAGGAGGCCCGGGGCGAGCAGCCCCGGGCCTGGAGGCCCGGGGCGAGCAGCCCCGGGCCTGGAGGCCCGGGGCGAGCAGCCCCGGGCCTGGAGGCCCGGGGCGAGCAGCCCCGGGCCTGGAGGCCCGGGGCGAGCAGCCCCGGGCCTGGAGGCCCGGGGCGAGCAGCCCCGGGCCTGGAGGCCCGGGGCGAGCAGCCCCGGGCCTGGAGGCCCGGGGCGAGCAGCCCCGGGCCTGGAGGCCCGGGGCGAGGAGGCCCGGGGCGAGGAGGCCCGGGGCGAGGAGGCCCGGGGCGAGGAGGCCCGGGGCGAGGAGGCCCGGGGCGAGGAGGCCCGGGGCGAGCAGCCCCGGGCCTGGAGGCCCGGGGCGAGGAGGCCCGGGGCGAGGAGGCCCGGGGCGAGGAGGCCCGGGGCGAGGAGGCCCGGGGCGAGGAGGCCCGGGGCGAGGAGGCCCGGGGCGAGCAGCCCCGGGCCTGGAGGCCCGGGGCGAGCAGCCCCGGGCCTGGAGGCCCGGGGCGAGCAGCCCCGGGCCTGGAGGCCCGGGGCGAGCAGCCCCGGGCCTGGAGGCCCGGGGCGAGCAGCCCCGGGCCTGGAGGCCCGGGGCGAGCAGCCCCGGGCCTGGAGGCCCGGGGCGAGCAGCCCCGGGCCTGGAGGCCCGGGGCGAGCAGCCCCGGGCCTGGAGGCCCGGGGCGAGCAGCCCCGGGCCTGGAGGCCCGGGGCGAGCAGCCCCGGGCCTGGAGGCCCGGGGCGAGCAGCCCCGGGCCTGGAGGCCCGGGGCGAGCAGCCCCGGGCCTGGAGGCCCGGGGCGAGCAGCCCCGGGCCTGGAGGCCCGGGGCGAGCAGCCCCGGGCCTCGAGGCCCGGGGCGAGCGGGGCACTTCCCATTCTGGGTCTCCAATGCCTCGGACCTTTGCGGGGAATCTCTGCACTGAGTCCCCAAGGTCTGGAGGCTGTTTCGGGTCCTGTGAACCCTTTCTCTCAGGTACAGGGAGCGGCTTCACCCACGGTAGGCCAAGGTAATGACTCAGGGTTTGGATGCCGGGTCTCGTAGCAGGTGTTTGGGATTTTGTGTTTCCCTACTCTCGGACCTAACCCCGCAGTTTCTGGGCCGAGAGGAAGGGTTTGTTTCCTTTTCGGAGTCAGGCATCTGTCTCCTTGGGATTTTGTGCTCGCTGCATAACCCCTGGAGGGGCAGCTTGGGATTCTGTGTCTCCCACTTCTCCAACATTCCCCGTAAGTTTCTCAGCTTAGACCCCATGGACTGGAGGCTGTGTGGGATACTCTGACCCGTTCCTCTCGGGTACAGGCAGAGGCTTCAGGCATGATTAGCCATGGTAAGAGACAGCCCCGGGCGAGGAGGCCCGGGGCGAGCAGCCCCGGGCGAGGAGGCCCGGGGCGAGCAGCCGCGGGCGAGGAGGCCCGGGGCGAGCAGCCGCGGGCGAGGAGGCCCGGGGCGAGCAGCCGCGGGCGAGGAGGCCCGGGCCGTGCAGCCCCGGGCCTGGAGGCCCGGGCCGAGCAGCCCCGGGCCTGGAGGCCCGGGCCGAGCAGCCCCGGGCCTGGAGGCCCGGGCCGAGCAGCCCCGGGCCTGGAGGCCCGGGCCGAGCAGCCCCGGGCCTGGAGGCCCGGGCCGAGCAGCCCCGGGCCTGGAGGCCCGGGGCGAGCAGCCCCGGGCCTGGAGGCCCGGGGCGAGCAGCCCCGGGCGAGGAGGCCCGGGCCGAGCAGCCCCGGGCGAGGAGGCCCGGGGCGAGCAGCCCCGGGCCTGGAGGCCCGGGGCGAGCAGCCCCGGGCCTGGAGGCCCGGGCCGAGCAGCCCCGGGCGAGGAGGCCCGGGCCGAGCAGCCCCGGGCCTGGAGGCCCGGGGCGAGCAGCCCCGGGCCTGGAGGCCCGGGCCGAGCAGCCCCGGGCCTGGAGGCCCGGGGCGAGCAGCCCCGGGCCTGGAGGCCCGGGGCGAGCAGCCCCGGGCCTGGAGGCCCGGGGCGAGCAGCCCCGGGCCTGGAGGCCCGGGGCGAGCAGCCCCGGGCCTGGAGGCCCGGGGCGAGCAGCCCCGGGCCTGGAGGCCCGGGGCGAGCAGCCCCGGGCCTGGAGGCCCGGGGCGAGCAGCCCCGGGCCTGGAGGCCCGGGGCGAGCAGCCCCGGGCCTGGAGGCCCGGGGCGAGCAGCCCCGGGCCTGGAGGCCCGGGGCGAGCAGCCCCGGGCCTGGAGGCCCGGGGCGAGCAGCCCCGGGCCTGGAGGCCCGGGGCGAGCAGCCCCGGGCCTGGAGGCCCGGGGCGAGCAGCCCCGGGCCTGGAGGCCCGGGGCGAGCAGCCCCGGGCCTGGAGGCCCGGGGCGAGCAGCCCCGGGCCTGGAGGCCCGGGGCGAGCGGGGCACTTCCCATTCTGGGTCTCCAATGCCTCGGACCTTTGCGGGGAATCTCTGCACTGAGTCCCCAAGGTCTGGAGGCTGTTTCGGGTCCTGTGAACCCTTTCTCTCAGGTACAGGGAGCGGCTTCACCCACGGTAGGCCAAGGTTATGACTCAGGGTTTGGATGCCGGGTCTCGTAGCAGGTGTTTGGGATTTTGTGTTTCCCTACTCTCGGACCTAACCCCGCAGTTTCTGGGCCGAGAGGAAGGGTTTGTTTCCTTTTCGGAGTCAGGCATCTGTCTCCTTGGGATTTTGTGCTCGCTGCATAACCCCTGGAGGGGCAGCTTGGGATTCTGTGTCTCCCACTTCTCCAACATTCCCCGTAAGTTTCTCAGCTTAGACCCCATGGACTGGAGGCTGTGTGGGATACTCTGACCCGTTCCTCTCGGGTACAGGCAGAGGCTTCAGGCATGATTAGCCATGGTAAGAGACAGCCCCGGGCGAGGAGGCCCGGGGCGAGCAGCCCCGGGCGAGGAGGCCCGGGGCGAGCAGCCCCGGGCGAGGAGGCCCGGGGCGAGCAGCCCCGGGCGAGGAGGCCCGGGGCGAGCAGCCGCGGGCGAGGAGGCCCGGGGCGAGCAGCCGCGGGCGAGGAGGCCCGGGGCGAGCAGCCGCGGGCGAGGAGGCCCGGGCCGAGCAGCCCCGGGCCTGGAGGCCCGGGCCGAGCAGCCCCGGGCCTGGAGGCCCGGGCCGAGCAGCCCCGGGCCTGGAGGCCCGGGCCGAGCAGCCCCGGGCCTGGAGGCCCGGGCCGAGCAGCCCCGGGCCTGGAGGCCCGGGCCGAGCAGCCCCGGGCCTGGAGGCCCGGGGCGAGCAGCCCCGGGCGAGGAGGCCCGGGCCGAGCAGCCCCGGGCCTGGAGGCCCGGGGCGAGCAGCCCCGGGCCTGGAGGCCCGGGGCGAGCAGCCCCGGGCCTGGAGGCCCGGGGCGAGCAGCCCCGGGCCTGGAGGCCCGGGGCGAGCAGCCCCGGGCCTGGAGGCCCGGGGCGAGCAGCCCCGGGCCTGGAGGCCCGGGGCGAGCAGCCCCGGGCCTGGAGGCCCGGGGCGAGCAGCCCCGGGCCTGGAGGCCCGGGGCGAGCAGCCCCGGGCCTGGAGGCCCGGGGCGAGCAGCCCCGGGCCTGGAGGCCCGGGGCGAGCAGCCCCGGGCCTGGAGGCCCGGGGCGAGCAGCCCCGGGCCTGGAGGCCCGGGGCGAGCAGCCCCGGGCCTGGAGGCCCGGGGCGAGCAGCCCCGGGCCTGGAGGCCCGGGGCGAGCAGCCCCGGGCCTGGAGGCCCGGGGCGAGCAGCCCCGGGCCTGGAGGCCCGGGGCGAGCAGCCCCGGGCCTGGAGGCCCGGGGCGAGCGGGGCACTTCCCATTCTGGGTCTCCAATGCCTCGGACCTTTGCGGGGAATCTCTGCACTGAGTCCCCAAGGTCTGGAGGCTGTTTCGGGTCCTGTGAACCCTTTCTCTCAGGTACAGGGAGCGGCTTCACCCACGGTAGGCCAAGGTAATGACTCAGGGTTTGGATGCCGGGTCTCGTAGCAGGTGTTTGGGATTTTGTGTTTCCCTACTCTCGGACCTAACCCCGCACTTTCTGGGCCGAGAGGAAGGGTTTGTTTCCTTTTCGGAGTCAGGCATCTGTCTCCTTGGGATTTTGTGCTCGCTGCATAACCCCTGGAGGGGCAGCTTGGGATTCTGTGTCTCCCACTTCTCCAACATTCCCCGTAAGTTTCTCAGCTTAGACCCCATGGACTGGAGGCTGTGTGGGATACTCTGACCCGTTCCTCTCGTGTACAGGCAGAGGCTTCAGGCATGATTAGCCATGGTAAGAGACAGCCCCGGGCGAGGAGGCCCGGGGCGAGCAGCCCCGGGCGAGGAGGCCCGGGGCGAGCAGCCCCGGGCGAGGAGGCCCGGGGCGAGCAGCCCCGGGCGAGGAGGCCCGGGGCGAGCAGCCCCGGGCGAGGAGGCCCGGGGCGAGCAGCCCCGGGCGAGGAGGCCCGGGGCGAGCAGCCCCGGGCGAGGAGGCCCGGGGCGAGCAGCCCCGGGCGAGGAGGCCCGGGGCGAGCAGCCCCGGGCGAGGAGGCCCGGGGCGAGCAGCCCCGGGCCTGGAGGCCCGGGGCGAGCAGCCCCGGGCCTGGAGGCCCGGGGCGAGCAGCCCCGGGCCTGGAGGCCCGGGGCGAGCAGCCCCGGGCCTGGAGGCCCGGGGCGAGCAGCCCCGGGCCTGGAGGCCCGGGGCGAGCAGCCCCGGGCCTGGAGGCCCGGGGCGAGCAGCCCCGGGCCTGGAGGCCCGGGGCGAGCAGCCCCGGGCCTGGAGGCCCGGGGCGAGCAGCCCCGGGCCTGGAGGCCCGGGGCGAGCAGCCCCGGGGCGAGGAGGCCCGGGGCGAGGAGGCCCGGGGCGAGGAGGCCCGGGGCGAGGAGGCCCGGGGCGAGGAGGCCCGGGGCGAGCAGCCCCGGGCCTGGAGGCCCGGGGCGAGCAGCCCCGGGGCGAGGAGGCCCGGGGCGAGGAGGCCCGGGGCGAGGAGGCCCGGGGCGAGGAGGCCCGGGGCGAGCAGCCCCGGGCCTGGAGGCCCGGGGCGAGCAGCCCCGGGCCTGGAGGCCCGGGGCGAGCAGCCCCGGGCCTGGAGGCCCGGGGCGAGCAGCCCCGGGCCTGGAGGCCCGGGGCGAGCAGCCCCGGGCCTGGAGGCCCGGGGCGAGCAGCCCCGGGCCTGGAGGCCCGGGGCGAGCAGCCCCGGGCCTGGAGGCCCGGGGCGAGCAGCCCCGGGCCTGGAGGCCCGGGGCGAGCAGCCCCGGGCCTGGAGGCCCGGGGCGAGCAGCCCCGGGCCTGGAGGCCCGGGGCGAGCAGCCCCGGGCCTGGAGGCCCGGGGCGAGCAGCCCCGGGCCTGGAGGCCCGGGGCGAGCAGCCCCGGGCCTCGAGGCCCGGGGCGAGCAGCCCCGGGCCTGGAGGCCCGGGGCGAGCAGCCCCGGGCCTGGAGGCCCGGGGCGAGCAGCCCCGGGCCTCGAGGCCCGGGGCGAGCGGGGCACTTCCCATTCTGGGTCTCCAATGCCTCGGACCTTTGCGGGGAATCTCTGCACTGAGTCCCCAAGGTCTGGAGGCTGTTTCGGGTCCTGTGAACCCTTTCTCTCAGGTACAGGGAGCGGCTTCACCCACGGTAGGCCAAGGTAATGACTCAGGGTTTGGATGCCGGGTCTCGTAGCAGGTGTTTGGGATTTTGTGTTTCCCTACTCTCGGACCTAACCCCGCAGTTTCTGGGCCGAGAGGAAGGGTTTGTTTCCTTTTCGGAGTCAGGCATCTGTCTCCTTGGGATTTTGTGCTCGCTGCATAACCCCTGGAGGGGCAGCTTGGGATTCTGTGTCTCCCACTTCTCCAACATTCCCCGTAAGTTTCTCAGCTTAGACCCCATGGACTGGAGGCTGTGTGGGATACTCTGACCCGTTCCTCTCGGGTACAGGCAGAGGCTTCAGGCATGATTAGCCATGGTAAGAGACAGCCCCGGGCGAGGAGGCCCGGGGCGAGCAGCCCCGGGCGAGGAGGCCCGGGGCGAGCAGCCGCGGGCGAGGAGGCCCGGGGCGAGCAGCCGCGGGCGAGGAGGCCCGGGGCGAGCAGCCGCGGGCGAGGAGGCCCGGGCCGTGCAGCCCCGGGCCTGGAGGCCCGGGCCGAGCAGCCCCGGGCCTGGAGGCCCGGGCCGAGCAGCCCCGGGCCTGGAGGCCCGGGCCGAGCAGCCCCGGGCCTGGAGGCCCGGGCCGAGCAGCCCCGGGCCTGGAGGCCCGGGCCGAGCAGCCCCGGGCCTGGAGGCCCGGGGCGAGCAGCCCCGGGCGAGGAGGCCCGGGCCGAGCAGCCCCGGGCGAGGAGGCCCGGGCCGAGCAGCCCCGGGCGAGGAGGCCCGGGGCGAGCAGCCCCGGGCCTGGAGGCCCGGGGCGAGCAGCCCCGGGCCTGGAGGCCCGGGCCGAGCAGCCCCGGGCCTGGAGGCCCGGGCCGAGCAGCCCCGGGCCTGGAGGCCCGGGGCGAGCAGCCCCGGGCCTGGAGGCCCGGGGCGAGCAGCCCCGGGCCTGGAGGCCCGGGGCGAGCAGCCCCGGGCCTGGAGGCCCGGGGCGAGCAGCCCCGGGCCTGGAGGCCCGGGGCGAGCAGCCCCGGGGCGAGGAGGCCCGGGGCGAGGAGGCCCGGGGCGAGGAGGCCCGGGGCGAGGAGGCCCGGGGCGAGGAGGCCCGGGGCGAGCAGCCCCGGGCCTGGAGGCCCGGGGCGAGCAGCCCCGGGGCGAGGAGGCCCGGGGCGAGGAGGCCCGGGGCGAGGAGGCCCGGGGCGAGGAGGCCCGGGGCGAGCAGCCCCGGGCCTGGAGGCCCGGGGCGAGCAGCCCCGGGCCTGGAGGCCCGGGGCGAGCAGCCCCGGGCCTGGAGGCCCGGGGCGAGCAGCCCCGGGCCTGGAGGCCCGGGGCGAGCAGCCCCGGGCCTGGAGGCCCGGGGCGAGCAGCCCCGGGCCTGGAGGCCCGGGGCGAGCAGCCCCGGGCCTGGAGGCCCGGGGCGAGCAGCCCCGGGCCTGGAGGCCCGGGGCGAGCAGCCCCGGGCCTGGAGGCCCGGGGCGAGCAGCCCCGGGCCTGGAGGCCCGGGGCGAGCAGCCCCGGGCCTGGAGGCCCGGGGCGAGCAGCCCCGGGCCTGGAGGCCCGGGGCGAGCAGCCCCGGGCCTGGAGGCCCGGGGCGAGCGGGGCACTTCCCATTCTGGGTCTCCAATGCCTCGGACCTTTGCGGGGAATCTCTGCACTGAGTCCCCAAGGTCTGGAGGCTGTTTCGGGTCCTGTGAACCCTTTCTCTCAGGTACAGGGAGCGGCTTCACCCACGGTAGGCCAAGGTAATGACTCAGGGTTTGGATGCCGGGTCTCGTAGCAGGTGTTTGGGATTTTGTGTTTCCCTACTCTCGGACCTAACCCCGCAGTTTCTGGGCCGAGAGGAAGGGTTTGTTTCCTTTTCGGAGTCAGGCATCTGTCTCCTTGGGATTTTGTGCTCGCTGCATAACCCCTGGAGGGGCAGCTTGGGATTCTGTGTCTCCCACTTCTCCAACATTCCCCGTAAGTTTCTCAGCTTAGACCCCATGGACTGGAGGCTGTGTGGGATACTCTGACCCGTTCCTCTCGGGTACAGGCAGAGGCTTCAGGCATGATTAGCCATGGTAAGAGACAGCCCCGGGCGAGGAGGCCCGGGGCGAGCAGCCCCGGGCGAGGAGGCCCGGGGCGAGCAGCCCCGGGCGAGGAGGCCCGGGGCGAGCAGCCCCGGGCGAGGAGGCCCGGGGCGAGCAGCCGCGGGCGAGGAGGCCCGGGGCGAGCAGCCGCGGGCGAGGAGGCCCGGGGCGAGCAGCCGCGGGCGAGGAGGCCCGGGCCGAGCAGCCCCGGGCCTGGAGGCCCGGGCCGAGCAGCCCCGGGCCTGGAGGCCCGGGCCGAGCAGCCCCGGGCCTGGAGGCCCGGGCCGAGCAGCCCCGGGCCTGGAGGCCCGGGCCGAGCAGCCCCGGGCCTGGAGGCCCGGGGCGAGCAGCCCCGGGCGAGGAGGCCCGGGGCGAGCAGCCCCGGGCGAGGAGGCCCGGGCCGAGCAGCCCCGGGCCTGGAGGCCCGGGGCGAGCAGCCCCGGGCCTGGAGGCCCGGGGCGAGCAGCCCCGGGCCTGGAGGCCCGGGGCGAGCAGCCCCGGGCCTGGAGGCCCGGGGCGAGCAGCCCCGGGCCTGGAGGCCCGGGGCGAGCAGCCCCGGGCCTGGAGGCCCGGGGCGAGCAGCCCCGGGCCTGGAGGCCCGGGGCGAGCAGCCCCGGGCCTGGAGGCCCGGGGCGAGCAGCCCCGGGCTGGAGGCCCGGGGCGAGCAGCCCCGGGCCTGGAGGCCCGGGGCGAGCAGCCCCGGGCCTGGAGGCCCGGGGCGAGCAGCCCCGGGCCTGGAGGCCCGGGGCGAGCAGCCCCGGGCCTGGAGGCCCGGGGCGAGCAGCCCCGGGCCTGGAGGCCCGGGGCGAGCAGCCCCGGGCCTGGAGGCCCGGGGCGAGCAGCCCCGGGCCTGGAGGCCCGGGGCGAGCAGCCCCGGGCCTGGAGGCCCGGGGCGAGCAGCCCCGGGCCTGGAGGCCCGGGGCGAGCAGCCCCGGGCCTGGAGGCCCGGGGCGAGCAGCCCCGGGCCTGGAGGCCCGGGGCGAGCAGCCCCGGGCCTGGAGGCCCGGGGCGAGCAGCCCCGGGCCTGGAGGCCCGGGGCGAGCAGCCCCGGGCCTGGAGGCCCGGGGCGAGCAGCCCCGGGCCTGGAGGCCCGGGGCGAGCAGCCCCGGGCCTGGAGGCCCGGGGCGAGCAGCCCCGGGCCTGGAGGCCCGGGGCGAGCAGCCCCGGGCCTGGAGGCCCGGGGCGAGCAGCCCCGGGCCTGGAGGCCCGGGGCGAGCAGCCCCGGGCCTGGAGGCCCGGGGCGAGCAGCCCCGGGCCTGGAGGCCCGGGGCGAGCAGCCCCGGGCCTGGAGGCCCGGGGCGAGCAGCCCCGGGCCTGGAGGCCCGGGGCGAGCAGCCCCGGGCCTGGAGGCCCGGGGCGAGCAGCCCCGGGCCTGGAGGCCCGGGGCGAGCAGCCCCGGGCCTGGAGGCCCGGGGCGAGCAGCCCCGGGCCTGGAGGCCCGGGGCGAGCAGCCCCGGGCCTGGAGGCCCGGGGCGAGCAGCCCCGGGCCTGGAGGCCCGGGGCGAGCAGCCCCGGGCCTGGAGGCCCGGGGCGAGCAGCCCCGGGCCTGGAGGCCCGGGGCGAGCAGCCCCGGGCCTGGAGGCCCGGGGCGAGCAGCCCCGGGCCTGGAGGCCCGGGGCGAGCAGCCCCGGGCCTGGAGGCCCGGGGCGAGCAGCCCCGGGCGAGGAGGCCCGGGGCGAGCAGCCCCGGGCGAGGAGGCCCGGGGCGAGCAGCCCCGGGCCTGGAGGCCCGGGGCGAGCAGCCCCGGGCGAGGAGGCCCGGGGCGAGCAGCCCCGGGCCTGGAGGCCCGGGGCGAGCAGCCCCGGGCGAGGAGGCCCGGGGCGAGCAGCCCCGGGCGTGGAGGCCCGGGGCGAGCAGCCCCGGGCCTGGAGGCCCGGGGCGAGCAGCCCCGGGCGAGGAGGCCCGGGGCGAGCAGCCCCGGGCCTGGAGGCCCGGGGCGAGCAGCCCCGGGCCTGGAGGCCCGGGGCGAGCAGCCCCGGGCCTGGAGGCCCGGGGCGAGCAGCCCCGGGCCTGGAGGCCCGGGGCGAGCAGCCCCGGGCCTGGAGGCCCGGGGCGAGCAGCCCCGGGCCTGGAGGCCCGGGGCGAGCAGCCCCGGGCCTGGAGGCCCGGGGCGAGCAGCCCCGGGCCTGGAGGCCCGGGGCGAGCAGCCCCGGGCCTGGAGGCCCGGGGCGAGCAGCCCCGGGCCTGGAGGCCCGGGGCGAGCAGCCCCGGGCCTGGAGGCCCGGGGCGAGCAGCCCCGGGCCTGGAGGCCCGGGGCGAGCAGCCCCGGGCCTGGAGGCCCGGGGCGAGCAGCCCCGGGCCTGGAGGCCCGGGGCGAGCAGCCCCGGGCCTGGAGGCCCGGGGCGAGCAGCCCCGGGCCTGGAGGCCCGGGGCGAGCAGCCCCGGGCCTGGAGGCCCGGGGCGAGCAGCCCCGGGCCTGGAGGCCCGGGGCGAGCAGCCCCGGTCGAGGAGGCCCGGGGCGAGCAGCCCCGGGCGAGGAGGCCCGGGGCGAGCAGCCCCGGGCGAGGAGGCCCGGGGCGAGCAGCCCCGGGCGAGGAGGCCCGGGGCGAGCAGTCCCGGGCGAGGAGGCCCGGGGCGAGCAGCCCCGGGCGAGGAGGCCCGGGGCGAGCAGCCCCGGGCCTGGAGGCCCGGGGCGAGCAGCCCCGGGCGAGGAGGCCCGGGGCGAGCAGCCCCGGGCCTGGAGGCCCGGGGCGAGCAGCCCCGGGCGAGGAGGCCCGGGGCGAGCAGCCCCGGGCGAGGAGGCCCGGGGCGAGCAGCCCCGGGCGAGGAGGCCCGGGGCGAGCAGCCCCGGGCGAGGAGGCCCGGGGCGAGCAGCCCCGGGCGAGGAGGCCCGGGGCGAGCAGCCCCGGGCGAGGAGGCCCGGGGCGAGCAGCCCCGGGCCTGGAGGCCCGGGGCGAGCAGCCCCGGGCGAGGAGGCCCGGGGCGAGCAGCCCCGGGCGAGGAGGCCCGGGGCGAGCAGCCCCGGGCCTGGAGGCCCGGGGCGAGCAGCCCCGGGCCTGGAGGCCCGGGGCGAGCAGCCCCGGGCCTGGAGGCCCGGGGCGAGCTGCCCCGGGCCTGGAGGCCCGGGGCGAGCTGCCCCGGGCCTGGAGGCCCGGGGCGAGCAGCCCCGGGCCTGGAGGCCCGGGGCGAGCAGCCCCGGGCGAGGAGGCCCGGGGCGAGCAGCCCCGGGCGAGGAGGCCCGGGGCGAGCAGCCCCGGGCGAGGAGGCCCGGGGCGAGCAGCCCCGGGCCTGGAGGCCCGGGGCGAGCAGCCCCGGGCCTGGAGGCCCGGGGCGAGCAGCCCCGGGCCTGGAGGCCCGGGGCGAGCAGCCCCGGGCCTGGAGGCCCGGGGCGAGCAGCCCCGGGCCTGGAGGCCCGGGGCGAGCAGCCCCGGGCCTGGAGGCCCGGGGCGAGCAGCCCCGGGCGAGGAGGCCCGGGGCGAGCAGCCCCGGGCGAGGAGGCCCGGGGCGAGCAGCCCCGGGCCTGGAGGCCCGGGGCGAGCAGCCCCGGGCCTGGAGGCCCGGGGCGAGCAGCCCCGGGCGAGGAGGCCCGGGGCGAGCAGCCCCGGGCCTGGAGGCCCGGGGCGAGCAGCCCCGGGCCTGGAGGCCCGGGGCGAGCAGCCCCGGGCCTGGAGGCCCGGGGCGAGCAGCCCCGGGCCTGGAGGCCCGGGGCGAGCAGCCCCGGGCCTGGAGGCCCGGGGCGAGCAGCCCCGGGCCTGGAGGCCCGGGGCGAGCAGCCCCGGGCGAGGAGGCCCGGGGCGAGCAGCCCCGGGCCTGGAGGCCCGGGGCGAGCAGCCCCGGGCGAGGAGGCCCGGGGCGAGCAGCCCCGGGCCTGGAGGCCCGGGGCGAGCAGCCCCGGGCGAGGAGGCCCGGGGCGAGCAGCCCCGGGCGTGGAGGCCCGGGGCGAGCAGCCCCGGGCCTGGAGGCCCGGGGCGAGCAGCCCCGGGCGAGGAGGCCCGGGGCGAGCAGCCCCGGGCCTGGAGGCCCGGGGCGAGCAGCCCCGGGCGAGGAGGCCCGGGGCGAGCAGCCCCGGGCCTGGAGGCCCGGGGCGAGCAGCCCCGGGCCTGGAGGCCCGGGGCGAGCAGCCCCGGGCCTGGAGGCCCGGGGCGAGCTGCCCCGGGCCTGGAGGCCCGGGGCGAGCTGCCCCGGGCCTGGAGGCCCGGGGCGAGCAGCCCCGGGCCTGGAGGCCCGGGGCGAGCTGCCCCGGGCCTGGAGGCCCGGGGCGAGCAGCCCCGGGCCTGGAGGCCCGGGGCGAGCAGCCCCGGGCGAGGAGGCCCGGGGCGAGCAGCCCCGGGCGAGGAGGCCCGGGGCGAGCAGCCCCGGGCGAGGAGGCCCGGGGCGAGCAGCCGCGGGCGAGGAGGCCCGGGGCGAGCAGCCGCGGGCGAGGAGGCCCGGGGCGAGCAGCCGCGGGCGAGGAGGCCCGGGCCGAGCAGCCCCGGGCCTGGAGGCCCGGGCCGAGCAGCCCCGGGCCTGGAGGCCCGGGCCGAGCAGCCCCGGGCCTGGAGGCCCGGGCCGAGCAGCCCCGGGCCTGGAGGCCCGGGCCGAGCAGCCCCGGGCCTGGAGGCCCGGGGCGAGCAGCCCCGGGCCTGGAGGCCCGGGGCGAGCAGCCCCGGGCGAGGAGGCCCGGGCCGAGCAGCCCCGGGCGAGGAGGCCCGGGGCGAGCAGCCCCGGGCCTGGAGGCCCGGGGCGAGCAGCCCCGGGCCTGGAGGCCCGGGCCGAGCAGCCCCGGGCGAGGAGGCCCGGGCCGAGCAGCCCCGGGCCTAGAGGCCCGGGGCGAGCAGCCCCGGGCCTGGAGGCCCGGGGCGAGCAGCCCCGGGCCTGGAGGCCAGGGGCGAGCAGCCCCGGGCGAGGAGGCCCGGGGCGAGCAGCCCCGGGCCTGGAGGCCCGGGGCGAGCAGCCCCGGGCGAGGAGGCCCGGGGCGAGCAGCCCCGGGCCTGGAGGCCCGGGGCGAGCAGCCCCGGGCGAGGAGGCCCGGGGCGAGCAGCCCCGGGCCTGGAGGCCCGGGGCGAGCAGCCCCGGGCGAGGAGGCCCGGGGCGAGCAGCCCCGGGCGAGGAGGCCCGGGGCGAGCAGCCCCGGGCCTGGAGGCCCGGGGCGAGCAGCCCCGGGCCTGGAGGCCCGGGGCGAGCAGCCCCGGGCGAGGAGGCCCGGGGCGAGCAGCCCCGGGCCTGGAGGCCCGGGGCGAGCAGCCCCGGGCCTGGAGGCCCGGGGCGAGCAGCCCCGGGCCTGGAGGCCCGGGGCGAGCAGCCCCGGGCCTGGAGGCCCGGGGCGAGCAGCCCCGGGCCTGGAGGCCCGGGGCGAGCAGCCCCGGGCCTGGAGGCCCGGGGCGAGCAGCCCCGGGCCTGGAGGCCCGGGGCGAGCAGCCCCGGGCCTGGAGGCCCGGGGCGAGCAGCCCCGGGCCTGGAGGCCCGGGGCGAGCAGCCCCGGGCCTGGAGGCCCGGGGCGAGCAGCCCCGGGCCTGGAGGCCCGGGGCGAGCAGCCCCGGGCCTCGAGGCCCGGGGCGAGCAGCCCCGGGCCTGGAGGCCCGGGGCGAGCAGCCCCGGGCCTGGAGGCCCGGGGCGAGCGGGGCACTTCCCATTCTGGGTCTCCAATGCCTCGGACCTTTGCGGGGAATCTCTGCACTGAGTCCCCAAGGTCTGGAGGCTGTTTCGGGTCCTGTGAACCCTTTCTCTCAGGTACAGGGAGCGGCTTCACCCACGGTAGGCCAAGGTAATGACTCAGGGTTTGGATGCCGGGTCTCGTAGCAGGTGTTTGGGATTTTGTGT
This sequence comes from Puma concolor, assembly GCF_028749965.1. Taxonomy (NCBI): domain Eukaryota; kingdom Metazoa; phylum Chordata; class Mammalia; order Carnivora; family Felidae; genus Puma; species Puma concolor. Next base: position 240,988 of record NW_028240257.1, read on the forward strand.
TTCCCTACTCTCGGACCTAACCCCGCAGTTTCTGGGCCGAGAGGAAGGGTTTGTTTCCTTTTCGGAGTCAGGCATCTGTCTCCTTGGGATTTTGTGCTCGCTGCATAACCCCTGGAGGGGCAGCTTGGGATTCTGTGTCTCCCACTTCTCCAACATTCCCCGTAAGTTTCTCAGCTTAGACCCCATGGACTGGAGGCTGTGTGGGATACTCTGACCCGTTCCTCTCGGGTACAGGCAGAGGCTTCAGGCATGATTAGCCATGGTAAGAGACAGCCCCGGGCGAGGAGGCCCGGGGCGAGCAGCCCCGGGCGAGGAGGCCCGGGGCGAGCAGCCCCGGGCGAGGAGGCCCGGGGCGAGCAGCCCCGGGCGAGGAGGCCCGGGGCGAGCAGCCCCGGGCGAGGAGGCCCGGGGCGAGCAGCCCCGGGCGAGGAGGCCCGGGGCGAGCAGCCCCGGGCGAGGAGGCCCGGGGCGAGCAGCCCCGGGCGAGGAGGCCCGGGGCGAGCAGCCCCGGGCGAGGAGGCCCGGGGCGAGCAGCCCCGGGCGAGGAGGCCCGGGGCGAGCAGCCCCGGGCGAGGAGGCCCGGGGCGAGCAGCCCCGGGGGAGGAGGCCCGGGGCGAGCAGCCCCGGGCGAGGAGGCCCGGGGCGAGCAGCCCCGGGCCTGGAGGCCCGGGGCGAGCAGCCCCGGGCCTGGAGGCCCGGGGCGAGCAGCCCCGGGCCTGGAGGCCCGGGGCGAGCAGCCCCGGGCCTGGAGGCCCGGGGCGAGCAGCCCCGGGCGAGGAGGCCCGGGGCGAGCAGCCCCGGGCGAGGAGGCCCGGGGCGAGCAGCCCCGGGCGAGGAGGCCCGGGGCGAGCAGCCCCGGGCGAGGAGGCCCGGGGCGAGCAGCCCCGGGCGAGGAGGCCCGGGGCGAGCAGCCCCGGGCGAGGAGGCCCGGGGCGAGCAGCCCCGGGCCTGGAGGCCCGGGGCGAGCAGCCCCGGGCCTGGAGGCCCGGGGCGAGCAGCCCCGGGCCTGGAGGCCCGGGGCGAGCAGCCCCGGGCCTGGAGGCCCGGGGCGAGCAGCCCCGGGCCTGGAGGCCCGGGGCGAGCAGCCCCGGGCCTGGAGGCCCGGGGCGAGCAGCCCCGGGCCTGGAGGCCCGGGGCGAGCAGCCCCGGGCCTGGAGGCCCGGGGCGAGCAGCCCCGGGCCTGGAGGCCCGGGGGAGGCCCGGGGCGAGCGGGGCACTTCCCATTCTGGGTCTCCAATGCCTCGGACCTTTGCGGGGAATCTCTGCACTGAGTCCCCAAGGTCTGGAGGCTGTTTCGGGTCCTGTGAACCCTTTCTCTCAGGTACAGGGAGCGGCTTCACCCACGGTAGGCCAAGGTAATGACTCAGGGTTTGGATGCCGGGTCTCGTAGCAGGTGTTTGGGATTTTGTGTTTCCCTACTCTCGGACCTAACCCCGCAGTTTCTGGGCCGAGAGGAAGGGTTTGTTTCCTTTTCGGAGTCAGGCATCTGTCTCCTTGGGATTTTGTGCTCGCTGCATAACCCCTGGAGGGGCAGCTTGGGATTCTGTGTCTCCCACTTCTCCAACATTCCCCGTAAGTTTCTCAGCTTAGACCCCATGGACTGGAGGCTGCCATGGTAAGAGACAGCCCCGGGCGAGGAGGCCCGGGGCGAGCAGCCCCGGGCGAGGAGGCCCGGGGCGAGCAGCCCCGGGCGAGGAGGCCCGGGGCGAGCAGCCCCGGGCGAGGAGGCCCGGGGCGAGCAGCCCCGGGCGAGGAGGCCCGGGGCGAGCAGCCCCGGGCGAGGAGGCCCGGGGCGAGCAGCCCCGGGCGAGGAGGCCCGGGGCGAGCAGCCCCGGGCGAGGAGGCCCGGGGCGAGCAGCCCCGGGCGAGGAGGCCCGGGGCGAGCAGCCCCGGGCGAGGAGGCCCGGGGCGAGCAGCCCCGGGCGAGGAGGCCCGGGGCGAGCAGCCCCGGGGGAGGAGGCCCGGGGCGAGCAGCCCCGGGGGAGGAGGCCCGGGGCGAGCAGCCCCGGGCCTGGAGGCCCGGGGCGAGCAGCCCCGGGGGAGGAGGCCCGGGGCGAGCAGCCCCGGGCCTGGAGGCCCGGGGCGAGCAGCCCCGGGGGAGGAGGCCCGGGGCGAGCAGCCCCGGGCCTGGAGGCCCGGGGCGAGCAGCCCCGGGCCTGGAGGCCCGGGGCGAGCAGCCCCGGGGGAGGAGGCCCGGGGCGAGCAGCCCCGGGCCTGGAGGCCCGGGGCGAGCAGCCCCGGGCCTGGAGGCCCGGGGCGAGCAGCCCCGGGCCTGGAGGCCCGGGGCGAGCAGCCCCGGGCCTGGAGGCCCGGGGCGAGCAGCCCCGGGCCTGGAGGCCCGGGGCGAGCAGCCCCGGGCCTGGAGGCCCGGGGCGAGCAGCCCCGGGCCTGGAGGCCCGGGGCGAGCAGCCCCGGGCCTGGAGGCCCGGGGCGAGCAGCCCCGGGCCTGGAGGCCCGGGGCGAGCAGCCCCGGGCCTGGAGGCCCGGGGCGAGCAGCCCCGGGCCTGGAGGCCCGGGGCGAGCAGCCCCGGGCCTGGAGGCCCGGGGCGAGCAGCCCCGGGCCTGGAGGCCCGGGGCGAGCAGCCCCGGGCCTGGAGGCCCGGGGCGAGCAGCCCCGGGCCTGGAGGCCCGGGGCGAGCAGCCCCGGGCCTGGAGGCCCGGGGCGAGCAGCCCCGGGCCTGGAGGCCCGGGGCGAGCAGCCCCGGGCCTGGAGGCCCGGGGCGAGCAGCCCCGGGCCTGGAGGCCCGGGGCGAGCAGCCCCGGGCCTGGAGGCCCGGGGCGAGCAGCCCCGGGCCTGGAGGCCCGGGGCGAGCAGCCCCGGGCCTGGAGGCCCGGGGCGAGCAGCCCCGGGCCTGGAGGCCCGGGGCGAGCAGCCCCGGGCCTGGAGGCCCGGGGCGAGCAGCCCCGGGCCTGGAGGCCCGGGGCGAGCAGCCCCGGGCCTGGAGGCCCGGGGCGAGCAGCCCCGGGCCTGGAGGCCCGGGGCGAGCAGCCCCGGGCCTGGAGGCCCGGGGCGAGCAGCCCCGGGCCTGGAGGCCCGGGGCGAGCAGCCCCGGGCCTGGAGGCCCGGGGCGAGCAGCCCCGGGCCTGGAGGCCCGGGGCGAGCAGCCCCGGGCCTGGAGGCCCGGGGCGAGCAGCCCCGGGCCTGGAGGCCCGGGGCGAGCAGCCCCGGGCCTGGAGGCCCGGGGCGAGCAGCCCCGGGCCTGGAGGCCCGGGGCGAGCAGCCCCGGGCCTGGAGGCCCGGGGCGAGCAGCCCCGGGCCTGGAGGCCCGGGGCGAGCAGCCCCGGGCCTGGAGGCCCGGGGCGAGCAGCCCCGGGCCTGGAGGCCCGGGGCGAGCAGCCCCGGGCCTGGAGGCCCGGGGCGAGCAGCCCCGGGCCTGGAGGCCCGGGGCGAGCAGCCCCGGGCCTGGAGGCCCGGGGCGAGCAGCCCCGGGCCTGGAGGCCCGGGGCGAGCAGCCCCGGGCCTGGAGGCCCGGGGCGAGCAGCCCCGGGCCTGGAGGCCCGGGGCGAGCAGCCCCGGGCCTGGAGGCCCGGGGCGAGCAGCCCCGGGCCTGGAGGCCCGGGGCGAGCAGCCCCGGGCCTGGAGGCCCGGGGCGAGCAGCCCCGGGCCTGGAGGCCCGGGGCGAGCAGCCCCGGGCCTGGAGGCCCGGGGCGAGCAGCCCCGGGCCTGGAGGCCCGGGGCGAGCAGCCCCGGGCCTGGAGGCCCGGGGCGAGCAGCCCCGGGCCTGGAGGCCCGGGGCGAGCAGCCCCGGGCCTGGAGGCCCGGGGCGAGCAGCCCCGGGCCTGGAGGCCCGGGGCGAGCAGCCCCGGGCCTGGAGGCCCGGGGCGAGCAGCCCCGGGCCTGGAGGCCCGGGGCGAGCAGCCCCGGGCCTGGAGGCCCGGGGCGAGCAGCCCCGGGCCTGGAGGCCCGGGGCGAGCAGCCCCGGGCCTGGAGGCCCGGGGCGAGCAGCCCCGGGCCTGGAGGCCCGGGGCGAGCAGCCCCGGGCCTGGAGGCCCGGGGCGAGCAGCCCCGGGCCTGGAGGCCCGGGGCGAGCAGCCCCGGGCCTCCAGGCCCGGGGCGAGCAGCCCCGGGCCTCCAGGCCCGGGGCGAGCAGCCCCGGGCCTCCAGGCCCGGGGCGAGCAGCCCCGGGCCTGGAGGCCCGGGGCGAGCAGCCCCGGGCCTGGAGGCCCGGGGCGAGCAGCCCCGGGCCTGGAGGCCCGGGGCGAGCAGCCCCGGGCCTGGAGGCCCGGGGCGAGCGGGGCACTTCCCTTTCTGGGTCTCCAATGCCTCGGACCTTTGCGGGGAATCTCTGTACTGAGTCCCCAGGGTCTGGAGGCTGTTTCGGGTCCTGTGAACCCTTTCTCTCAGGTACAGGGAGCGGCTTCACCCACGGTGAGCCAAGGTAATGACTCAGGGCTTGGATGCCGTGTCTCGTAGCAGGTGTTTGGGATTCTGTGTTTCCCTACTCTCGGACCTAACCCCGGCATTTCTGGGCCGAGAGGAAGGGTTTGTTTCCTTTTCGGAGTCAGGCATCTGTCTCCTTGGGATTTTGTGCTCGCTGCATAGCCCCTGGAGGGGCTGCTTGGGATTCTGTGTCTCCCACTTCTCCAACATTCCCCGTAAGGTTCTCAGCTTAGACCCCATGGACTGGAGGCTGTGTGGGATACTCTGACCCGTTCCTCTCGGGTACAGGCAGAGGCTTCAGGCATGATTAGCAATGGTAAGAGACAGCCCCGGGCGAGGAGGCCCGGGGCGAGCAGCCCCGGGCGAGGAGGCCCGGGGCGAGCAGCCCCGGGCGAGGAGGCCCGGGGCGAGCAGCCCCGGGCGAGGAGGCCCGGGGCGAGCAGCCCCGGGCGAGGAGGCCCGGGGCGAGCAGCCCCGGGCGAGGAGGCCCGGGGCGAGCAGCCCCGGGCGAGGAGGCCCGGGGCGAGCAGCCCCGGGCGAGGAGGCCCGGGGCGAGCAGCCCCGGGCGAGGAGGCCCGGGGCGAGCAGCCCCGGGCGAGGAGGCCCGGGGCGAGCAGCCCCGGGCGAGGAGGCCCGGGGCGAGCAGCCCCGGGCGAGGAGGCCCGGGGCGAGCAGCCCCGGGCGAGGAGGCCCGGGGCGAGCAGCCCCGGGCGAGGAGGCCCGGGGCGAGCAGCCCCGGGCGAGGAGGCCCGGGGCGAGCAGCCCCGGGCGAGGAGGCCCGGGGCGAGCAGCCCCGGGCGAGGAGGCCCGGGGCGAGCAGCCCCGGGCGAGGAGGCCCGGGGCGAGCAGCCCCGGGCGAGGAGGCCCGGGGCGAGCAGCCCCGGGCGAGGAGGCCCGGGGCGAGCAGCCCCGGGCGAGGAGGCCCGGGGCGAGCAGCCCCGGGCCTGGAGGCCCGGGGCGAGCAGCCCCGGGCGAGGAGGCCCGGGGCGAGCAGCCCCGGGCGAGGAGGCCCGGGGCGAGCAGCCCCGGGCCTGGAGGCCCGGGGCGAGCAGCCCCGGGCGAGGAGGCCCGGGGCGAGCAGCCCCGGGCCTGGAGGCCCGGGGCGAGCAGCCCCGGGCCTGGAGGCCCGGGGCGAGCAGCCCCGGGCGAGGAGGCCCGGGGCGAGCAGCCCCGGGCCTGGAGGCCCGGGGCGAGCAGCCCCGGGCCTGGAGGCCCGGGGCGAGCAGCCCCGGGCGAGGAGGCCCGGGGCGAGCAGCCCCGGGCCTGGAGGCCCGGGGCGAGCAGCCCCGGGCCTGGAGGCCCGGGGCGAGCAGCCCCGGGCGAGGAGGCCCGGGGCGAGCAGCCCCGGGCCTGGAGGCCCGGGGCGAGCAGCCCCGGGCGAGGAGGCCCGGGGCGAGCAGCCCCGGGCCTGGAGGCCCGGGGCGAGCAGCCCCGGGCCTGGAGGCCCGGGGCGAGCAGCCCCGGGCCTGGAGGCCCGGGGCGAGCAGCCCCGGGCCTGGAGGCCCGGGGCGAGCAGCCCCGGGCCTGGAGGCCCGGGGCGAGCAGCCCCGGGCCTGGAGGCCCGGGGCGAGCAGCCCCGGGCCTGGAGGCCCGGGGCGAGCAGCCCCGGGCCTGGAGGCCCGGGGCGAGCAGCCCCGGGCCTGGAGGCCCGGGGCGAGCAGCCCCGGGCCTGGAGGCCCGGGGCGAGCAGCCCCGGGCCTGGAGGCCCGGGGCGAGCAGCCCCGGGCCTGGAGGCCCGGGGCGAGCAGCCCCGGGCCTGGAGGCCCGGGGCGAGCAGCCCCGGGCCTGGAGGCCCGGGGCGAGCAGCCCCGGGCCTGGAGGCCCGGGGCGAGCAGCCCCGGGCCTGGAGGCCCGGGGCGAGCAGCCCCGGGCCTGGAGGCCCGGGGCGAGCAGCCCCGGGCCTGGAGGCCCGGGGCGAGCAGCCCCGGGCCTGGAGGCCCGGGGCGAGCAGCCCCGGGCCTGGAGGCCCGGGGCGAGCAGCCCCGGGCCTGGAGGCCCGGGGCGAGCAGCCCCGGGCCTGGAGGCCCGGGGCGAGCAGCCCCGGGCCTGGAGGCCCGGGGCGAGCAGCCCCGGGCCTGGAGGCCCGGGGCGAGCAGCCCCGGGCCTGGAGGCCCGGGGCGAGCAGCCCCGGGCCTGGAGGCCCGGGGCGAGCAGCCCCGGGCCTGGAGGCCCGGGGCGAGCAGCCCCGGGCCTGGAGGCCCGGGGCGAGCAGCCCCGGGCCTGGAGGCCCGGGGCGAGCAGCCCCGGGCCTGGAGGCCCGGGGCGAGCAGCCCCGGGCCTGGAGGCCCGGGGCGAGCAGCCCCGGGCCTGGAGGCCCGGGGCGAGCAGCCCCGGGCCTGGAGGCCCGGGGCGAGCAGCCCCGGGCCTGGAGGCCCGGGGCGAGCAGCCCCGGGCCTGGAGGCCCGGGGCGAGCAGCCCCGGGCCTGGAGGCCCGGGGCGAGCAGCCCCGGGCCTGGAGGCCCGGGGCGAGCAGCCCCGGGCCTGGAGGCCCGGGGCGAGCAGCCCCGGGCCTGGAGGCCCGGGGCGAGCAGCCCCGGGCCTGGAGGCCCGGGGCGAGCAGCCCCGGGCCTGGAGGCCCGGGGCGAGCAGCCCCGGGCCTGGAGGCCCGGGGCGAGCAGCCCCGGGCCTGGAGGCCCGGGGCGAGCAGCCCCGGGCCTGGAGGCCCGGGGCGAGCAGCCCCGGGCCTGGAGGCCCGGGGCGAGCAGCCCCGGGCCTGGAGGCCCGGGGCGAGCAGCCCCGGGCCTGGAGGCCCGGGGCGAGCAGCCCCGGGCCTGGAGGCCCGGGGCGAGCAGCCCCGGGCCTGGAGGCCCGGGGCGAGCAGCCCCGGGCCTGGAGGCCCGGGGCGAGCAGCCCCGGGCCTGGAGGCCCGGGGCGAGCAGCCCCGGGCCTGGAGGCCCGGGGCGAGCAGCCCCGGGCCTGGAGGCCCGGGGCGAGCAGCCCCGGGCCTGGAGGCCCGGGGCGAGCAGCCCCGGGCCTGGAGGCCCGGGGCGAGCAGCCCCGGGCCTGGAGGCCCGGGGCGAGCAGCCCCGGGCCTGGAGGCCCGGGGCGAGCAGCCCCGGGCCTGGAGGCCCGGGGCGAGCAGCCCCGGGCCTGGAGGCCCGGGGCGAGCAGCCCCGGGCCTGGAGGCCCGGGGCGAGCAGCCCCGGGCCTGGAGGCCCGGGGCGAGCAGCCCCGGGCCTGGAGGCCCGGGGCGAGCAGCCCCGGGCCTGGAGGCCCGGGGCGAGCAGCCCCGGGCCTGGAGGCCCGGGGCGAGCAGCCCCGGGCCTGGAGGCCCGGGGCGAGCAGCCCCGGGCCTGGAGGCCCGGGGCGAGCAGCCCCGGGCCTGGAGGCCCGGGGCGAGCAGCCCCGGGCCTGGAGGCCCGGGGCGAGCAGCCCCGGGCCTGGAGGCCCGGGGCGAGCAGCCCCGGGCCTGGAGGCCCGGGGCGAGCAGCCCCGGGCCTGGAGGCCCGGGGCGAGCAGCCCCGGGCCTGGAGGCCCGGGGCGAGCAGCCCCGGGCCTGGAGGCCCGGGGCGAGCAGCCCCGGGCCTGGAGGCCCGGGGCGAGCAGCCCCGGGCCTGGAGGCCCGGGGCGAGCAGCCCCGGGCCTGGAGGCCCGGGGCGAGCAGCCCCGGGCCTGGAGGCCCGGGGCGAGCAGCCCCGGGCCTGGAGGCCCGGGGCGAGCAGCCCCGGGCCTGGAGGCCCGGGGCGAGCAGCCCCGGGCCTGGAGGCCCGGGGCGAGCAGCCCCGGGCCTGGAGGCCCGGGGCGAGCAGCCCCGGGCCTGGAGGCCCGGGGCGAGCAGCCCCGGGCCTGGAGGCCCGGGGCGAGCAGCCCCGGGCCTGGAGGCCCGGGGCGAGCAGCCCCGGGCCTGGAGGCCCGGGGCGAGCAGCCCCGGGCCTGGAGGCCCGGGGCGAGCAGCCCCGGGCCTGGAGGCCCGGGGCGAGCAGCCCCGGGCCTGGAGGCCCGGGGCGAGCAGCCCCGGGCCTGGAGGCCCGGGGCGAGCAGCCCCGGGCCTGGAGGCCCGGGGCGAGCAGCCCCGGGCCTGGAGGCCCGGGGCGAGCAGCCCCGGGCCTGGAGGCCCGGGGCGAGCAGCCCCGGGCCTGGAGGCCCGGGGCGAGCAGCCCCGGGCCTGGAGGCCCGGGGCGAGCAGCCCCGGGCCTGGAGGCCCGGGGCGAGCAGCCCCGGGCCTGGAGGCCCGGGGCGAGCAGCCCCGGGCCTGGAGGCCCGGGGCGAGCAGCCCCGGGCCTGGAGGCCCGGGGCGAGCAGCCCCGGGCCTGGAGGCCCGGGGCGAGCAGCCCCGGGCCTGGAGGCCCGGGGCGAGCAGCCCCGGGCCTGGAGGCCCGGGGCGAGCAGCCCCGGGCCTGGAGGCCCGGGGCGAGCAGCCCCGGGCCTGGAGGCCCGGGGCGAGCAGCCCCGGGCCTGGAGGCCCGGGGCGAGCAGCCCCGGGCCTGGAGGCCCGGGGCGAGCAGCCCCGGGCCTGGAGGCCCGGGGCGAGCAGCCCCGGGCCTGGAGGCCCGGGGCGAGCAGCCCCGGGCCTGGAGGCCCGGGGCGAGCAGCCCCGGGCCTGGAGGCCCGGGGCGAGCAGCCCCGGGCCTGGAGGCCCGGGGCGAGCAGCCCCGGGCCTGGAGGCCCGGGGCGAGCAGCCCCGGGCCTGGAGGCCCGGGGCGAGCAGCCCCGGGCCTGGAGGCCCGGGGCGAGCAGCCCCGGGCCTGGAGGCCCGGGGCGAGCAGCCCCGGGCCTGGAGGCCCGGGGCGAGCAGCCCCGGGCCTGGAGGCCCGGGGCGAGCAGCCCCGGGCCTGGAGGCCCGGGGCGAGCAGCCCCGGGCCTGGAGGCCCGGGGCGAGCAGCCCCGGGCCTGGAGGCCCGGGGCGAGCAGCCCCGGGCCTGGAGGCCCGGGGCGAGCAGCCCCGGGCCTGGAGGCCCGGGGCGAGCAGCCCCGGGCCTGGAGGCCCGGGGCGAGCAGCCCCGGGCCTGGAGGCCCGGGGCGAGCAGCCCCGGGCCTGGAGGCCCGGGGCGAGCAGCCCCGGGCCTGGAGGCCCGGGGCGAGCGGGGCACTTCCCTTTCTGGGTCTCCAATGCCTCGGACCTTTGCGGGGAATCTCTGTACTGAGTCCCCAGGGTCTGGAGGCTGTTTCGGGTCCTGTGAACCCTTTCTCTCAGGTACAGGGAGCGGCTTCACCCACGGTGAGCCAAGGTAATGACTCAGGGCTTGGATGCCGTGTCTCGTAGACTCAGGGCTTGGATGCCGTGTCTCGTAGCAGGTGTTTGGGATTCTGTGTTTCCCTACTCTCGGACCTAACCCCGGCATTTCTGGGCCGAGAGGAAGGGTTTGTTTCCTTTTCGGAGTCAGGCATCTGTCTCCTTGGGATTTTGTGCTCGCTGCATAGCCCCTGGAGGGGCTGCTTGGGATTCTGTGTCTCCCACTTCTCCAACATTCCCCGTAAGGTTCTCAGCTTAGACCCCATGGACTGGAGGCTGTGTGGGATACTCTGACCCGTTCCTCTCGGGTACAGGCAGAGGCTTCAGGCATGATTAGCAATGGTAAGAGACAGCCCCGGGCGAGGAGGCCCGGGGCGAGCAGCCCCGGGCGAGGAGGCCCGGGGCGAGCAGCCCCGGGCGAGGAGGCCCGGGGCGAGCAGCCCCGGGCGAGGAGGCCCGGGGCGAGCAGCCCCGGGCGAGGAGGCCCGGGGCGAGCAGCCCCGGGCCTGGAGGCCCGGGGCGAGCAGCCCCGGGCCTGGAGGCCCGGGGCGAGCAGCCCCGGGCCTGGAGGCCCGGGGCGAGCAGCCCCGGGCCTGGAGGCCCGGGGCGAGCAGCCCCGGGCCTGGAGGCCCGGGGCGAGCAGCCCCGGGCCTGGAGGCCCGGGGCGAGCAGCCCCGGGCCTGGAGGTCCGGGGCGAGCAGCCCCGGGCCTGGAGGCCCGGGGCGAGCGGGGCACTTCCCATTCTGGGTCTCCAATGCCTCGGACCTTTGCGGGGAATCTCTGCACTGAGTCCCCAGGGTCTGGAGGCTGTTTCGGGTCCTGTGAACCCTTTCTCTCAGGTACAGGGAGCGGCTTCACCCACGGTGAGACAAGGTAATGACTCAGGGCTTGGATGCCGTGTCTCGTAGCAGGTTTTTGGGATTCTGTGTTTCCCTACTCTCGGACCTAACCCCGGCATTTCTGGGCCGAGAGGAAGGGTTTGTTTCCTTTTCGGAGTCAGGCATCTGTCTCCTTGGGATTTTGTGCTCGCTGCATAGCCCCTGGAGGGGCTGCTTGGGATTCTGTGTCTCCCACTTCTCCAACATTCCCCGTAAGGTTCTCAGCTTAGACCCCATGGACTGGAGGCTGTGTGGGATACTCTGACCCGTTCCTCTCGGGTACAGGCAGAGGCTTCAGGCATGATTAGCCATGGTAAGAGACAGCCCCGGGCGAGGAGGCCCGGGGCGAGCAGCCCCGGGCGAGGAGGCCCGGGGCGAGCAGCCCCGGGCGAGGAGGCCCGGGGCGAGCAGCCCCGGGCGAGGAGGCCCGGGGCGAGCAGCCCCGGGCGAGGAGGCCCGGGGCGAGCAGCCCCGGGCGAGGAGGCCCGGGGCGAGCAGCCCCGGGCGAGGAGGCCCGGGGCGAGCAGCCCCGGGCGAGGAGGCCCGGGGCGAGCAGCCCCGGGCGAGGAGGCCCGGGGCGAGCAGCCCCGGGCCTGGAGGCCCGGGGCGAGCAGCCCCGGGCCTGGAGGCCCGGGGCGAGCAGCCCCGGGCCTGGAGGCCCGGGGCGAGCAGCCCCGGGCCTGGAGGCCCGGGGCGAGCAGCCCCGGGCCTGGAGGCCCGGGGCGAGCAGCCCCGGGCCTGGAGGCCCGGGGCGAGCAGCCCCGGGCCTGGAGGCCCGGGGCGAGCAGCCCCGGGCCTGGAGGCCCGGGGCGAGCAGCCCCGGGCCTGGAGGCCCGGGGCGAGCAGCCCCGGGCCTGGAGGCCCGGGGCGAGCAGCCCCGGGCCTGGAGGCCCGGGGCGAGCGGGGCACTTCCCTTTCTGGGTCTCCAATGCCTCGGACCTTTGCGGGGAATCTCTGCACTGAGTCCCTAGGGTCTGGAGGCTGTTTCGGGTCCTGTGAACCCTTTCTCTCAGGTACAGGGAGCGGCTTCACCCACGGTGAGCCAAGGTAATGACTCAGGGCTTGGATGCCGTGTCTCGTAGCAGGTGTTTGGGATTCTGTGTTTCCCTACTCTCGGACCTAACCCCGACATTTCTGGGCCGAGAGGAAGGGTTTGTTTCCTTTTCGGAGTCAGGCATCTGTCTCCTTGGGATTTTGTGCTCGCTGCATAGCCCCTGGAGGGGCTGCTTGGGATTCTGTGTCTCCCACTTCTCCAACATTCCCCGTAAGGTTCTCAGCTTAGACCCCATGGACTGGAGGCTGTGTGGGATACTCTGACCCGTTCCTCTCGGGTACAGGCAGAGGCTTCAGGCATGATTAGCCATGGTAAGAGACAGCCCCGGGCGAGGAGGCCCGGGGCGAGCAGCCCCGGGCGAGGAGGCCCGGGGCGAGCAGCCCCGGGCGAGGAGGCCCGGGGCGAGCAGCCCCGGGCGAGGAGGCCCGGGGCGAGCAGCCCCGGGCGAGGAGGCCCGGGGCGAGCAGCCCCGGGCGAGGAGGCCCGGGGCGAGCAGCCCCGGGCGAGGAGGCCCGGGGCGAGCAGCCCCGGGCCTGGAGGCCCGGGGCGAGCAGCCCCGGGCCTGGAGGCCCGGGGCGAGCAGCCCCGGGCCTGGAGGCCCGGGGCGAGCAGCCCCGGGCCTGGAGGCCCGGGGCGAGCAGCCCCGGGCCTGGAGGTCCGGGGCGAGCAGCCCCGGGCCTGGAGGCCCGGGGCGAGCGGGGCACTTCCCATTCTGGGTCTCCAATGCCTCGGACCTTTGCGGGGAATCTCTGCACTGAGTCCCCAGGGTCTGGAGGCTGTTTCGGGTCCTGTGAACCCTTTCTCTCAGGTACAGGGAGCGGCTTCACCCACGGTGAGACAAGGTAATGACTCAGGGCTTGGATGCCGTGTCTCGTAGCAGGTTTTTGGGATTCTGTGTTTCCCTACTCTCGGACCTAACCCCGGCATTTCTGGGCCGAGAGGAAGGGTTTGTTTCCTTTTCGGAGTCAGGCATCTGTCTCCTTGGGATTTTGTGCTCGCTGCATAGCCCCTGGAGGGGCTGCTTGGGATTCTGTGTCTCCCACTTCTCCAACATTCCCCGTAAGGTTCTCAGCTTAGACCCCATGGACTGGAGGCTGTGTGGGATACTCTGACCCGTTCCTCTCGGGTACAGGCAGAGGCTTCAGGCATGATTAGCCATGGTAAGAGACAGCCCCGGGCGAGGAGGCCCGGGGCGAGCAGCCCCGGGCGAGGAGGGCCGGGGCGAGCAGCCCCGGGCGAGGAGGCCCGGGGCGAGCAGCCCCGGGCGAGGAGGCCCGGGGCGAGCAGCCCCGGGCGAGGAGGCCCGGGGCGAGCAGCCCCGGGCCTGGAGGCCCGGGGCGAGCAGCCCCGGGCGAGGAGGCCCGGGGCGAGCAGCCCCGGGCGAGGAGGCCCGGGGCGAGCAGCCCCGGGCCTGGAGGCCCGGGGCGAGCAGCCCCGGGCCTGGAGGCCCGGGGCGAGCAGCCCCGGGCCTGGAGGCCCGGGGCGAGCAGCCCCGGGCCTGGAGGCCCGGGGCGAGCAGCCCCGGGCCTGGAGGCCCGGGGCGAGCAGCCCCGGGCCTGGAGGCCCGGGGCGAGCAGCCCCGGGCCTGGAGGCCCGGGGCGAGCAGCCCCGGGCCTGGAGGCCCGGGGCGAGCAGCCCCGGGCCTGGAGGCCCGGGGCGAGCGGGGCACTTCCCTTTCTGGGTCTCCAATGCCTCGGACCTTTGCGGGGAATCTCTGCACTGAGTCCCTAGGGTCTGGAGGCTGTTTCGGGTCCTGTGAACCCTTTCTCTCAGGTACAGGGAGCGGCTTCACCCACGGTGAGCCAAGGTAATGACTCAGGGCTTGGATGCCGTGTCTCGTAGCAGGTGTTTGGGATTCTGTGTTTCCCTACTCTCGGACCTAACCCCGACATTTCTGGGCCGAGAGGAAGGGTTTGTTTCCTTTTCGGAGTCAGGCATCTGTCTCCTTGGGATTTTGTGCTCGCTGCATAGCCCCTGGAGGGGCTGCTTGGGATTCTGTGTCTCCCACTTCTCCAACATTCCCCGTAAGGTTCTCAGCTTAGACCCCATGGACTGGAGGCTGTGTGGGATACTCTGACCCGTTCCTCTCGGGTACAGGCAGAGGCTTCAGGCATGATTAGCCATGGTAAGAGACAGCCCCGGGCGAGGAGGCCCGGGGCGAGCAGCCCCGGGCGAGGAGGCCCGGGGCGAGCAGCCCCGGGCGAGGAGGCCCGGGGCGAGCAGCCCCGGGCGAGGAGGCCCGGGGCGAGCAGCCCCGGGCGAGGAGGCCCGGGGCGAGCAGCCCCGGGCGAGGAGGCCCGGGGCGAGCAGCCCCGGTCGAGGAGGCCCGGGGCGAGCAGCCCCGGGCGAGGAGGCCCGGGGCGAGCAGCCCCGGGCCTGGAGGCCCGGGGCGAGCAGCCCCGGGCCTGGAGGCCCGGGGCGAGCAGCCCCGGGCGAGGAGGCCCGGGGCGAGCAGCCCCGGGCGAGGAGGCCCGGGGCGAGCAGCCCCGGGCGAGGAGGCCCGGGGCGAGCAGCCCCGGGCGAGGAGGCCCGGGGCGAGCAGCCCCGGGCGAGGAGGCCCGGGGCGAGCAGCCCCGGGCGAGGAGGCCCGGGGCGAGCAGCCCCGGGCGAGGAGGCCCGGGGCGAGCAGCCCCGGGCGAGGAGGCCCGGGGCGAGCAGCCCCGGGCGAGGAGGCCCGGGGCGAGCAGCCCCGGGCCTGGAGGCCCGGGGCGAGCAGCCCCGGGCCTGGAGGCCCGGGGCGAGCAGCCCCGGGCGAGGAGGCCCGGGGCGAGCAGCCCCGGGCGAGGAGGCCCGGGGCGAGCAGCCCCGGGCGAGGAGGCCCGGGGCGAGCAGCCCCGGGCCTGGAGGCCCGGGGCGAGCAGCCCCGGGCGAGGAGGCCCGGGGCGAGCAGCCCCGGGCGAGGAGGCCCGGGGCGAGCAGCCCCGGGCGAGGAGGCCCGGGGCGAGCAGCCCCGGGCGAGGAGGCCCGGGGCGAGCAGCCCCGGGCCTGGAGGCCCGGGGCGAGCAGCCCCGGGCCTGGAGGCCCGGGGCGAGCAGCCCCGGGCCTGGAGGCCCGGGGCGAGCAGCCCCGGGCCTGGAGGCCCGGGGCGAGCAGCCCCGGGCCTGGAGGCCCGGGGCGAGCAGCCCCGGGCCTGGAGGCCCGGGGCGAGCAGCCCCGGGCCTGGAGGCCCGGGGCGAGCAGCCCCGGGCCTGGAGGCCCGGGGCGAGCAGCCCCGGGCCTGGAGGCCCGGGGCGAGCAGCCCCGGGCCTGGAGGCCCGGGGCGAGCAGCCCCGGGCCTGGAGGCCCGGGGCGAGCAGCCCCGGGCCTGGAGGCCCGGGGCGAGCAGCCCCGGGCCTGGAGGCCCGGGGCGAGCAGCCCCGGGCCTGGAGGCCCGGGGCGAGCAGCCCCGGGCCTGGAGGCCCGGGGCGAGCAGCCCCGGGCCTGGAGGCCCGGGGCGAGCAGCCCCGGGCCTGGAGGCCCGGGGCGAGCAGCCCCGGGCCTGGAGGCCCGGGGCGAGCAGCCCCGGGCCTGGAGGCCCGGGGCGAGCAGCCCCGGGCCTGGAGGCCCGGGGCGAGCAGCCCCGGGCCTGGAGGCCCGGGGCGAGCAGCCCCGGGCCTGGAGGCCCGGGGCGAGCAGCCCCGGGCCTGGAGGCCCGGGGCGAGCAGCCCCGGGCCTGGAGGCCCGGGGCGAGCAGCCCCGGGCCTGGAGGCCCGGGGCGAGCAGCCCCGGGCCTGGAGGCCCGGGGCGAGCAGCCCCGGGCCTGGAGGCCCGGGGCGAGCAGCCCCGGGCCTGGAGGCCCGGGGCGAGCAGCCCCGGGCCTGGAGGCCCGGGGCGAGCAGCCCCGGGCCTGGAGGCCCGGGGCGAGCAGCCCCGGGCCTGGAGGCCCGGGGCGAGCAGCCCCGGGCCTGGAGGCCCGGGGCGAGCAGCCCCGGGCCTGGAGGCCCGGGGCGAGCAGCCCCGGGCCTGGAGGCCCGGGGCGAGCAGCCCCGGGCCTGGAGGCCCGGGGCGAGCAGCCCCGGGCCTGGAGGCCCGGGGCGAGCAGCCCCGGGCCTGGAGGCCCGGGGCGAGCAGCCCCGGGCCTGGAGGCCCGGGGCGAGCAGCCCCGGGCCTGGAGGCCCGGGGCGAGCAGCCCCGGGCCTGGAGGCCCGGGGCGAGCAGCCCCGGGCCTGGAGGCCCGGGGCGAGCAGCCCCGGGCCTGGAGGCCCGGGGCGAGCAGCCCCGGGCCTGGAGGCCCGGGGCGAGCAGCCCCGGGCCTGGAGGCCCGGGGCGAGCAGCCCCGGGCCTGGAGGCCCGGGGCGAGCAGCCCCGGGCCTGGAGGCCCGGGGCGAGCAGCCCCGGGCCTGGAGGCCCGGGGCGAGCAGCCCCGGGCCTGGAGGCCCGGGGCGAGCAGCCCCGGGCCTGGAGGCCCGGGGCGAGCAGCCCCGGGCCTGGAGGCCCGGGGCGAGCAGCCCCGGGCCTGGAGGCCCGGGGCGAGCAGCCCCGGGCCTGGAGGCCCGGGGCGAGCAGCCCCGGGCCTGGAGGCCCGGGGCGAGCAGCCCCGGGCCTGGAGGCCCGGGGCGAGCGGGGCACTTCCCTTTCTGGGTCTCCAATGCCTCGGACCTTTGCGGGGAATCTCTGTACTGAGTCCCCAGGGTCTGGAGGCTGTTTCGGGTCCTGTGAACCCTTTCTCTCAGGTACAGGGAGCGGCTTCACCCACGGTGAGCCAAGGTAATGACTCAGGGCTTGGATGCCGTGTCTCGTAGCAGGTGTTTGGGATTCTGTGTTTCCCTACTCTCGGACCTAACCCCGGCATTTCTGGGCCGAGAGGAAGGGTTTGTTTCCTTTTCGGAGTCAGGCATCTGTCTCCTTGGGATTTTGTGCTCGCTGCATAGCCCCTGGAGGGGCTGCTTGGGATTCTGTGTCTCCCACTTCTCCAACATTCCCCGTAAGGTTCTCAGCTTAGACCCCATGGACTGGAGGCTGTGTGGGATACTCTGACCCGTTCCTCTCGGGTACAGGCAGAGGCTTCAGGCATGATTAGCAATGGTAAGAGACAGCCCCGGGCGAGGAGGCCCGGGGCGAGCAGCCCCGGGCGAGGAGGCCCGGGGCGAGCAGCCCCGGGCGAGGAGGCCCGGGGCGAGCAGCCCCGGGCGAGGAGGCCCGGGGCGAGCAGCCCCGGGCGAGGAGGCCCGGGGCGAGCAGCCCCGGGGCGAGCAGCCCCGGGCCTGGAGGCCCGGGGCGAGCAGCCCCGGGCCTGGAGGCCCGGGGCGAGCAGCCCCGGGCCTGGAGGCCCGGGGCGAGCAGCCCCGGGCCTGGAGGCCCGGGGCGAGCAGCCCCGGGCCTGGAGGCCCGGGGCGAGCAGCCCCGGGCCTGGAGGCCCGGGGCGAGCAGCCCCGGGCCTGGAGGCCCGGGGCGAGCGGGGCACTTCCCTTTCTGGGTCTCCAATGCCTCGGACCTTTGCGGGGAATCTCTGTACTGAGTCCCCAGGGTCTGGAGGCTGTTTCGGGTCCTGTGAACCCTTTCTCTCAGGTACAGGGAGCGGCTTCACCCACGGTGAGCCAAGGTAATGACTCAGGGCTTGGATGCCGTGTCTCGTAGCAGGTGTTTGGGATTCTGTGTTTCCCTACTCTCGGACCTAACCCCGGCATTTCTGGGCCGAGAGGAAGGGTTTGTTTCCTTTTCGGAGTCAGGCATCTGTCTCCTTGGGATTTTGTGCTCGCTGCATAGCCCCTGGAGGGGCTGCTTGGGATTCTGTGTCTCCCACTTCTCCAACATTCCCCGTAAGGTTCTCAGCTTAGACCCCATGGACTGGAGGCTGTGTGGGATACTCTGACCCGTTCCTCTCGGGTACAGGCAGAGGCTTCAGGCATGATTAGCAATGGTAAGAGACAGCCCCGGGCGAGGAGGCCCGGGGCGAGCAGCCCCGGGCGAGGAGGCCCGGGGCGAGCAGCCCCGGGCGAGGAGGCCCGGGGCGAGCAGCCCCGGGCGAGGAGGCCCGGGGCGAGCAGCCCCGGGCGAGGAGGCCCGGGGCGAGCAGCCCCGGGCGAGGAGGCCCGGGGCGAGCAGCCCCGGGCGAGGAGGCCCGGGGCGAGCAGCCCCGGGCGAGGAGGCCCGGGGCGAGCAGCCCCGGGCGAGGAGGCCCGGGGCGAGCAGCCCCGGGCGAGGAGGCCCGGGGCGAGCAGCCCCGGGCGAGGAGGCCCGGGGCGAGCAGCCCCGGGCGAGGAGGCCCGGGGCGAGCAGCCCCGGGCGAGGAGGCCCGGGGCGAGCAGCCCCGGGCGAGGAGGCCCGGGGCGAGCAGCCCCGGGCGAGGAGGCCCGGGGCGAGCAGCCCCGGGCGAGGAGGCCCGGGGCGAGCAGCCCCGGGCGAGGAGGCCCGGGGCGAGCAGCCCCGGGCCTGGAGGCCCGGGGCGAGCAGCCCCGGGCCTGGAGGCCCGGGGCGAGCAGCCCCGGGCCTGGAGGCCCGGGGCGAGCAGCCCCGGGCCTGGAGGCCCGGGGCGAGCAGCCCCGGGCCTGGAGGCCCGGGGCGAGCAGCCCCGGGCCTGGAGGCCCGGGGCGAGCAGCCCCGGGCCTGGAGGCCCGGGGCGAGCAGCCCCGGGCCTGGAGGCCCGGGGCGAGCAGCCCCGGGCCTGGAGGCCCGGGGCGAGCAGCCCCGGGCCTGGAGGCCCGGGGCGAGCAGCCCCGGGCCTGGAGGCCCGGGGCGAGCAGCCCCGGGCCTGGAGGCCCGGGGCGAGCAGCCCCGGGCCTGGAGGCCCGGGGCGAGCAGCCCCGGGCCTGGAGGCCCGGGGCGAGCAGCCCCGGGCCTGGAGGCCCGGGGCGAGCAGCCCCGGGCCTGGAGGCCCGGGGCGAGCAGCCCCGGGCCTGGAGGCCCGGGGCGAGCAGCCCCGGGCCTGGAGGCCCGGGGCGAGCAGCCCCGGGCCTGGAGGCCCGGGGCGAGCAGCCCCGGGCCTGGAGGCCCGGGGCGAGCAGCCCCGGGCCTGGAGGCCCGGGGCGAGCAGCCCCGGGCCTGGAGGCCCGGGGCGAGCAGCCCCGGGCCTGGAGGCCCGGGGCGAGCAGCCCCGGGCCTGGAGGCCCGGGGCGAGCAGCCCCGGGCCTGGAGGCCCGGGGCGAGCAGCCCCGGGCCTGGAGGCCCGGGGCGAGCAGCCCCGGGCCTGGAGGCCCGGGGCGAGCAGCCCCGGGCCTGGAGGCCCGGGGCGAGCAGCCCCGGGCCTGGAGGCCCGGGGCGAGCAGCCCCGGGCCTGGAGGCCCGGGGCGAGCAGCCCCGGGCCTGGAGGCCCGGGGCGAGCAGCCCCGGGCCTGGAGGCCCGGGGCGAGCAGCCCCGGGCCTGGAGGCCCGGGGCGAGCAGCCCCGGGCCTGGAGGCCCGGGGCGAGCAGCCCCGGGCCTGGAGGCCCGGGGCGAGCAGCCCCGGGCCTGGAGGCCCGGGGCGAGCAGCCCCGGGCCTGGAGGCCCGGGGCGAGCAGCCCCGGGCCTGGAGGCCCGGGGCGAGCAGCCCCGGGCCTGGAGGCCCGGGGCGAGCAGCCCCGGGCCTGGAGGCCCGGGGCGAGCAGCCCCGGGCCTGGAGGCCCGGGGCGAGCAGCCCCGGGCCTGGAGGCCCGGGGCGAGCAGCCCCGGGCCTGGAGGCCCGGGGCGAGCAGCCCCGGGCCTGGAGGCCCGGGGCGAGCAGCCCCGGGCCTGGAGGCCCGGGGCGAGCAGCCCCGGGCCTGGAGGCCCGGGGCGAGCAGCCCCGGGCCTGGAGGCCCGGGGCGAGCAGCCCCGGGCCTGGAGGCCCGGGGCGAGCAGCCCCGGGCCTGGAGGCCCGGGGCGAGCAGCCCCGGGCCTGGAGGCCCGGGGCGAGCAGCCCCGGGCCTGGAGGCCCGGGGCGAGCAGCCCCGGGCCTGGAGGCCCGGGGCGAGCGGGGCACTTCCCTTTCTGGGTCTCCAATGCCTCGGACCTTTGCGGGGAATCTCTGTACTGAGTCCCCAGGGTCTGGAGGCTGTTTCGGGTCCTGTGAACCCTTTCTCTCAGGTACAGGGAGCGGCTTCACCCACGGTGAGCCAAGGTAATGACTCAGGGCTTGGATGCCGTGTCTCGTAGCAGGTGTTTGGGATTCTGTGTTTCCCTACTCTCGGACCTAACCCCGGCATTTCTGGGCCGAGAGGAAGGGTTTGTTTCCTTTTCGGAGTCAGGCATCTGTCTCCTTGGGATTTTGTGCTCGCTGCATAGCCCCTGGAGGGGCTGCTTGGGATTCTGTGTCTCCCACTTCTCCAACATTCCCCGTAAGGTTCTCAGCTTAGACCCCATGGACTGGAGGCTGTGTGGGATACTCTGACCCGTTCCTCTCGGGTACAGGCAGAGGCTTCAGGCATGATTAGCAATGGTAAGAGACAGCCCCGGGCGAGGAGGCCCGGGGCGAGCAGCCCCGGGCGAGGAGGCCCGGGGCGAGCAGCCCCGGGCGAGGAGGCCCGGGGCGAGCAGCCCCGGGCGAGGAGGCCCGGGGCGAGCAGCCCCGGGCGAGGAGGCCCGGGGCGAGCAGCCCCGGGCGAGGAGGCCCGGGGCGAGCAGCCCCGGGCCTGGAGGCCCGGGGCGAGCAGCCCCGGGCCTGGAGGCCCGGGGCGAGCAGCCCCGGGCCTGGAGGCCCGGGGCGAGCAGCCCCGGGCCTGGAGGCCCGGGGCGAGCAGCCCCGGGCCTGGAGGCCCGGGGCGAGCAGCCCCGGGCCTGGAGGTCCGGGGCGAGCAGCCCCGGGCATGGAGGCCCGGGGCGAGCGGGGCACTTCCCATTCTGGGTCTCCAATGCCTCGGACCTTTGCGGGGAATCTCTGCACTGAGTCCCCAGGGTCTGGAGGCTGTTTCGGGTCCTGTGAACCCTTTCTCTCAGGTACAGGGAGCGGCTTCACCCACGGTGAGACAAGGTAATGACTCAGGGCTTGGATGCCGTGTCTCGTAGCAGGTTTTTGGGATTCTGTGTTTCCCTACTCTCGGACCTAACCCCGGCATTTCTGGGCCGAGAGGAAGGGTTTGTTTCCTTTTCGGAGTCAGGCATCTGTCTCCTTGGGATTTTGTGCTCGCTGCATAGCCCCTGGAGGGGCTGCTTGGGATTCTGTGTCTCCCACTTCTCCAACATTCCCCGTAAGGTTCTCAGCTTAGACCCCATGGACTGGAGGCTGTGTGGGATACTCTGACCCGTTCCTCTCGGGTACAGGCAGAGGCTTCAGGCATGATTAGCCATGGTAAGAGACAGCCCCGGGCGAGGAGGCCCGGGGCGAGCAGCCCCGGGCGAGGAGGCCCGGGGCGAGCAGCCCCGGGCGAGGAGGCCCGGGGCGAGCAGCCCCGGGCGAGGAGGCCCGGGGCGAGCAGCCCCGGGCGAGGAGGCCCGGGGCGAGCAGCCCCGGGCCTGGAGGCCCGGGGCGAGCAGCCCCGGGCGAGGAGGCCCGGGGCGAGCAGCCCCGGGCGAGGAGGCCCGGGGCGAGCAGCCCCGGGCCTGGAGGCCCGGGGCGAGCAGCCCCGGGCCTGGAGGCCCGGGGCGAGCAGCCCCGGGCCTGGAGGCCCGGGGCGAGCAGCCCCGGGCCTGGAGGCCCGGGGCGAGCGGGGCACTTCCCTTTCTGGGTCTCCAATGCCTCGGACCTTTGCGGGGAATCTCTGCACTGAGTCCCTAGGGTCTGGAGGCTGTTTCGGGTCCTGTGAACCCTTTCTCTCAGGTACAGGGAGCGGCTTCACCCACGGTGAGCCAAGGTAATGACTCAGGGCTTGGATGCCGTGTCTCGTAGCAGGTGTTTGGGATTCTGTGTTTCCCTACTCTCGGACCTAACCCCGACATTTCTGGGCCGAGAGGAAGGGTTTGTTTCCTTTTCGGAGTCAGGCATCTGTCTCCTTGGGATTTTGTGCTCGCTGCATAGCCCCTGGAGGGGCTGCTTGGGATTCTGTGTCTCCCACTTCTCCAACATTCCCCGTAAGGTTCTCAGCTTAGACCCCATGGACTGGAGGCTGTGTGGGATACTCTGACCCGTTCCTCTCGGGTACAGGCAGAGGCTTCAGGCATGATTAGCCATGGTAAGAGACAGCCCCGGGCGAGGAGGCCCGGGGCGAGCAGCCCCGGGCGAGGAGGCCCGGGGCGAGCAGCCCCGGGCGAGGAGGCCCGGGGCGAGTAGCCCCGGGCGAGGAGGCCCGGGGCGAGCAGCCCCGGGCGAGGAGGCCCGGGGCGAGCAGCCCCGGGCGAGGAGGCCCGGGGCGAGCAGCCCCGGGCCTGGAGGCCCGGGGCGAGCAGCCCCGGGCCTGGAGGCCCGGGGCGAGCAGCCCCGGGCGAGGAGGCCCGGGGCGAGCAGCCCCGGGCGAGGAGGCCCGGGGCGAGCAGCCCCGGGCGAGGAGGCCCGGGGCGAGCAGCCCCGGGCGAGGAGGCCCGGGGCGAGCAGTCCCGGGCGAGGAGGCCCGGGGCGAGCAGCCCCGGGCGAGGAGGCCCGGGGCGAGCAGCCCCGGGCCTGGAGGCCCGGGGCGAGCAGCCCCGGGCGAGGAGGCCCGGGGCGAGCAGCCCCGGGCCTGGAGGCCCGGGGCGAGCAGCCCCGGGCGAGGAGGCCCGGGGCGAGCAGCCCCGGGCGAGGAGGCCCGGGGCGAGCAGCCCCGGGCGAGGAGGCCCGGGGCGAGCAGCCCCGGGCCTGGAGGCCCGGGGCGAGCAGCCCCGGGCCTGGAGGCCCGGGGCGAGCAGCCCCGGGCGAGGAGGCCCGGGGCGAGCAGCCCCGGGCGAGGAGGCCCGGGGCGAGCAGCCCCGGGCGAGGAGGCCCGGGGCGAGCAGCCCCGGGCCTGGAGGCCCGGGGCGAGCAGCCCCGGGCGAGGAGGCCCGGGGCGAGCAGCCCCGGGCGAGGAGGCCCGGGGCGAGCAGCCCCGGGCCTGGAGGCCCGGGGCGAGCAGCCCCGGGCGAGGAGGCCCGGGGCGAGCAGCCCCGGGCCTGGAGGCCCGGGGCGAGCAGCCCCGGGCCTGGAGGCCCGGGGCGAGCAGCCCCGGGCCTGGAGGCCCGGGGCGAGCAGCCCCGGGCGAGGAGGCCCGGGGCGAGCAGCCCCGGGCGAGGAGGCCCGGGGCGAGCAGCCCCGGGCCTGGAGGCCCGGGGCGAGCAGCCCCGGGCGAGGAGGCCCGGGGCGAGCAGCCCCGGGCCTGGAGGCCCGGGGCGAGCAGCCCCGGGCGAGGAGGCCCGGGGCGAGCAGCCCCGGGCGAGGAGGCCCGGGGCGAGCAGCCCCGGGCGAGGAGGCCCGGGGCGAGCAGCCCCGGGCGAGGAGGCCCGGGGCGAGCAGCCCCGGGCGAGGAGGCCCGGGGCGAGCAGCCCCGGGCCTGGAGGCCCGGGGCGAGCAGCCCCGGGCGAGGAGGCCCGGGGCGAGCAGCCCCGGGCCTGGAGGCCCGGGGCGAGCAGCCCCGGGCGAGGAGGCCCGGGGCGAGCAGCCCCGGGCGAGGAGGCCCGGGGCGAGCAGCCCCGGGCCTGGAGGCCCGGGGCGAGCAGCCCCGGGCGAGGAGGCCCGGGGCGAGCAGCCCCGGGCCTGGAGGCCCGGGGCGAGCAGCCCCGGGCCTGGAGGCCCGGGGCGAGCAGCCCCGGGCCTGGAGGCCCGGGGCGAGCAGCCCCGGGCCTGGAGGCCCGGGGCGAGCAGCCCCGGGCCTGGAGGCCCGGGGCGAGCTGCCCCGGGCCTGGAGGCCCGGGGCGAGCAGCCCCGGGCCTGGAGGCCCGGGGCGAGCAGCCCCGGGCCTGGAGGCCCGGGGCGAGCAGCCCCGGGCCTGGAGGCCCGGGGCGAGCAGCCCCGGGCCTGGAGGCCCGGGGCGAGCAGCCCCGGGCCTGGAGGCCCGGGGCGAGCAGCCCCGGGCCTGGAGGCCCGGGGCGAGCAGCCCCGGGCCTGGAGGCCCGGGGCGAGCAGCCCCGGGCCTGGAGGCCCGGGGCGAGCAGCCCCGGGCCTGGAGGCCCGGGGCGAGCAGCCCCGGGCCTGGAGGCCCGGGGCGAGCAGCCCCGGGCGAGGAGGCCCGGGGCGAGCAGCCCCGGGCGAGGAGGCCCGGGGCGAGCAGCCCCGGGCGAGGAGGCCCGGGGCGAGCAGCCCCGGGCGAGGAGGCCCGGGGCGAGCAGCCCCGGGCCTGGAGGCCCGGGGCGAGCAGCCCCGGGCCTGGAGGCCCGGGGCGAGCAGCCCCGGGCCTGGAGGCCCGGGGCGAGCAGCCCCGGGCGAGGAGGCCCGGGGCGAGCAGCCCCGGGCGAGGAGGCCCGGGGCGAGCAGCCCCGGGCGAGGAGGCCCGGGGCGAGCAGCCCCGGGCGAGGAGGCCCGGGGCGAGCAGCCCCGGGCGAGGAGGCCCGGGGCGAGCAGCCCCGGGCGAGGAGGCCCGGGGCGAGCAGCCCCGGGCGAGGAGGCCCGGGGCGAGCAGCCCCGGGCCTGGAGGCCCGGGGCGAGCAGCCCCGGGCGAGGAGGCCCGGGGCGAGCAGCCCCGGGCGAGGAGGCCCGGGGCGAGCAGCCCCGCGCGAGGAGGCCCGGGGCGAGCAGCCCCGGGCGAGGAGGCCCGGGGCGAGCAGCCCCGGGCGAGGAGGCCCGGGGCGAGCAGCCCCGGGCGAGGAGGCCCGGGGCGAGCAGCCCCGGGCGAGGAGGCCCGGGGCGAGCAGCCCCGGGCGAGGAGGCCCGGGGCGAGCAGCCCCGGGCCTGGAGGCCCGGGGCGAGCAGCCCCGGGCGAGGAGGCCCGGGGCGAGCAGCCCCGGGCGAGGAGGCCCGGGGCGAGCAGCCCCGGGCCTGGAGGCCCGGGGCGAGCAGCCCCGGGCGAGGAGGCCCGGGGCGAGCAGCCCCGGGCGAGGAGGCCCGGGGCGAGCAGCCCCGGGCGAGGAGGCCCGGGGCGAGCAGCCCCGGGCGAGGAGGCCCGGGGCGAGCAGCCCCGGGCGAGGAGGCCCGGGGCGAGCAGCCCCGGGCCTGGAGGCCCGGGGCGAGCAGCCCCGGGCCTGGAGGCCCGGGGCGAGCAGCCCCGGGCCTGGAGGCCCGGGGCGAGCAGCCCCGGGCCTGGAGGCCCGGGGCGAGCAGCCCCGGGCCTGGAGGCCCGGGGCGAGCAGCCCCGGGCCTGGAGGCCCGGGGCGAGCAGCCCCGGGCCTGGAGGCCCGGGGCGAGCAGCCCCGGGCCTGGAGGCCCGGGGCGAGCAGCCCCGGGCCTGGAGGCCCGGGGCGAGCAGCCCCGGGCCTGGAGGCCCGGGGCGAGCAGCCCCGGGCCTGGAGGCCCGGGGCGAGCAGCCCCGGGCCTGGAGGCCCGGGGCGAGCAGCCCCGGGCCTGGAGGCCCGGGGCGAGCAGCCCCGGGCCTGGAGGCCCGGGGCGAGCAGCCCCGGGCCTGGAGGCCCGGGGCGAGCAGCCCCGGGCCTGGAGGCCCGGGGCGAGCAGCCCCGGGCCTGGAGGCCCGGGGCGAGCAGCCCCGGGCCTGGAGGCCCGGGGCGAGCAGCCCCGGGCCTGGAGGCCCGGGGCGAGCAGCCCCGGGCCTGGAGGCCCGGGGCGAGCAGCCCCGGGCCTGGAGGCCCGGGGCGAGCAGCCCCGGGCCTGGAGGCCCGGGGCGAGCAGCCCCGGGCCTGGAGGCCCGGGGCGAGCAGCCCCGGGCCTGGAGGCCCGGGGCGAGCAGCCCCGGGCCTGGAGGCCCGGGGCGAGCAGCCCCGGGCCTGGAGGCCCGGGGCGAGCAGCCCCGGGCCTGGAGGCCCGGGGCGAGCAGCCCCGGGCCTGGAGGCCCGGGGCGAGCAGCCCCGGGCCTGGAGGCCCGGGGCGAGCAGCCCCGGGCCTGGAGGCCCGGGGCGAGCAGCCCCGGGCCTGGAGGCCCGGGGCGAGCAGCCCCGGGCCTGGAGGCCCGCGGCGAGCAGCCCCGGGCCTGGAGGCCCGCGGCGAGCAGCCCCGGGCCTGGAGGCCCGCGGCGAGCAGCCCCGGGCCTGGAGGCCCGCGGCGAGCAGCCCCGGGCCTGGAGGCCCGCGGCGAGCAGCCCCGGGCCTGGAGGCCCGCGGCGAGCAGCCCCGGGCCTGGAGGCCCGCGGCGAGCAGCCCCGGGCCTGGAGGCCCGCGGCGAGCAGCCCCGGGCCTGGAGGCCGGGGGCGAGCAGCCCCGGGCCTGGAGGCCCGGGGCGAGCAGCCCCGGGCCTGGAGGCCCGGGGCGAGCAGCCCCGGGCCTGGAGGCCCGGGGCGAGCAGCCCCGGGCCTGGAGGCCCGGGGCGAGCAGCCCCGGGCCTGGAGGCCCGGGGCGAGCAGCCCCGGGCCTGGAGGCCCGGGGCGAGCAGCCCCGGGCCTGGAGGCCCGGGGCGAGCAGCCCCGGGCCTGGAGGCCCGGGGCGAGCAGCCCCGGGCCTGGAGGCCCGGGGCGAGCAGCCCCGGGCCTGGAGGCCCGGGGCGAGCAGCCCCGGGCCTGGAGGCCCGGGGCGAGCAGCCCCGGGCCTGGAGGCCCGGGGCGAGCAGCCCCGGGCCTGGAGGCCCGGGGCGAGCAGCCCCGGGCCTGGAGGCCCGGGGCGAGCAGCCCCGGGCCTGGAGGCCCGGGGCGAGCAGCCCCGGGCCTGGAGGCCCGGGGCGAGCAGCCCCGGGCCTGGAGGCCCGGGGCGAGCAGCCCCGGGCCTGGAGGCCCGGGGCGAGCAGCCCCGGGCCTGGAGGCCCGGGGCGAGCAGCCCCGGGCCTGGAGGCCCGGGGCGAGCAGCCCCGGGCCTGGAGGCCCGGGGCGAGCAGCCCCGGGCCTGGAGGCCCGGGGCGAGCAGCCCCGGGCCTGGAGGCCCGCGGCGAGCAGCCCCGGGCCTGGAGGCCCGCGGCGAGCAGCCCCGGGCCTGGAGGCCCGCGGCGAGCAGCCCCGGGCCTGGAGGCCCGCGGCGAGCAGCCCCGGGCCTGGAGGCCCGCGGCGAGCAGCCCCGGGCCTGGAGGCCCGCGGCGAGCAGCCCCGGGCCTGGAGGCCCGCGGCGAGCAGCCCCGGGCCTGGAGGCCCGCGGCGAGCAGCCCCGGGCCTGGAGGCCCGGGGCGAGCAGCCCCGGGCCTGGAGGCCCGGGGCGAGCAGCCCCGGGCCTGGAGGCCCGGGGCGAGCAGCCCCGGGCCTGGAGGCCCGGGGCGAGCAGCCCCGGGCCTGGAGGCCCGGGGCGAGCAGCCCCGGGCCTGGAGGCCCGGGGCGAGCAGCCCCGGGCCTGGAGGCCCGGGGCGAGCAGCCCCGGGCCTGGAGGCCCGGGGCGAGCAGCCCCGGGCCTGGAGGCCCGGGGCGAGCAGCCCCGGGCCTGGAGGCCCGGGGCGAGCAGCCCCGGGCCTGGAGGCCCGGGGCGAGCAGCCCCGGGCCTGGAGGCCCGGGGCGAGCAGCCCCGGGCCTGGAGGCCCGGGGCGAGCAGCCCCGGGCCTGGAGGCCCGGGGCGAGCAGCCCCGGGCCTGGAGGCCCGGGGCGAGCAGCCCCGGGCCTGGAGGCCCGGGGCGAGCAGCCCCGGGCCTGGAGGCCCGGGGCGAGCAGCCCCGGGCCTGGAGGCCCGGGGCGAGCAGCCCCGGGCCTGGAGGCCCGGGGCGAGCAGCCCCGGGCCTGGAGGCCCGGGGCGAGCGGGGCACTTCCCATTCTGGGTCTCCAATGCCTCGGACCTTTGCGGGGAATCTCTGCACTGAGTCCCCAGGGTCTGGAGGCTGTTTCGGGTCCTGTGAACCCTTTCTCTCAGGTACAGGGAGCGGCTTCACCCACGGTGAGACAAGGTAATGACTCAGGGCTTGGATGCCGTGTCTCGTAGCAGGTTTTTGGGATTCTGTGTTTCCCTACTCTCGGACCTAACCCCGGCATTTCTGGGCCGAGAGGAAGGGTTTGTTTCCTTTTCGGAGTCAGGCATCTGTCTCCTTGGGATTTTGTGCTCGCTGCATAGCCCCTGGAGGGGCTGCTTGGGATTCTGTGTCTCCCACTTCTCCAACATTCCCCGTAAGGTTCTCAGCTTAGACCCCATGGACTGGAGGCTGTGTGGGATACTCTGACCCGTTCCTCTCGGGTACAGGCAGAGGCTTCAGGCATGATTAGCCATGGTAAGAGACAGCCCCGGGCGAGGAGGCCCGGGGCGAGCAGCCCCGGGCGAGGAGGCCCGGGGCGAGCAGCCCCGGGCGAGGAGGCCCGGGGCGAGCAGCCCCGGGCGAGGAGGCCCGGGGCGAGCAGCCCCGGGCGAGGAGGCCCGGGGCGAGCAGCCCCGGGCGAGGAGGCCCGGGGCGAGCAGCCCCGGGCGAGGAGGCCCGGGGCGAGCAGCCCCGGGCGAGGAGGCCCGGGGCGAGCAGCCCCGGGCCTGGAGGCCCGGGGCGAGCAGCCCCGGGCCTGGAGGCCCGGGGCGAGCAGCCCCGGGCGAGGAGGCCCGGGGCGAGCAGCCCCGGGCCTGGAGGCCCGGGGCGAGCAGCCCCGGGCCTGGAGGCCCGGGGCGAGCAGCCCCGGGCCTGGAGGCCCGGGGCGAGCAGCCCCGGGCGAGGAGGCCCGGGGCGAGCAGCCCCGGGCGAGGAGGCCCGGGGCGAGCAGCCCCGGGCCTGGAGGCCCGGGGCGAGCAGCCCCGGGCGAGGAGGCCCGGGGCGAGCAGCCCCGGGCCTGGAGGCCCGGGGCGAGCAGCCCCGGGCCTGGAGGCCCGGGGCGAGCAGCCCCGGGCCTGGAGGCCCGGGGCGAGCAGCCCCGGGCCTGGAGGCCCGGGGCGAGCAGCCCCGGGCCTGGAGGCCCGGGGCGAGCAGCCCCGGGCCTGGAGGCCCGGGGCGAGCTGCCCCGGGCCTGGAGGCCCGGGGCGAGCAGCCCCGGGCCTGGAGGCCCGGGGCGAGCAGCCCCGGGCCTGGAGGCCCGGGGCGAGCAGCCCCGGGCCTGGAGGCCCGGGGCGAGCAGCCCCGGGCCTGGAGGCCCGGGGCGAGCAGCCCCGGGCCTGGAGGCCCGGGGCGAGCAGCCCCGGGCCTGGAGGCCCGGGGCGAGCAGCCCCGGGCCTGGAGGCCCGGGGCGAGCAGCCCCGGGCCTGGAGGCCCGGGGCGAGCAGCCCCGGGCCTGGAGGCCCGGGGCGAGCAGCCCCGGGCCTGGAGGCCCGGGGCGAGCAGCCCCGGGCCTGGAGGCCCGGGGCGAGCAGCCCCGGGCCTGGAGGCCCGGGGCGAGCAGCCCCGGGCCTGGAGGCCCGGGGCGAGCAGCCCCGGGCCTGGAGGCCCGGGGCGAGCAGCCCCGGGCGAGGAGGCCCGGGGCGAGCAGCCCCGGGCGAGGAGGCCCGGGGCGAGCAGCCCCGGGCGAGGAGGCCCGGGGCGAGCAGCCCCGGGCGAGGAGGCCCGGGGCGAGCAGCCCCGGGCCTGGAGGCCCGGGGCGAGCAGCCCCGGGCCTGGAGGCCCGGGGCGAGCAGCCCCGGGCCTGGAGGCCCGGGGCGAGCAGCCCCGGGCGAGGAGGCCCGGGGCGAGCAGCCCCGGGCGAGGAGGCCCGGGGCGAGCAGCCCCGGGCGAGGAGGCCCGGGGCGAGCAGCCCCGGGCGAGGAGGCCCGGGGCGAGCAGCCCCGGGCGAGGAGGCCCGGGGCGAGCAGCCCCGGGCGAGGAGGCCCGGGGCGAGCAGCCCCGGGCGAGGAGGCCCGGGGCGAGCAGCCCCGGGCCTGGAGGCCCGGGGCGAGCAGCCCCGGGCGAGGAGGCCCGGGGCGAGCAGCCCCGGGCGAGGAGGCCCGGGGCGAGCAGCCCCGCGCGAGGAGGCCCGGGGCGAGCAGCCCCGGGCGAGGAGGCCCGGGGCGAGCAGCCCCGGGCGAGGAGGCCCGGGGCGAGCAGCCCCGGGCGAGGAGGCCCGGGGCGAGCAGCCCCGGGCGAGGAGGCCCGGGGCGAGCAGCCCCGGGCGAGGAGGCCCGGGGCGAGCAGCCCCGGGCCTGGAGGCCCGGGGCGAGCAGCCCCGGGCGAGGAGGCCCGGGGCGAGCAGCCCCGGGCGAGGAGGCCCGGGGCGAGCAGCCCCGGGCCTGGAGGCCCGGGGCGAGCAGCCCCGGGCGAGGAGGCCCGGGGCGAGCAGCCCCGGGCGAGGAGGCCCGGGGCGAGCAGCCCCGGGCGAGGAGGCCCGGGGCGAGCAGCCCCGGGCGAGGAGGCCCGGGGCGAGCAGCCCCGGGCGAGGAGGCCCGGGGCGAGCAGCCCCGGGCGAGGAGGCCCGGGGCGAGCAGCCCCGGGCCTGGAGGCCCGGGGCGAGCAGCCCCGGGCCTGGAGGCCCGGGGCGAGCAGCCCCGGGCCTGGAGGCCCGGGGCGAGCAGCCCCGGGCCTGGAGGCCCGGGGCGAGCAGCCCCGGGCCTGGAGGCCCGGGGCGAGCAGCCCCGGGCCTGGAGGCCCGGGGCGAGCAGCCCCGGGCCTGGAGGCCCGGGGCGAGCAGCCCCGGGCCTGGAGGCCCGGGGCGAGCAGCCCCGGGCCTGGAGGCCCGGGGCGAGCAGCCCCGGGCCTGGAGGCCCGGGGCGAGCAGCCCCGGGCCTGGAGGCCCGGGGCGAGCAGCCCCGGGCCTGGAGGCCCGGGGCGAGCAGCCCCGGGCCTGGAGGCCCGGGGCGAGCAGCCCCGGGCCTGGAGGCCCGGGGCGAGCAGCCCCGGGCCTGGAGGCCCGGGGCGAGCAGCCCCGGGCCTGGAGGCCCGGGGCGAGCAGCCCCGGGCCTGGAGGCCCGGGGCGAGCAGCCCCGGGCCTGGAGGCCCGGGGCGAGCAGCCCCGGGCCTGGAGGCCCGGGGCGAGCAGCCCCGGGCCTGGAGGCCCGGGGCGAGCAGCCCCGGGCCTGGAGGCCCGGGGCGAGCAGCCCCGGGCCTGGAGGCCCGGGGCGAGCAGCCCCGGGCCTGGAGGCCCGGGGCGAGCAGCCCCGGGCCTGGAGGCCCGGGGCGAGCAGCCCCGGGCCTGGAGGCCCGGGGCGAGCAGCCCCGGGCCTGGAGGCCCGGGGCGAGCAGCCCCGGGCCTGGAGGCCCGGGGCGAGCAGCCCCGGGCCTGGAGGCCCGGGGCGAGCAGCCCCGGGCCTGGAGGCCCGGGGCGAGCAGCCCCGGGCCTGGAGGCCCGGGGCGAGCAGCCCCGGGCCTGGAGGCCCGGGGCGAGCAGCCCCGGGCCTGGAGGCCCGGGGCGAGCAGCCCCGGGCCTGGAGGCCCGCGGCGAGCAGCCCCGGGCCTGGAGGCCCGCGGCGAGCAGCCCCGGGCCTGGAGGCCCGCGGCGAGCAGCCCCGGGCCTGGAGGCCCGGGGCGAGCAGCCCCGGGCCTGGAGGCCCGCGGCGAGCAGCCCCGGGCCTGGAGGCCCGCGGCGAGCAGCCCCGGGCCTGGAGGCCCGCGGCGAGCAGCCCCGGGCCTGGAGGCCCGGGGCGAGCAGCCCCGGGCGAGGAGGCCCGGGGCGAGCAGCCCCGGGCGAGGAGGCCCGGGGCGAGCAGCCCCGGGCGAGGAGGCCCGGGGCGAGCAGCCCCGGGCGAGGAGGCCCGGGGCGAGCAGCCCCGGGCGAGGAGGCCCGGGGCGAGCAGCCCCGGGCGAGGAGGCCCGGGGCGAGCAGCCCCGGGCGAGGAGGCCCGGGGCGAGCAGCCCCGGGCGAGGAGGCCCGGGGCGAGCAGCCCCGGGCGAGGAGGCCCGGGGCGAGCAGCCCCGGGCGAGGAGGCCCGGGGCGAGCAGCCCCGGGCGAGGAGGCCCGGGGCGAGCAGCCCCGGGCGAGGAGGCCCGGGGCGAGCAGCCCCGGGCGAGGAGGCCCGGGGCGAGCAGCCCCGGGCGAGGAGGCCCGGGGCGAGCAGCCCCGGGCGAGGAGGCCCGGGGCGAGCAGCCCCGGGCCTGGAGGCCCGGGGCGAGCAGCCCCGGGCCTGGAGGCCCGGGGCGAGCAGCCCCGGGCCTGGAGGCCCGGGGCGAGCAGCCCCGGGCCTGGAGGCCCGGGGCGAGCAGCCCCGGGCCTGGAGGCCCGGGGCGAGCAGCCCCGGGCCTGGAGGCCCGGGGCGAGCAGCCCCGGGCCTGGAGGCCCGGGGCGAGCAGCCCCGGGCCTGGAGGCCCGGGGCGAGCAGCCCCGGGCCTGGAGGCCCGGGGCGAGCAGCCCCGGGCCTGGAGGCCCGGGGCGAGCAGCCCCGGGCCTGGAGGCCCGGGGCGAGCAGCCCCGGGCCTGGAGGCCCGGGGCGAGCAGCCCCGGGCCTGGAGGCCCGGGGCGAGCAGCCCCGGGCCTGGAGGCCCGGGGCGAGCAGCCCCGGGCCTGGAGGCCCGGGGCGAGCAGCCCCGGGCCTGGAGGCCCGGGGCGAGCAGCCCCGGGCCTGGAGGCCCGGGGCGAGCAGCCCCGGGCCTGGAGGCCCGGGGCGAGCAGCCCCGGGCCTGGAGGCCCGGGGCGAGCAGCCCCGGGCCTGGAGGCCCGGGGCGAGCAGCCCCGGGCCTGGAGGCCCGGGGCGAGCAGCCCCGGGCCTGGAGGCCCGGGGCGAGCAGCCCCGGGCCTGGAGGCCCGGGGCGAGCAGCCCCGGGCCTGGAGGCCCGGGGCGAGCAGCCCCGGGCCTGGAGGCCCGGGGCGAGCAGCCCCGGGCCTGGAGGCCCGGGGCGAGCAGCCCCGGGCCTGGAGGCCCGGGGCGAGCAGCCCCGGGCCTGGAGGCCCGGGGCGAGCAGCCCCGGGCCTGGAGGCCCGGGGCGAGCAGCCCCGGGCCTGGAGGCCCGGGGCGAGCAGCCCCGGGCCTGGAGGCCCGGGGCGAGCAGCCCCGGGCCTGGAGGCCCGGGGCGAGCAGCCCCGGGCCTGGAGGCCCGGGGCGAGCAGCCCCGGGCCTGGAGGCCCGGGGCGAGCAGCCCCGGGCCTGGAGGCCCGGGGCGAGCAGCCCCGGGCCTGGAGGCCCGGGGCGAGCAGCCCCGGGCCTGGAGGCCCGGGGCGAGCAGCCCCGGGCCTGGAGGCCCGGGGCGAGCAGCCCCGGGCCTGGAGGCCCGGGGCGAGCAGCCCCGGGCCTGGAGGCCCGGGGCGAGCGGGGCACTTCCCTTTCTGGGTCTCCAATGCCTCGGACCTTTGCGGGGAATCTCTGTACTGAGTCCCCAGGGTCTGGAGGCTGTTTCGGGTCCTGTGAACCCTTTCTCTCAGGTACAGGGAGCGGCTTCACCCACGGTGAGCCAAGGTAATGACTCAGGGCTTGGATGCCGTGTCTCGTAGCAGGTGTTTGGGATTCTGTGTTTCCCTACTCTCGGACCTAACCCCGGCATTTCTGGGCCGAGAGGAAGGGTTTGTTTCCTTTTCGGAGTCAGGCATCTGTCTCCTTGGGATTTTGTGCTCGCTGCATAGCCCCTGGAGGGGCTGCTTGGGATTCTGTGTCTCCCACTTCTCCAACATTCCCCGTAAGGTTCTCAGCTTAGACCCCATGGACTGGAGGCTGTGTGGGATACTCTGACCCGTTCCTCTCGGGTACAGGCAGAGGCTTCAGGCATGATTAGCAATGGTAAGAGACAGCCCCGGGCGAGGAGGCCCGGGGCGAGCAGCCCCGGGCGAGGAGGCCCGGGGCGAGCAGCCCCGGGCGAGGAGGCCCGGGGCGAGCAGCCCCGGGCGAGGAGGCCCGGGGCGAGCAGCCCCGGGCGAGGAGGCCCGGGGCGAGCAGCCCCGGGCGAGGAGGCCCGGGGCGAGCAGCCCCGGGCCTGGAGGCCCGGGGCGAGCAGCCCCGGGCCTGGAGGCCCGGGGCGAGCAGCCCCGGGCCTGGAGGCCCGGGGCGAGCAGCCCCGGGCCTGGAGGCCCGGGGCGAGCAGCCCCGGGCCTGGAGGCCCGGGGCGAGCAGCCCCGGGCCTGGAGGTCCGGGGCGAGCAGCCCCGGGCATGGAGGCCCGGGGCGAGCGGGGCACTTCCCATTCTGGGTCTCCAATGCCTCGGACCTTTGCGGGGAATCTCTGCACTGAGTCCCCAGGGTCTGGAGGCTGTTTCGGGTCCTGTGAACCCTTTCTCTCAGGTACAGGGAGCGGCTTCACCCACGGTGAGACAAGGTAATGACTCAGGGCTTGGATGCCGTGTCTCGTAGCAGGTTTTTGGGATTCTGTGTTTCCCTACTCTCGGACCTAACCCCGGCATTTCTGGGCCGAGAGGAAGGGTTTGTTTCCTTTTCGGAGTCAGGCATCTGTCTCCTTGGGATTTTGTGCTCGCTGCATAGCCCCTGGAGGGGCTGCTTGGGATTCTGTGTCTCCCACTTCTCCAACATTCCCCGTAAGGTTCTCAGCTTAGACCCCATGGACTGGAGGCTGTGTGGGATACTCTGACCCGTTCCTCTCGGGTACAGGCAGAGGCTTCAGGCATGATTAGCCATGGTAAGAGACAGCCCCGGGCGAGGAGGCCCGGGGCGAGCAGCCCCGGGCGAGGAGGCCCGGGGCGAGCAGCCCCGGGCGAGGAGGCCCGGGGCGAGCAGCCCCGGGCGAGGAGGCCCGGGGCGAGCAGCCCCGGGCGAGGAGGCCCGGGGCGAGCAGCCCCGGGCCTGGAGGCCCGGGGCGAGCAGCCCCGGGCGAGGAGGCCCGGGGCGAGCAGCCCCGGGCGAGGAGGCCCGGGGCGAGCAGCCCCGGGCCTGGAGGCCCGGGGCGAGCAGCCCCGGGCCTGGAGGCCCGGGGCGAGCAGCCCCGGGCCTGGAGGCCCGGGGCGAGCAGCCCCGGGCCTGGAGGCCCGGGGCGAGCGGGGCACTTCCCTTTCTGGGTCTCCAATGCCTCGGACCTTTGCGGGGAATCTCTGCACTGAGTCCCTAGGGTCTGGAGGCTGTTTCGGGTCCTGTGAACCCTTTCTCTCAGGTACAGGGAGCGGCTTCACCCACGGTGAGCCAAGGTAATGACTCAGGGCTTGGATGCCGTGTCTCGTAGCAGGTGTTTGGGATTCTGTGTTTCCCTACTCTCGGACCTAACCCCGACATTTCTGGGCCGAGAGGAAGGGTTTGTTTCCTTTTCGGAGTCAGGCATCTGTCTCCTTGGGATTTTGTGCTCGCTGCATAGCCCCTGGAGGGGCTGCTTGGGATTCTGTGTCTCCCACTTCTCCAACATTCCCCGTAAGGTTCTCAGCTTAGACCCCATGGACTGGAGGCTGTGTGGGATACTCTGACCCGTTCCTCTCGGGTACAGGCAGAGGCTTCAGGCATGATTAGCCATGGTAAGAGACAGCCCCGGGCGAGGAGGCCCGGGGCGAGCAGCCCCGGGCGAGGAGGCCCGGGGCGAGCAGCCCCGGGCGAGGAGGCCCGGGGCGAGTAGCCCCGGGCGAGGAGGCCCGGGGCGAGCAGCCCCGGGCGAGGAGGCCCGGGGCGAGCAGCCCCGGGCGAGGAGGCCCGGGGCGAGCAGCCCCGGGCCTGGAGGCCCGGGGCGAGCAGCCCCGGGCCTGGAGGCCCGGGGCGAGCAGCCCCGGGCGAGGAGGCCCGGGGCGAGCAGCCCCGGGCGAGGAGGCCCGGGGCGAGCAGCCCCGGGCGAGGAGGCCCGGGGCGAGCAGCCCCGGGCGAGGAGGCCCGGGGCGAGCAGCCCCGGGCGAGGAGGCCCGGGGCGAGCAGCCCCGGGCGAGGAGGCCCGGGGCGAGCAGCCCCGGGCCTGGAGGCCCGGGGCGAGCAGCCCCGGGCGAGGAGGCCCGGGGCGAGCAGCCCCGGGCCTGGAGGCCCGGGGCGAGCAGCCCCGGGCGAGGAGGCCCGGGGCGAGCAGCCCCGGGCGAGGAGGCCCGGGGCGAGCAGCCCCGGGCGAGGAGGCCCGGGGCGAGCAGCCCCGGGCCTGGAGGCCCGGGGCGAGCAGCCCCGGGCCTGGAGGCCCGGGGCGAGCAGCCCCGGGCGAGGAGGCCCGGGGCGAGCAGCCCCGGGCGAGGAGGCCCGGGGCGAGCAGCCCCGGGCGAGGAGGCCCGGGGCGAGCAGCCCCGGGCCTGGAGGCCCGGGGCGAGCAGCCCCGGGCGAGGAGGCCCGGGGCGAGCAGCCCCGGGCGAGGAGGCCCGGGGCGAGCAGCCCCGGGCCTGGAGGCCCGGGGCGAGCAGCCCCGGGCGAGGAGGCCCGGGGCGAGCAGCCCCGGGCCTGGAGGCCCGGGGCGAGCAGCCCCGGGCGAGGAGGCCCGGGGCGAGCAGCCCCGGGCGAGGAGGCCCGGGGCGAGCAGCCCCGGGCCTGGAGGCCCGGGGCGAGCAGCCCCGGGCGAGGAGGCCCGGGGCGAGCAGCCCCGGGCCTGGAGGCCCGGGGCGAGCAGCCCCGGGCCTGGAGGCCCGGGGCGAGCAGCCCCGGGCCTGGAGGCCCGGGGCGAGCAGCCCCGGGCCTGGAGGCCCGGGGCGAGCAGCCCCGGGCCTGGAGGCCCGGGGCGAGCAGCCCCGGGCCTGGAGGCCCGGGGCGAGCTGCCCCGGGCCTGGAGGCCCGGGGCGAGCAGCCCCGGGCCTGGAGGCCCGGGGCGAGCAGCCCCGGGCCTGGAGGCCCGGGGCGAGCAGCCCCGGGCCTGGAGGCCCGGGGCGAGCAGCCCCGGGCCTGGAGGCCCGGGGCGAGCAGCCCCGGGCCTGGAGGCCCGGGGCGAGCAGCCCCGGGCCTGGAGGCCCGGGGCGAGCAGCCCCGGGCGAGGAGGCCCGGGGCGAGCAGCCCCGGGCGAGGAGGCCCGGGGCGAGCAGCCCCGGGCCTGGAGGCCCGGGGCGAGCAGCCCCGGGCGAGGAGGCCCGGGGCGAGCAGCCCCGGGCCTGGAGGCCCGGGGCGAGCAGCCCCGGGCGAGGAGGCCCGGGGCGAGCAGCCCCGGGCGAGGAGGCCCGGGGCGAGCAGCCCCGGGCGAGGAGGCCCGGGGCGAGCAGCCCCGGGCGAGGAGGCCCGGGGCGAGCAGCCCCGGGCGAGGAGGCCCGGGGCGAGCAGCCCCGGGCCTGGAGGCCCGGGGCGAGCAGCCCCGGGCGAGGAGGCCCGGGGCGAGCAGCCCCGGGCCTGGAGGCCCGGGGCGAGCAGCCCCGGGCGAGGAGGCCCGGGGCGAGCAGCCCCGGGCGAGGAGGCCCGGGGCGAGCAGCCCCGGGCCTGGAGGCCCGGGGCGAGCAGCCCCGGGCGAGGAGGCCCGGGGCGAGCAGCCCCGGGCCTGGAGGCCCGGGGCGAGCAGCCCCGGGCCTGGAGGCCCGGGGCGAGCAGCCCCGGGCCTGGAGGCCCGGGGCGAGCAGCCCCGGGCCTGGAGGCCCGGGGCGAGCAGCCCCGGGCCTGGAGGCCCGGGGCGAGCTGCCCCGGGCCTGGAGGCCCGGGGCGAGCAGCCCCGGGCCTGGAGGCCCGGGGCGAGCAGCCCCGGGCCTGGAGGCCCGGGGCGAGCAGCCCCGGGCCTGGAGGCCCGGGGCGAGCAGCCCCGGGCCTGGAGGCCCGGGGCGAGCAGCCCCGGGCCTGGAGGCCCGGGGCGAGCAGCCCCGGGCCTGGAGGCCCGGGGCGAGCAGCCCCGGGCCTGGAGGCCCGGGGCGAGCAGCCCCGGGCCTGGAGGCCCGGGGCGAGCAGCCCCGGGCCTGGAGGCCCGGGGCGAGCAGCCCCGGGCCTGGAGGCCCGGGGCGAGCAGCCCCGGGCCTGGAGGCCCGGGGCGAGCAGCCCCGGGCCTGGAGGCCCGGGGCGAGCAGCCCCGGGCCTGGAGGCCCGGGGCGAGCAGCCCCGGGCCTGGAGGCCCGGGGCGAGCAGCCCCGGGCGAGGAGGCCCGGGGCGAGCAGCCCCGGGCGAGGAGGCCCGGGGCGAGCAGCCCCGGGCGAGGAGGCCCGGGGCGAGCAGCCCCGGGCGAGGAGGCCCGGGGCGAGCAGCCCCGGGCCTGGAGGCCCGGGGCGAGCAGCCCCGGGCCTGGAGGCCCGGGGCGAGCAGCCCCGGGCCTGGAGGCCCGGGGCGAGCAGCCCCGGGCGAGGAGGCCCGGGGCGAGCAGCCCCGGGCGAGGAGGCCCGGGGCGAGCAGCCCCGGGCGAGGAGGCCCGGGGCGAGCAGCCCCGGGCGAGGAGGCCCGGGGCGAGCAGCCCCGGGCGAGGAGGCCCGGGGCGAGCAGCCCCGGGCGAGGAGGCCCGGGGCGAGCAGCCCCGGGCGAGGAGGCCCGGGGCGAGCAGCCCCGGGCCTGGAGGCCCGGGGCGAGCAGCCCCGGGCGAGGAGGCCCGGGGCGAGCAGCCCCGGGCGAGGAGGCCCGGGGCGAGCAGCCCCGCGCGAGGAGGCCCGGGGCGAGCAGCCCCGGGCGAGGAGGCCCGGGGCGAGCAGCCCCGGGCGAGGAGGCCCGGGCGAGCAGCCCCGGGCGAGGAGGCCCGGGGCGAGCAGCCCCGGGCGAGGAGGCCCGGGGCGAGCAGCCCCGGGCGAGGAGGCCCGGGGCGAGCAGCCCCGGGCCTGGAGGCCCGGGGCGAGCAGCCCCGGGCGAGGAGGCCCGGGGCGAGCAGCCCCGGGCGAGGAGGCCCGGGGCGAGCAGCCCCGGGCCTGGAGGCCCGGGGCGAGCAGCCCCGGGCGAGGAGGCCCGGGGCGAGCAGCCCCGGGCGAGGAGGCCCGGGGCGAGCAGCCCCGGGCGAGGAGGCCCGGGGCGAGCAGCCCCGGGCGAGGAGGCCCGGGGCGAGCAGCCCCGGGCGAGGAGGCCCGGGGCGAGCAGCCCCGGGCCTGGAGGCCCGGGGCGAGCAGCCCCGGGCCTGGAGGCCCGGGCGAGCAGCCCCGGGCCTGGAGGCCCGGGGCGAGCAGCCCGGGCCTGGAGGCCCGGGGCGAGCAGCCCCGGGCCTGGAGGCCCGGGGCGAGCAGCCCCGGGCCTGGAGGCCCGGGGCGAGCAGCCCCGGGCCTGGAGGCCCGGGGCGAGCAGCCCCGGGCCTGGAGGCCCGGGGCGAGCAGCCCCGGGCCTGGAGGCCCGGGGCGAGCAGCCCCGGGCCTGGAGGCCCGGGGCGAGCAGCCCCGGGCCTGGAGGCCCGGGGCGAGCAGCCCCGGGCCTGGAGGCCCGGGGCGAGCAGCCCCGGGCCTGGAGGCCCGGGGCGAGCAGCCCCGGGCCTGGAGGCCCGGGGCGAGCAGCCCCGGGCCTGGAGGCCCGGGGCGAGCAGCCCCGGGCCTGGAGGCCCGGGGCGAGCAGCCCCGGGCCTGGAGGCCCGGGGCGAGCAGCCCCGGGCCTGGAGGCCCGGGGCGAGCAGCCCCGGGCCTGGAGGCCCGGGGCGAGCAGCCCCGGGCCTGGAGGCCCGGGGCGAGCAGCCCCGGGCCTGGAGGCCCGGGGCGAGCAGCCCCGGGCCTGGAGGCCCGGGGCGAGCAGCCCCGGGCCTGGAGGCCCGGGGCGAGCAGCCCCGGGCCTGGAGGCCCGGGGCGAGCAGCCCCGGGCCTGGAGGCCCGGGGCGAGCAGCCCCGGGCCTGGAGGCCCGGGCGAGCAGCCCGGGCCTGGAGGCCCGGGGCGAGCAGCCCCGGCCTGGAGGCCCGGGGCGAGCAGCCCCGGGCCTGGAGGCCCGGGGCGAGCAGCCCCGGGCCTGGAGGCCCGGGGCGAGCAGCCCCGGGCCTGGGAGGCCCGGGGCGAGCAGCCCCGGGCCTGGAGGCCCGGGGCGAGCAGCCCCGGGCCTGGAGGCCCGGGGCGAGCAGCCCCGGGCCTGGAGGCCCGCGGCGAGCAGCCCCGGGCCTGGAGGCCCGCGGCGAGCAGCCCGGGCCTGGAGGCCCGCGGCGAGCAGCCCCGGGCCTGGAGGCCCGCGGCGAGCAGCCCCGGGCCTGGAGGCCCGGGGCGAGCAGCCCCGGGCCTGGAGGCCCGGGGCGAGCAGCCCCGGGCCTGGAGGCCCGGGGCGAGCAGCCCCGGGCCTGGAGGCCCGGGGCGAGCAGCCCCGGGCCTGGAGGCCCGGGGCGAGCAGCCCCGGGCCTGGAGGCCCGGGGCGAGCAGCCCCGGGCCTGGAGGCCCGGGGCGAGCAGCCCCGGGCCTGGAGGCCCGGGGCGAGCAGCCCCGGGCCTGGAGGCCCGGGGCGAGCAGCCCCGGGCCTGGAGGCCCGGGGCGAGCAGCCCCGGGCCTGGAGGCCCGGGCGCGAGCAGCCCCGGGCCTGGAGGCCCGGGGCGAGCAGCCCCGGGCCTGGAGGCCCGGGGCGAGCAGCCCCGGGCCTGGAGGCCCGGGGCGAGCAGCCCCGGGCCTGGAGGCCCGGGGCGAGCAGCCCCGGGCCTGGAGGCCCGGGGCGAGCAGCCCCGGGCCTGGAGGCCCGGGGCGAGCAGCCCCGGGCCTGGAGGCCCGGGGCGAGCAGCCCCGGGCCTGGAGGCCCGGGCGAGCAGCCCCGGGCCTGGAGGCCCGGGGCGAGCAGCCCCGGGCCTGGAGGCCCGGGGCGAGCAGCCCCGGGCCTGGAGGCCCGGGGCGAGCAGCCCCGGGCCTGGAGGCCCGCGGCGAGCAGCCCCGGGCCTGGAGGCCCGCGGCGAGCAGCCCCGGGCCTGGAGGCCCGCGGCGAGCAGCCCCGGGCCTGGAGGCCCGCGGCGAGCAGCCCCGGGCCTGGAGGCCCGCGGCGAGCAGCCCCGGGCCTGGAGGCCCGCGGCGAGCAGCCCCGGGCCTGGAGGCCCGCGGCGAGCAGCCCCGGGCCTGGAGGCCGGGGCGAGCAGCCCCGGGCCTGGAGGCCCGGGGCGAGCAGCCCCGGGCCTGGAGGCCCGGGGCGAGCAGCCCCGGGCCTGGAGGCCCGGGGCGAGCAGCCCGGGCCTGGAGGCCCGGGGCGAGCAGCCCCGGGCCTGGAGGCCCGGGGCGAGCAGCCCCGGGCCTGGAGGCCCGGGGCGAGCAGCCCCGGGCCTGGAGGCCCGGGGCGAGCAGCCCCGGGCCTGGAGGCCCGGGGCGAGCAGCCCCGGGCCTGGAGGCCCGGGGCGAGCAGCCCCGGGCCTGGAGGCCCGGGGCGAGCAGCCCCGGGCCTGAGGCCCGGGGCGAGCAGCCCCGGGCCTGGAGGCCCGGGGCGAGCAGCCCCGGCCTGGAGGCCCGGGGCGAGCAGCCCCGGGCCTGGAGGCCCGGGGCGAGCAGCCCCGGGCCTGGAGGCCCGGGGCGAGCAGCCCCGGGCCTGGAGGCCCGGGGCGAGCAGCCCCGGGCCTGGAGGCCCGGGGCGAGCAGCCCCGGGCCTGGAGGCCCGGGGCGAGCAGCCCCGGGCCTGGAGGCCCGGGGCGAGCAGCCCCGGGCCTGGAGGCCCGGGGCGAGCAGCCCCGGGCCTGGAGGCCCGGGGCGAGCAGCCCCGGGCCTGGAGGCCCGGGGCGAGCAGCCCCGGGCCTGGAGGCCCGGGGCGAGCAGCCCCGGGCCTGGAGGCCCGGGGCGAGCAGCCCCGGGCCTGGAGGCCCGCGGCGAGCAGCCCCGGGCCTGGAGGCCCGCGGCGAGCAGCCCCGGGCCTGGAGGCCCGCGGCGAGCAGCCCCGGGCCTGGAGGCCCGCGGCGAGCAGCCCCGGGCCTGGAGGCCCGCGGCGAGCAGCCCCGGGCCTGGAGGCCCGGGGCGAGCAGCCCCGGGCCTGGAGGCCCGGGGCGAGCAGCCCCGGGCCTGGAGGCCCGGGGCGAGCAGCCCCGGGCCTGGAGGCCCGGGGCGAGCAGCCCCGGGCCTGGAGGCCCGGGGCGAGCAGCCCCGGGCCTGGAGGCCCGGGGCGAGCAGCCCCGGGCCTGGAGGCCCGGGGCGAGCAGCCCCGGGCCTGGAGGCCCGGGGCGAGCAGCCCCGGGCCTGGAGGCCCGGGGCGAGCAGCCCCGGGCCTGGAGGCCCGGGGCGAGCAGCCCCGGGCCTGGAGGCCCGGGGCGAGCAGCCCCGGGCCTGGAGGCCCGGGGCGAGCAGCCCCGGGCCTGGAGGCCCGGGGCGAGCAGCCCCGGGCCTGGAGGCCCGGGGCGAGCAGCCCCGGGCCTGGAGGCCCGGGGCGAGCAGCCCCGGGCCTGGAGGCCCGGGGCGAGCAGCCCCGGGCCTGGAGGCCCGGGGCGAGCAGCCCCGGGCCTGGAGGCCCGGGGCGAGCAGCCCCGGGCCTGGAGGCCCGGGGCGAGCAGCCCCGGGCCTGGAGGCCCGGGGCGAGCAGCCCCGGGCCTGGAGGCCCGGGGCGAGCGGGGCACTTCCCATTCTGGGTCTCCAATGCCTCGGACCTTTGCGGGGAATCTCTGCACTGAGTCCCCAGGGTCTGGAGGCTGTTTCGGGTCCTGTGAACCCTTTCTCTCAGGTACAGGGAGCGGCTTCACCCACGGTGAGACAAGGTAATGACTCAGGGCTTGGATGCCGTGTCTCGTAGCAGGTTTTTGGGATTCTGTGTTTCCCTACTCTCGGACCTAACCCCGGCATTTCTGGGCCGAGAGGAAGGGTTTGTTTCCTTTTCGGAGTCAGGCATCTGTCTCCTTGGGATTTTGTGCTCGCTGCATAGCCCCTGGAGGGGCTGCTTGGGATTCTGTGTCTCCCACTTCTCCAACATTCCCCGTAAGGTTCTCAGCTTAGACCCCATGGACTGGAGGCTGTGTGGGATACTCTGACCCGTTCCTCTCGGGTACAGGCAGAGGCTTCAGGCATGATTAGCCATGGTAAGAGACAGCCCCGGGCGAGGAGGCCCGGGGCGAGCAGCCCCGGGCGAGGAGGCCCGGGGCGAGCAGCCCCGGGCGAGGAGGCCCGGGGCGAGCAGCCCCGGGCGAGGAGGCCCGGGGCGAGCAGCCCCGGGCGAGGAGGCCCGGGGCGAGCAGCCCCGGGCGAGGAGGCCCGGGGCGAGCAGCCCCGGGCGAGGAGGCCCGGGGCGAGCAGCCCCGGGCGAGGAGGCCCGGGGCGAGCAGCCCCGGGCCTGGAGGCCCGGGGCGAGCAGCCCCGGGCCTGGAGGCCCGGGGCGAGCAGCCCCGGGCGAGGAGGCCCGGGGCGAGCAGCCCCGGGCCTGGAGGCCCGGGGCGAGCAGCCCCGGGCCTGGAGGCCCGGGGCGAGCAGCCCCGGGCCTGGAGGCCCGGGGCGAGCAGCCCCGGGCGAGGAGGCCCGGGGCGAGCAGCCCCGGGCGAGGAGGCCCGGGGCGAGCAGCCCCGGGCCTGGAGGCCCGGGGCGAGCAGCCCCGGGCGAGGAGGCCCGGGGCGAGCAGCCCCGGGCCTGGAGGCCCGGGGCGAGCAGCCCCGGGCCTGGAGGCCCGGGGCGAGCAGCCCCGGGCCTGGAGGCCCGGGGCGAGCAGCCCCGGGCCTGGAGGCCCGGGGCGAGCAGCCCCGGGCCTGGAGGCCCGGGGCGAGCAGCCCCGGGCCTGGAGGCCCGGGGCGAGCTGCCCCGGGCCTGGAGGCCCGGGGCGAGCAGCCCCGGGCCTGGAGGCCCGGGGCGAGCAGCCCCGGGCCTGGAGGCCC
The DNA here is from genome assembly GCF_028749965.1 of Puma concolor. Classification (NCBI taxonomy): domain Eukaryota; kingdom Metazoa; phylum Chordata; class Mammalia; order Carnivora; family Felidae; genus Puma; species Puma concolor. The sequence goes on from NW_028240257.1 coordinate 283,394, forward strand.
GGGGCGAGCAGCCCCGGGCCTGGAGGCCCGGGGCGAGCAGCCCCGGGCCTGGAGGCCCGGGGCGAGCAGCCCCGGGCCTGGAGGCCCGGGGCGAGCAGCCCCGGGCCTGGAGGCCCGGGGCGAGCAGCCCCGGGCCTGGAGGCCCGGGGCGAGCAGCCCCGGGCCTGGAGGCCCGGGGCGAGCAGCCCCGGGCCTGGAGGCCCGGGGCGAGCAGCCCCGGGCCTGGAGGCCCGGGGCGAGCAGCCCCGGGCCTGGAGGCCCGGGGCGAGCAGCCCCGGGCCTGGAGGCCCGGGGCGAGCAGCCCCGGGCCTGGAGGCCCGGGGCGAGCAGCCCCGGGCCTGGAGGCCCGGGGCGAGCAGCCCCGGGCGAGGAGGCCCGGGGCGAGCAGCCCCGGGCGAGGAGGCCCGGGGCGAGCAGCCCCGGGCGAGGAGGCCCGGGGCGAGCAGCCCCGGGCGAGGAGGCCCGGGGCGAGCAGCCCCGGGCCTGGAGGCCCGGGGCGAGCAGCCCCGGGCCTGGAGGCCCGGGGCGAGCAGCCCCGGGCCTGGAGGCCCGGGGCGAGCAGCCCCGGGCGAGGAGGCCCGGGGCGAGCAGCCCCGGGCGAGGAGGCCCGGGGCGAGCAGCCCCGGGCGAGGAGGCCCGGGGCGAGCAGCCCCGGGCGAGGAGGCCCGGGGCGAGCAGCCCCGGGCGAGGAGGCCCGGGGCGAGCAGCCCCGGGCGAGGAGGCCCGGGGCGAGCAGCCCCGGGCGAGGAGGCCCGGGGCGAGCAGCCCCGGGCCTGGAGGCCCGGGGCGAGCAGCCCCGGGCGAGGAGGCCCGGGGCGAGCAGCCCCGGGCGAGGAGGCCCGGGGCGAGCAGCCCCGCGCGAGGAGGCCCGGGGCGAGCAGCCCCGGGCGAGGAGGCCCGGGGCGAGCAGCCCCGGGCGAGGAGGCCCGGGGCGAGCAGCCCCGGGCGAGGAGGCCCGGGGCGAGCAGCCCCGGGCGAGGAGGCCCGGGGCGAGCAGCCCCGGGCGAGGAGGCCCGGGGCGAGCAGCCCCGGGCCTGGAGGCCCGGGGCGAGCAGCCCCGGGCGAGGAGGCCCGGGGCGAGCAGCCCCGGGCGAGGAGGCCCGGGGCGAGCAGCCCCGGGCCTGGAGGCCCGGGGCGAGCAGCCCCGGGCGAGGAGGCCCGGGGCGAGCAGCCCCGGGCGAGGAGGCCCGGGGCGAGCAGCCCCGGGCGAGGAGGCCCGGGGCGAGCAGCCCCGGGCGAGGAGGCCCGGGGCGAGCAGCCCCGGGCGAGGAGGCCCGGGGCGAGCAGCCCCGGGCGAGGAGGCCCGGGGCGAGCAGCCCCGGGCCTGGAGGCCCGGGGCGAGCAGCCCCGGGCCTGGAGGCCCGGGGCGAGCAGCCCCGGGCCTGGAGGCCCGGGGCGAGCAGCCCCGGGCCTGGAGGCCCGGGGCGAGCAGCCCCGGGCCTGGAGGCCCGGGGCGAGCAGCCCCGGGCCTGGAGGCCCGGGGCGAGCAGCCCCGGGCCTGGAGGCCCGGGGCGAGCAGCCCCGGGCCTGGAGGCCCGGGGCGAGCAGCCCCGGGCCTGGAGGCCCGGGGCGAGCAGCCCCGGGCCTGGAGGCCCGGGGCGAGCAGCCCCGGGCCTGGAGGCCCGGGGCGAGCAGCCCCGGGCCTGGAGGCCCGGGGCGAGCAGCCCCGGGCCTGGAGGCCCGGGGCGAGCAGCCCCGGGCCTGGAGGCCCGGGGCGAGCAGCCCCGGGCCTGGAGGCCCGGGGCGAGCAGCCCCGGGCCTGGAGGCCCGGGGCGAGCAGCCCCGGGCCTGGAGGCCCGGGGCGAGCAGCCCCGGGCCTGGAGGCCCGGGGCGAGCAGCCCCGGGCCTGGAGGCCCGGGGCGAGCAGCCCCGGGCCTGGAGGCCCGGGGCGAGCAGCCCCGGGCCTGGAGGCCCGGGGCGAGCAGCCCCGGGCCTGGAGGCCCGGGGCGAGCAGCCCCGGGCCTGGAGGCCCGGGGCGAGCAGCCCCGGGCCTGGAGGCCCGGGGCGAGCAGCCCCGGGCCTGGAGGCCCGGGGCGAGCAGCCCCGGGCCTGGAGGCCCGGGGCGAGCAGCCCCGGGCCTGGAGGCCCGGGGCGAGCAGCCCCGGGCCTGGAGGCCCGGGGCGAGCAGCCCCGGGCCTGGAGGCCCGGGGCGAGCAGCCCCGGGCCTGGAGGCCCGGGGCGAGCAGCCCCGGGCCTGGAGGCCCGGGGCGAGCAGCCCCGGGCCTGGAGGCCCGGGGCGAGCAGCCCCGGGCCTGGAGGCCCGCGGCGAGCAGCCCCGGGCCTGGAGGCCCGCGGCGAGCAGCCCCGGGCCTGGAGGCCCGCGGCGAGCAGCCCCGGGCCTGGAGGCCCGCGGCGAGCAGCCCCGGGCCTGGAGGCCCGCGGCGAGCAGCCCCGGGCCTGGAGGCCCGGGGCGAGCAGCCCCGGGCCTGGAGGCCCGCGGCGAGCAGCCCCGGGCCTGGAGGCCCGCGGCGAGCAGCCCCGGGCCTGGAGGCCCGCGGCGAGCAGCCCCGGGCCTGGAGGCCCGGGGCGAGCAGCCCCGGGCCTGGAGGCCCGGGGCGAGCAGCCCCGGGCCTGGAGGCCCGGGGCGAGCAGCCCCGGGCCTGGAGGCCCGGGGCGAGCAGCCCCGGGCCTGGAGGCCCGGGGCGAGCAGCCCCGGGCCTGGAGGCCCGGGGCGAGCAGCCCCGGGCCTGGAGGCCCGGGGCGAGCAGCCCCGGGCCTGGAGGCCCGGGGCGAGCAGCCCCGGGCCTGGAGGCCCGGGGCGAGCAGCCCCGGGCCTGGAGGCCCGGGGCGAGCAGCCCCGGGCCTGGAGGCCCGGGGCGAGCAGCCCCGGGCCTGGAGGCCCGGGGCGAGCAGCCCCGGGCCTGGAGGCCCGGGGCGAGCAGCCCCGGGCCTGGAGGCCCGGGGCGAGCAGCCCCGGGCCTGGAGGCCCGGGGCGAGCGGGGCACTTCCCATTCTGGGTCTCCAATGCCTCGGACCTTTGCGGGGAATCTCTGCACTGAGTCCCCAGGGTCTGGAGGCTGTTTCGGGTCCTGTGAACCCTTTCTCTCAGGTACAGGGAGCGGCTTCACCCACGGTGAGACAAGGTAATGACTCAGGGCTTGGATGCCGTGTCTCGTAGCAGGTTTTTGGGATTCTGTGTTTCCCTACTCTCGGACCTAACCCCGGCATTTCTGGGCCGAGAGGAAGGGTTTGTTTCCTTTTCGGAGTCAGGCATCTGTCTCCTTGGGATTTTGTGCTCGCTGCATAGCCCCTGGAGGGGCTGCTTGGGATTCTGTGTCTCCCACTTCTCCAACATTCCCCGTAAGGTTCTCAGCTTAGACCCCATGGACTGGAGGCTGTGTGGGATACTCTGACCCGTTCCTCTCGGGTACAGGCAGAGGCTTCAGGCATGATTAGCCATGGTAAGAGACAGCCCCGGGCGAGGAGGCCCGGGGCGAGCAGCCCCGGGCGAGGAGGCCCGGGGCGAGCAGCCCCGGGCGAGGAGGCCCGGGGCGAGCAGCCCCGGGCGAGGAGGCCCGGGGCGAGCAGCCCCGGGCGAGGAGGCCCGGGGCGAGCAGCCCCGGGCGAGGAGGCCCGGGGCGAGCAGCCCCGGGCGAGGAGGCCCGGGGCGAGCAGCCCCGGGCGAGGAGGCCCGGGGCGAGCAGCCCCGGGCCTGGAGGCCCGGGGCGAGCAGCCCCGGGCCTGGAGGCCCGGGGCGAGCAGCCCCGGGCGAGGAGGCCCGGGGCGAGCAGCCCCGGGCCTGGAGGCCCGGGGCGAGCAGCCCCGGGCCTGGAGGCCCGGGGCGAGCAGCCCCGGGCCTGGAGGCCCGGGGCGAGCAGCCCCGGGCGAGGAGGCCCGGGGCGAGCAGCCCCGGGCGAGGAGGCCCGGGGCGAGCAGCCCCGGGCCTGGAGGCCCGGGGCGAGCAGCCCCGGGCGAGGAGGCCCGGGGCGAGCAGCCCCGGGCCTGGAGGCCCGGGGCGAGCAGCCCCGGGCCTGGAGGCCCGGGGCGAGCAGCCCCGGGCCTGGAGGCCCGGGGCGAGCAGCCCCGGGCCTGGAGGCCCGGGGCGAGCAGCCCCGGGCCTGGAGGCCCGGGGCGAGCAGCCCCGGGCCTGGAGGCCCGGGGCGAGCTGCCCCGGGCCTGGAGGCCCGGGGCGAGCAGCCCCGGGCCTGGAGGCCCGGGGCGAGCAGCCCCGGGCCTGGAGGCCCGGGGCGAGCAGCCCCGGGCCTGGAGGCCCGGGGCGAGCAGCCCCGGGCCTGGAGGCCCGGGGCGAGCAGCCCCGGGCCTGGAGGCCCGGGGCGAGCAGCCCCGGGCCTGGAGGCCCGGGGCGAGCAGCCCCGGGCCTGGAGGCCCGGGGCGAGCAGCCCCGGGCCTGGAGGCCCGGGGCGAGCAGCCCCGGGCCTGGAGGCCCGGGGCGAGCAGCCCCGGGCCTGGAGGCCCGGGGCGAGCAGCCCCGGGCCTGGAGGCCCGGGGCGAGCAGCCCCGGGCCTGGAGGCCCGGGGCGAGCAGCCCCGGGCCTGGAGGCCCGGGGCGAGCAGCCCCGGGCCTGGAGGCCCGGGGCGAGCAGCCCCGGGCGAGGAGGCCCGGGGCGAGCAGCCCCGGGCGAGGAGGCCCGGGGCGAGCAGCCCCGGGCGAGGAGGCCCGGGGCGAGCAGCCCCGGGCGAGGAGGCCCGGGGCGAGCAGCCCCGGGCCTGGAGGCCCGGGGCGAGCAGCCCCGGGCCTGGAGGCCCGGGGCGAGCAGCCCCGGGCCTGGAGGCCCGGGGCGAGCAGCCCCGGGCGAGGAGGCCCGGGGCGAGCAGCCCCGGGCGAGGAGGCCCGGGGCGAGCAGCCCCGGGCGAGGAGGCCCGGGGCGAGCAGCCCCGGGCGAGGAGGCCCGGGGCGAGCAGCCCCGGGCGAGGAGGCCCGGGGCGAGCAGCCCCGGGCGAGGAGGCCCGGGGCGAGCAGCCCCGGGCGAGGAGGCCCGGGGCGAGCAGCCCCGGGCCTGGAGGCCCGGGGCGAGCAGCCCCGGGCGAGGAGGCCCGGGGCGAGCAGCCCCGGGCGAGGAGGCCCGGGGCGAGCAGCCCCGCGCGAGGAGGCCCGGGGCGAGCAGCCCCGGGCGAGGAGGCCCGGGGCGAGCAGCCCCGGGCGAGGAGGCCCGGGGCGAGCAGCCCCGGGCGAGGAGGCCCGGGGCGAGCAGCCCCGGGCGAGGAGGCCCGGGGCGAGCAGCCCCGGGCGAGGAGGCCCGGGGCGAGCAGCCCCGGGCCTGGAGGCCCGGGGCGAGCAGCCCCGGGCGAGGAGGCCCGGGGCGAGCAGCCCCGGGCGAGGAGGCCCGGGGCGAGCAGCCCCGGGCCTGGAGGCCCGGGGCGAGCAGCCCCGGGCGAGGAGGCCCGGGGCGAGCAGCCCCGGGCGAGGAGGCCCGGGGCGAGCAGCCCCGGGCGAGGAGGCCCGGGGCGAGCAGCCCCGGGCGAGGAGGCCCGGGGCGAGCAGCCCCGGGCGAGGAGGCCCGGGGCGAGCAGCCCCGGGCGAGGAGGCCCGGGGCGAGCAGCCCCGGGCCTGGAGGCCCGGGGCGAGCAGCCCCGGGCCTGGAGGCCCGGGGCGAGCAGCCCCGGGCCTGGAGGCCCGGGGCGAGCAGCCCCGGGCCTGGAGGCCCGGGGCGAGCAGCCCCGGGCCTGGAGGCCCGGGGCGAGCAGCCCCGGGCCTGGAGGCCCGGGGCGAGCAGCCCCGGGCCTGGAGGCCCGGGGCGAGCAGCCCCGGGCCTGGAGGCCCGGGGCGAGCAGCCCCGGGCCTGGAGGCCCGGGGCGAGCAGCCCCGGGCCTGGAGGCCCGGGGCGAGCAGCCCCGGGCCTGGAGGCCCGGGGCGAGCAGCCCCGGGCCTGGAGTCCCGGGGCGAGCAGCCCCGGGCCTGGAGGCCCGGGGCGAGCAGCCCCGGGCCTGGAGGCCCGGGGCGAGCAGCCCCGGGCCTGGAGGCCCGGGGCGAGCAGCCCCGGGCCTGGAGGCCCGGGGCGAGCAGCCCCGGGCCTGGAGGCCCGGGGCGAGCAGCCCCGGGCCTGGAGGCCCGGGGCGAGCAGCCCCGGGCCTGGAGGCCCGGGGCGAGCAGCCCCGGGCCTGGAGGCCCGGGGCGAGCAGCCCCGGGCCTGGAGGCCCGGGGCGAGCAGCCCCGGGCCTGGAGGCCCGGGGCGAGCAGCCCCGGGCCTGGAGGCCCGGGGCGAGCAGCCCCGGGCCTGGAGGCCCGGGGCGAGCAGCCCCGGGCCTGGAGGCCCGGGGCGAGCAGCCCCGGGCCTGGAGGCCCGGGGCGAGCAGCCCCGGGCCTGGAGGCCCGGGGCGAGCAGCCCCGGGCCTGGAGGCCCGGGGCGAGCAGCCCCGGGCCTGGAGGCCCGGGGCGAGCAGCCCCGGGCCTGGAGGCCCGGGGCGAGCAGCCCCGGGCCTGGAGGCCCGGGGCGAGCAGCCCCGGGCCTGGAGGCCCGGGGCGAGCAGCCCCGGGCCTGGAGGCCCGGGGCGAGCAGCCCCGGGCCTGGAGGCCCGGGGCGAGCAGCCCCGGGCCTGGAGGCCCGGGGCGAGCAGCCCCGGGCCTGGAGGCCCGGGGCGAGCAGCCCCGGGCCTGGAGGCCCGGGGCGAGCAGCCCCGGGCCTGGAGGCCCGGGGCGAGCAGCCCCGGGCCTGGAGGCCCGGGGCGAGCAGCCCCGGGCCTGGAGGCCCGGGGCGAGCAGCCCCGGGCCTGGAGGCCCGCGGCGAGCAGCCCCGGGCCTGGAGGCCCGCGGCGAGCAGCCCCGGGCCTGGAGGCCCGCGGCGAGCAGCCCCGGGCCTGGAGGCCCGCGGCGAGCAGCCCCGGGCCTGGAGGCCCGCGGCGAGCAGCCCCGGGCCTGGAGGCCCGCGGCGAGCAGCCCCGGGCCTGGAGGCCCGCGGCGAGCAGCCCCGGGCCTGGAGGCCCGCGGCGAGCAGCCCCGGGCCTGGAGGCCCGCGGCGAGCAGCCCCGGGCCTGGAGGCCCGCGGCGAGCAGCCCCGGGCCTGGAGGCCCGGGGCGAGCAGCCCCGGGCCTGGAGGCCCGGGGCGAGCAGCCCCGGGCCTGGAGGCCCGGGGCGAGCAGCCCCGGGCCTGGAGGCCCGGGGCGAGCAGCCCCGGGCCTGGAGGCCCGGGGCGAGCAGCCCCGGGCCTGGAGGCCCGGGGCGAGCAGCCCCGGGCCTGGAGGCCCGGGGCGAGCAGCCCCGGGCCTGGAGGCCCGGGGCGAGCAGCCCCGGGCCTGGAGGCCCGGGGCGAGCAGCCCCGGGCCTGGAGGCCCGGGGCGAGCAGCCCCGGGCCTGGAGGCCCGGGGCGAGCAGCCCCGGGCCTGGAGGCCCGGGGCGAGCAGCCCCGGGCCTGGAGGCCCGGGGCGAGCAGCCCCGGGCCTGGAGGCCCGGGGCGAGCAGCCCCGGGCCTGGAGGCCCGGGGCGAGCAGCCCCGGGCCTGGAGGCCCGGGGCGAGCAGCCCCGGGCCTGGAGGCCCGGGGCGAGCAGCCCCGGGCCTGGAGGCCCGGGGCGAGCAGCCCCGGGCCTGGAGGCCCGGGGCGAGCAGCCCCGGGCCTGGAGGCCCGGGGCGAGCAGCCCCGGGCCTGGAGGCCCGGGGCGAGCAGCCCCGGGCCTGGAGGCCCGGGGCGAGCAGCCCCGGGCCTGGAGGCCCGGGGCGAGCAGCCCCGGGCCTGGAGGCCCGGGGCGAGCAGCCCCGGGCCTGGAGGCCCGGGGCGAGCAGCCCCGGGCCTGGAGGCCCGGGGCGAGCAGCCCCGGGCCTGGAGGCCCGCGGCGAGCAGCCCCGGGCCTGGAGGCCCGCGGCGAGCAGCCCCGGGCCTGGAGGCCCGCGGCGAGCAGCCCCGGGCCTGGAGGCCCGCGGCGAGCAGCCCCGGGCCTGGAGGCCCGGGGCGAGCAGCCCCGGGCCTGGAGGCCCGCGGCGAGCAGCCCCGGGCCTGGAGGCCCGCGGCGAGCAGCCCCGGGCCTGGAGGCCCGCGGCGAGCAGCCCCGGGCCTGGAGGCCCGGGGCGAGCAGCCCCGGGCCTGGAGGCCCGGGGCGAGCAGCCCCGGGCCTGGAGGCCCGGGGCGAGCAGCCCCGGGCCTGGAGGCCCGGGGCGAGCAGCCCCGGGCCTGGAGGCCCGGGGCGAGCAGCCCCGGGCCTGGAGGCCCGGGGCGAGCAGCCCCGGGCCTGGAGGCCCGGGGCGAGCAGCCCCGGGCCTGGAGGCCCGGGGCGAGCAGCCCCGGGCCTGGAGGCCCGGGGCGAGCAGCCCCGGGCCTGGAGGCCCGGGGCGAGCAGCCCCGGGCCTGGAGGCCCGGGGCGAGCAGCCCCGGGCCTGGAGGCCCGGGGCGAGCAGCCCCGGGCCTGGAGGCCCGGGGCGAGCGGGGCACTTCCCATTCTGGGTCTCCAATGCCTCGGACCTTTGCGGGGAATCTCTGCACTGAGTCCCCAGGGTCTGGAGGCTGTTTCGGGTCCTGTGAACCCTTTCTCTCAGGTACAGGGAGCGGCTTCACCCACGGTGAGACAAGGTAATGACTCAGGGCTTGGATGCCGTGTCTCGTAGCAGGTTTTTGGGATTCTGTGTTTCCCTACTCTCGGACCTAACCCCGGCATTTCTGGGCCGAGAGGAAGGGTTTGTTTCCTTTTCGGAGTCAGGCATCTGTCTCCTTGGGATTTTGTGCTCGCTGCATAGCCCCTGGAGGGGCTGCTTGGGATTCTGTGTCTCCCACTTCTCCAACATTCCCCGTAAGGTTCTCAGCTTAGACCCCATGGACTGGAGGCTGTGTGGGATACTCTGACCCGTTCCTCTCGGGTACAGGCAGAGGCTTCAGGCATGATTAGCCATGGTAAGAGACAGCCCCGGGCGAGGAGGCCCGGGGCGAGCAGCCCCGGGCGAGGAGGCCCGGGGCGAGCAGCCCCGGGCGAGGAGGCCCGGGGCGAGCAGCCCCGGGCGAGGAGGCCCGGGGCGAGCAGCCCCGGGCGAGGAGGCCCGGGGCGAGCAGCCCCGGGCGAGGAGGCCCGGGGCGAGCAGCCCCGGGCGAGGAGGCCCGGGGCGAGCAGCCCCGGGCGAGGAGGCCCGGGGCGAGCAGCCCCGGGCCTGGAGGCCCGGGGCGAGCAGCCCCGGGCCTGGAGGCCCGGGGCGAGCAGCCCCGGGCGAGGAGGCCCGGGGCGAGCAGCCCCGGGCCTGGAGGCCCGGGGCGAGCAGCCCCGGGCCTGGAGGCCCGGGGCGAGCAGCCCCGGGCCTGGAGGCCCGGGGCGAGCAGCCCCGGGCGAGGAGGCCCGGGGCGAGCAGCCCCGGGCGAGGAGGCCCGGGGCGAGCAGCCCCGGGCGAGGAGGCCCGGGGCGAGCAGCCCCGGGCGAGGAGGCCCGGGGCGAGCAGCCCCGGGCGAGGAGGCCCGGGGCGAGCAGCCCCGGGCCTGGAGGCCCGGGGCGAGCAGCCCCGGGCGAGGAGGCCCGGGGCGAGCAGCCCCGGGCCTGGAGGCCCGGGGCGAGCAGCCCCGGGCGAGGAGGCCCGGGGCGAGCAGCCCCGGGCCTGGAGGCCCGGGGCGAGCAGCCCCGGGCCTGGAGGCCCGGGGCGAGCAGCCCCGGGCGAGGAGGCCCGGGGCGAGCAGCCCCGGGCCTGGAGGCCCGGGGCGAGCAGCCCCGGGCCTGGAGGCCCGGGGCGAGCAGCCCCGGGCCTGGAGGCCCGGGGCGAGCAGCCCCGGGCCTGGAGGCCCGGGGCGAGCTGCCCCGGGCCTGGAGGCCCGGGGCGAGCAGCCCCCGGCCTGGAGGCCCGGGGCGAGCAGCCCCGGGCCTGGAGGCCCGGGGCGAGCAGCCCCGGGCCTGGAGGCCCGGGGCGAGCAGCCCCGGGCCTGGAGGCCCGGGGCGAGCAGCCCCGGGCCTGGAGGCCCGGGGCGAGCAGCCCCGGGCCTGGAGGCCCGGGGCGAGCAGCCCCGGGCCTGGAGGCCCGGGGCGAGCAGCCCCGGGCCTGGAGGCCCGGGGCGAGCAGCCCCGGGCCTGGAGGCCCGGGGCGAGCAGCCCCGGGCCTGGAGGCCCGGGGCGAGCAGCCCCGGGCCTGGAGGCCCGGGGCGAGCAGCCCCGGGCGAGGAGGCCCGGGGCGAGCAGCCCCGGGCGAGGAGGCCCGGGGCGAGCAGCCCCGGGCGAGGAGGCCCGGGGCGAGCAGCCCCGGGCGAGGAGGCCCGGGGCGAGCAGCCCCGGGCGAGGAGGCCCGGGGCGAGCAGCCCCGGGCGAGGAGGCCCGGGGCGAGCAGCCCCGGGCGAGGAGGCCCGGGGCGAGCAGCCCCGGGCGAGGAGGCCCGGGGCGAGCAGCCCCGGGCCTGGAGGCCCGGGGCGAGCAGCCCCGGGCGAGGAGGCCCGGGGCGAGCAGCCCCGGGCGAGGAGGCCCGGGGCGAGCAGCCCCGGGCCTGGAGGCCCGGGGCGAGCAGCCCCGGGCGAGGAGGCCCGGGGCGAGCAGCCCCGGGCGAGGAGGCCCGGGGCGAGCAGCCCCGGGCGAGGAGGCCCGGGGCGAGCAGCCCCGGGCGAGGAGGCCCGGGGCGAGCAGCCCCGGGCGAGGAGGCCCGGGGCGAGCAGCCCCGGGCGAGGAGGCCCGGGGCGAGCAGCCCCGGGCCTGGAGGCCCGGGGCGAGCAGCCCCGGGCCTGGAGGCCCGGGGCGAGCAGCCCCGGGCCTGGAGGCCCGGGGCGAGCAGCCCCGGGCCTGGAGGCCCGGGGCGAGCAGCCCCGGGCCTGGAGGCCCGGGGCGAGCAGCCCCGGGCCTGGAGGCCCGGGGCGAGCAGCCCCGGGCCTGGAGGCCCGGGGCGAGCAGCCCCGGGCCTGGAGGCCCGGGGCGAGCAGCCCCGGGCCTGGAGGCCCGGGGCGAGCAGCCCCGGGCCTGGAGGCCCGGGGCGAGCAGCCCCGGGCCTGGAGGCCCGGGGCGAGCAGCCCCGGGCCTGGAGGCCCGGGGCGAGCAGCCCCGGGCCTGGAGGCCCGGGGCGAGCAGCCCCGGGCCTGGAGGCCCGGGGCGAGCAGCCCCGGGCCTGGAGGCCCGGGGCGAGCAGCCCCGGGCCTGGAGGCCCGGGGCGAGCAGCCCCGGGCCTGGAGGCCCGGGGCGAGCAGCCCCGGGCCTGGAGGCCCGGGGCGAGCAGCCCCGGGCCTGGAGGCCCGGGGCGAGCAGCCCCGGGCCTGGAGGCCCGGGGCGAGCAGCCCCGGGCCTGGAGGCCCGGGGCGAGCAGCCCCGGGCCTGGAGGCCCGGGGCGAGCAGCCCCGGGCCTGGAGGCCCGGGGCGAGCAGCCCCGGGCCTGGAGGCCCGGGGCGAGCAGCCCCGGGCCTGGAGGCCCGGGGCGAGCAGCCCCGGGCCTGGAGGCCCGGGGCGAGCAGCCCCGGGCCTGGAGGCCCGGGGCGAGCAGCCCCGGGCCTGGAGGCCCGGGGCGAGCAGCCCCGGGCCTGGAGGCCCGGGGCGAGCAGCCCCGGGCCTGGAGGCCCGGGGCGAGCAGCCCCGGGCCTGGAGGCCCGGGGCGAGCAGCCCCGGGCCTGGAGGCCCGGGGCGAGCAGCCCCGGGCCTGGAGGCCCGCGGCGAGCAGCCCCGGGCCTGGAGGCCCGCGGCGAGCAGCCCCGGGCCTGGAGGCCCGCGGCGAGCAGCCCCGGGCCTGGAGGCCCGCGGCGAGCAGCCCCGGGCCTGGAGGCCCGCGGCGAGCAGCCCCGGGCCTGGAGGCCCGGGGCGAGCAGCCCCGGGCCTGGAGGCCCGCGGCGAGCAGCCCCGGGCCTGGAGGCCCGCGGCGAGCAGCCCCGGGCCTGGAGGCCCGCGGCGAGCAGCCCCGGGCCTGGAGGCCCGGGGCGAGCAGCCCCGGGCCTGGAGGCCCGGGGCGAGCAGCCCCGGGCCTGGAGGCCCGGGGCGAGCAGCCCCGGGCCTGGAGGCCCGGGGCGAGCAGCCCCGGGCCTGGAGGCCCGGGGCGAGCAGCCCCGGGCCTGGAGGCCCGGGGCGAGCAGCCCCGGGCCTGGAGGCCCGGGGCGAGCAGCCCCGGGCCTGGAGGCCCGGGGCGAGCAGCCCCGGGCCTGGAGGCCCGGGGCGAGCAGCCCCGGGCCTGGAGGCCCGGGGCGAGCAGCCCCGGGCCTGGAGGCCCGGGGCGAGCAGCCCCGGGCCTGGAGGCCCGGGGCGAGCAGCCCCGGGCCTGGAGGCCCGGGGCGAGCAGCCCCGGGCCTGGAGGCCCGGGGCGAGCAGCCCCGGGCCTGGAGGCCCGGGGCGAGCGGGGCACTTCCCATTCTGGGTCTCCAATGCCTCGGACCTTTGCGGGGAATCTCTGCACTGAGTCCCCAGGGTCTGGAGGCTGTTTCGGGTCCTGTGAACCCTTTCTCTCAGGTACAGGGAGCGGCTTCACCCACGGTGAGACAAGGTAATGACTCAGGGCTTGGATGCCGTGTCTCGTAGCAGGTTTTTGGGATTCTGTGTTTCCCTACTCTCGGACCTAACCCCGGCATTTCTGGGCCGAGAGGAAGGGTTTGTTTCCTTTTCGGAGTCAGGCATCTGTCTCCTTGGGATTTTGTGCTCGCTGCATAGCCCCTGGAGGGGCTGCTTGGGATTCTGTGTCTCCCACTTCTCCAACATTCCCCGTAAGGTTCTCAGCTTAGACCCCATGGACTGGAGGCTGTGTGGGATACTCTGACCCGTTCCTCTCGGGTACAGGCAGAGGCTTCAGGCATGATTAGCCATGTAAGAGACAGCCCCGGGCGAGAGGCCCGGGGCGAGCAGCCCCGGGCGAGGAGGCCCGGGGCGAGCAGCCCCGGGCGAGGAGGCCCGGGCGAGCAGCCCCGGGCGAGGAGGCCCGGGGCGAGCAGCCCCGGGCGAGGAGGCCCGGGGCGAGCAGCCCCGGGCGAGGAGGCCCGGGGCGAGCAGCCCCGGGCGAGGAGGCCCGGGGCGAGCAGCCCGGGCGAGGAGGCCCGGGGCGAGCAGCCCCGGGCCTGGAGGCCCGGGGCGAGCAGCCCCGGGCCTGGAGGCCCGGGGCGAGCAGCCCCGGGCGAGGAGGCCCGGGGCGAGCAGCCCCGGGCCTGGAGGCCCGGGGCGAGCAGCCCCGGCCTGGAGGCCCGGGGCGAGCAGCCCCGGGCCTGGAGGCCCGGGCGAGCAGCCCCGGGCGAGGAGGCCCGGGGCGAGCAGCCCCGGGCGAGGAGGCCCGGGGCGAGCAGCCCCGGGCCTGGAGGCCCGGGGCGAGCAGCCCCGGGCGAGGAGGCCCGGGGCGAGCAGCCCCGGGCCTGGAGGCCCGGGGCGAGCAGCCCCGGGCCTGGAGGCCCGGGGCGAGCAGCCCCGGGCCTGGAGGCCCGGGGCGAGCAGCCCCGGG